>NW_023503014.1:1200000-1639376 GCF_014461135.1 Mycena indigotica | reverse complement strand
GTGAGACTCAAGTGGGTTGGTTGCCTTTGATGACTGGCTGGCATCCTGCCCTGGACCCGCCTGCATTACTCTTTATCAATCAAGACCGGGTCACGAGAATCAATCGAAAATACGAGCGTTGTTGGGGGGGGAGCACTTGGATTGGCTGGAGGGAGGTTAAGAGCCCGGATTATAGCCGAATGGACGACTGGGAAATGGGCGAATGTGGAGGAAGGAACAGGCCAGCGCCTTGGGACCAGAGGGGTTCCGACGATTGGGCGGTGGTCGCGGAAAAGCTGGGGTTTTCGAAAATATAGAATCCTACACTATAAATTGAGCCGAACTACGCACTGCATATGATGCTTTAATAGATGTACTATGCTGCATGAGTTCACCACTTGACGCTTAGCTTGACATATCCTTAACGGATAGTGCAAATTGACTTGTGCTTTCGTACCCTTAATATATATATCCTTAACGGCCACAGAATGGCCTGTGCTTGGGCTAGTTCTTGCGTGACATCTTTTGGTGTTACATCATGACCTTCTTCCCGATGGACCTCACTCCCTTGCCGCGTCCCCTGCCTCTCGCCCGACCCTTGGCGTCAACTCTCAAGGCCACCCAAAATGTACATACCCACTCAATGGGATCAATGCTTTTGTCGAGCTTGATCGTTGGACTCTGACAAATCCTGTGATGGCATTCGAGGCGTGACTCTTTAATTTGCAACTGATCAATCATGGTTGGAATGCCGTCTGCACAAAACGCCTGCAACGCAAGTGTATGTACATGTCAAGAAGCTTCCAGAAACACTAATTCAAGTACCCCACAGGTTTTTGCCTCCACCTTTCCAGACTTCTCGTGGATGCCTCCAGAGCTGCTGACGGCGATTTTCCTTCCCCTTCACTATATCGCATGGGACTCGAGTCCATATGGTCTTGTTCCGGCTTTGCCGACTCTGGGCTGGAGACAAATCAAGTATAACCCAATACTCTGGGCGCAATTTTAAGCAGATGACAGTCGCTCGTCTTTGGAAAAAAAAACATCTCCCGTCGTTGTCTGGCGTATTCAAGCCTTTCCTCAGCCTTGGGACCTATCTGGACTTCAATCATCACTCCACAGACAAGGTCCTTCCTGAAACCTTGCGATTGACCATGCTGAAAAATGGGGCGGGACTTGCTGGCTGCGACTTTGGGTATTTCGTCACGTCCGAAACTTACCAAGCCATTGGAGGCCGGCTACATTCTCTGTCGACTTTGACACTATACTGGGATCACAATTATCGCCTGAATCGCACCCATCCGTGTTTGCCTCTCACCGCGTTCACTGACATGCCACCTAACTCCGCTCTGTTGTGTTAGGGTCCCATCTTTCCAATCCTGCGGTGGTTAACCTCCAGTGAGTCAGATCCATCGCTTGATGCTAACAGGAACAACTCCACAAGTTCTCGCCATTTCTTGCCATAACCCCACAATTGACTAACCTGACATTCTATCGCGAAGAGGATGCGGATGATGATGCTGAAACCCACAGAACGTCACATAATACTTCTTTCCACTTGGGCCAAACTTGTAACCTGTGATGCGGAAGCTCGCTTTCTGCTGTCTGACAGCTCCAGTTCTGTCCGCTTTGGAAGTCGAGTACGAAGACAGACCCGACCACTCCTTCCACGCTGCATGCTGAGATCTTCCGTATCCAGTCACAATGCACACTGCAATCGCTAAACTCATGACCTCTGAATGGAGCCACCATTTACCACGACGTTTTCAAGAACAATCCACAAATTATCGACTTCCTAGAAATAAGCTCTGAATTGACAATTACCTAGTGCTTTGGACCCGGCCTTAGGAGATTATGAGCTGCTTCCCAATCTTCCAGCAACTTGTGGTCATAGCCACTCGCCAACGACAGAAGCAACTCTTCTTGTAATCCTGACGCTCATCTATCGAAGGGCCGCAACTTAATCGTTCCACCAACTTGTATTTTGCATGTCCCTACTTTCTTTGGTCAGTCATTGAGTAGCTTCCTCCCCCCTCAAATGATCATGAACAATCATAGAAAATGTCGGAAAGCTCTATAGTGAACCTTGGAAGCATCCAAACACTCGGTGACCTGGGAGCCACTATGAACAACAAGTTTACCCTTCAGGTCCCGGACTTTGAGAGCGGTTGAACACCCAATCACACTGTTGGATGCTCTATTCATAACTAGATCGTAGAGTGGAGTTGCTCCAAATCGAGCAACTGATGATTGGCCTTGTTTACAGGCAGGAAAGTTGGCCATGGCCAAACCTATTTAATTCTCTCGAATTCAGTCCAGTATCCTTTTCTTCTCGTGCCTCCAGATTCATGTACCTTTCTCATATATTCTAATAGTTGACACCCTTGCCCATTGGCTCTACACTAGTAATCGTGCAATGTGGTACAAGGCCACACATACTTTATTAATTATTTCTTACGCGTTCTACCGGTGCTACCAGAGGTATGATTTTTTTATTCGTGCTCTTTCCGTCTAGATGTAGATCTGTGAAGGTTATAAGGAAAGCTCGCACTGCATGCGAACAACAGTCAACATGTATGCAAGCAGGCACGGCATGCGTGACTACCGTGGTCCGTGGGTGGCCAGCACTGTCTTCTGAATCTCCCACCGAGATTAATATTGTCATACCCGACTAGTATCCGATGGCGATCCGCAATGGGCTTCAATATTGGGTCCTCAGAGATTCCGTCAAAGATGAGTGAACCACAAGCATTGGTTATCTGTCTTAGGCCGGTGATGCAAAGCCTTGCCCAGGCAGTATCAAGTGTGTCAAACTTCTACCCTCTAGGCTTGACTTACCAAGCAGAACTGGATTCGAGGGCCAGATTATAACGTATCAACTCGCCTCATTTCCACTCCACTATGTCTACTTGAACCCAAAAGGACTCAAGGCCTCTGATTCTTATCTGCAGAGGGCTCAGACGCGGGGGCAAGTATGCATCTCCAGGAATTTATCCCCCATGCTCTCTCTGGCTCCTTTCTGGCAGGAAGAACCCTTGCAGTTGCAAGTTTGCACCTCACGGCAGCATGGCTTCTGCTCCTCCCGAGTCACCCGTCCCTTTGGGGAGGGACATACAACATGCTTCTTGAAATCTCCTCCTCCTCCTCTAGATCTTCCCATGTCGCCATCCATTTCAAAACCGTCCTTCCTTCCTCACATGCCAGCCTTCAAGCGTCTCCATCGTGAGATCCAAATCGGCCCTCTTCTCCATTGTCTCTCCTACTATCCATTTCGCCCCATTGGCTTCAAAGTTCCGGTTCTTAGTCCGAGCTTCTCATATCAACCTAGATCATCGCGTTCAGATTATCAAAGATCCCCAACCTTGTCTTTACAAGGCGAGATGCTCGCGATCGGTAGCTCTTCCACGGGGTCTCCAGTTGCACGATCCTCATCGGGGACACAATCCTTAGAAGAGGTGCTTCATGGTGCTCGTCCCCAATCGTCCAATCTCCTCAGCGGCTCCATCCAGATGTTCTTCTGGGTCAAGCCAGATGCATGAATATTTCGGTGGAGAGATTATCTGGTATAATTTGGTCAACCCTGTTAGCTTGATTCGACTTTGGCCTGGGCGCATTGTAGACAGAGAGGCGGAAGCTTCCTACACTGTGGAGCTCTTGCAAGGTCCACCTCAAGTCCAGAAATGCCTCTAGGCCAGCTTCTGCCATTCATGCTTATCATATAGACCATGAACTCATGCATGAGCTGGAACAGAACCAAGATCAAGACTTCAAGCTCAATGGAAGCAACATTGTTGCAGAGTTTCTGTGCGCTGTAAAAGATGCGGAATTGGCCTCCCTCCAAATTTCACGGATGGAGGTATCAACAGCGCTGTTGCTGTTTGGTGGGGCTCGGAGAAGATTTGCCTCGGTGACCTTGTTGCATTAACCCTGCGCCGAGGATGACCTAGACACAATCACACTCTTTTCTATGCGCCGTCTGGAAATGGCGTCAAACTCATGGAAGCACATCGACGATATCAAGAAGCCACCATGTTGAGGTAGACCTCAAACTTGGGGCTGAAAGAAGATCCTTGTTCATGTACATTGAGCACTTACATGCACAGAGAAGTCCTTCGTGGAGCGAGTATCCTCAGGAATTGGTATTGACACCACCAGAAGGATTCTCGATCGGAGAGAGCCGTCCTTCATGCACAAGGCCCTGTGTTTGAATTGGCCCAGGAAGATTGGCAGAGAGCTCGGACTCAACACCGGACCTAGACTCCCATTGCCTCGTTGATGGCTTCCGATTTAGGCCTATCATTCACGACAACAGACCATGATGCATCCATCGCCTGATTGCAGGGAGATACTATCCTACGCTTACAACATCCAGCTCCTTTGCTCTCCACTGGCGAGTATGACGATATCAAGGCCCGACAGCATAAAAAAATCGCCTATTTGTTAGCTCTTGCTGGACTGCTTCCCACTTACCAAAATTACGGACACCGACTAGGGGGCATCGGAAACTTGGGGTGGTACAGAGTAGTAGCCTCATCCTTGGAGATAAAACCTGCAGAGAGCCCTCGGAAAACCATATGCACCATGCATGTTTCCACATATATACTTTCTTCAAATATGGTTTAGTCCGCGGTGACAACTGCCCAGGGCCATGGTATCAGAGGAGGCAGTGACGCCAGCAACAAGTATGCAGATTCTGCGCTTTGATCCTTTCACGCAAGTACGCCGAGACATGTACAGTATTCCCGACACCTTCGTCGGGCGAATTTACCAGATTATGGCGGCGATCGACAAGATCTTGCAGCAACTATGGAGGTGATGGTGACATGTTAGCCAGTGAGCGCCGGGAGTTTGTTGGAGTATATATGCACGTAAGCGTCTCTCCAAACAAGCAGGCGCAAAGAGTCACAGGCCTCGAATGCCATCACAGGATTTGTCAGAGTCCAACGGTCAAGCTCTGACAGAGTTTGATCGTGCGCCTATGAGCCTCGAGATCTGCTACGTATACACCACAAGCCGCTAAACACCTCGGGATGTGTCGCTGCCACTGTGGTCAGTCGATGCTGTCGGCGCGGCTTATGCCACGGCCGGGAGACCCAGGGAGACCCAACCTAACTCTGACACTGCGGATACACTCTGGGTTCTTTTTCCTCGTTAATACTCACTATTGGGATAGATCATGATACTATGAAATATTGACCCCGGAAAATTCACAGTGCGGCCAGACGATTAGAGGACTCGCGCTTATAAGGGCGTTGACTTAAAATCGACATATGTACACAAACACCTGGTGGGCACTCGCGACATCGCAGGGAACGAGCGGCGGATGAGCTGGCAAAACAAGGGACAGAGACGGCGAACAACAAGCAACGGGACACAGGCAAACGCTCCAGAAGGGCAAAGGAGAGGGTCCAGAAGGAATGGGTCAGAGAGTGAAGTCGACACCAAACGCTTGGACACTACGCGATAGCAAACAGGTTCCCACCATCGACCAAGCCCACGAGCAATTCATGGCATTGGATGGGAAAAGAGAGGTGTTTGGGAGAGTAATACAGTGCCGGACAGGCCAATGTTTCTCAGGTGAGTACTATGCCCGCCGTCCCATCCGAGAGCGTTGACCGCCTCCTGCGGGCGAGCCCGAACAGACACGCGAGCACATCCTATGAGTGCCCACGATATGAGCAGCACCGCAACTTTTTTTAAAGGCGTCGAGAAGCCTGCCCCTCCCACAACTGCTCGGGACACAGACAGGCATAGCAGCATTGGCTGAATTCCTGGAGAAGAGTGGCGCGTCACTAAGACTGGCCGGCCGAGCCCCAGCATCCCTCCCCCACCTTCGACCAACTCAGCCAGATCCCCCAAACGGACGACGAAGAGGAACAAGAGTAGCGCGAGAGCGCTGAACACGTTGGCCCAGCCCCGCGGGCACTCCATTTATTTATTCTCATATTACATGCTCCATGCCTTATGGCTCGGCGAGCATCAACTCCGCCGGACCGCTCTTGCAGTCCAGCCCCGCCCGTCACATCCTCCCGCCATTCGCTACACCACAACCAGCCTGAACCAAAACCCGGCGCAATAACCGATCCATCGAAGCGCCAGACAGCTCTTATTGTCCTGGCCACCGCGTCTTAGCAGTAGTGTGCTTGTAGCGGTATATAAATGCAGAAAAAAAAAAAAAAAAAAAAAAAAAAAAGGCTACCCGTGACTACGGTAGTCACGTGCATTACTTAAAAGAGAAAACATGCCACAGTGGCTGACAACGCTTGAACTTGACCTCTTGAACTTGTACTGATGGATTCGGAAGTTGAAGCTTGCAGCTTCTTTTGACTGTCCAGTTCTGATCACAGACGATGTCTCAGATGTGCAGGAAGGCGATATAGTGGAAATAGAATCTTTCGATAAAACTGGACCATTGTTGCACAACAAGCAAGTAAAAGTAAATCTCACCATCTGAAACTCATTGGGCCCAGCAATGGACCAACTCTTGGTATCAGCAGGGCATCAGCCTTGGGAGGCGAAATCGGTGTTCTCTCAAAATACTACGCTGCTCAGCTGTATCCCTGGCTACATTCGATTTATCAAATTTCTATACAAGGTTTGACATTGTCAAAATCTCATCCTAGGACTCTCACTTCCACCCAGCAACTGTGAAACAAATATATTATGAATCCAGTAAAAAAACTTGATCTTGTTGGTCGTCACTGTGGTAATGAAATAGACTGGAAATCGTATTGAATAAAGTCTAGGAGAGTTAAAACTGCATGCACCAGAAGAGCTCCACAGTCTCTATAAGCCTCTGAATGCTCTGGGCCTTAAAACCCAAAGATGGGCGAGACGAGAGTAATAAACAACACAATCCACTCGCTCAAGAACCACCCCTCACCCCTGCAGTTGAACTTTCATCTCAATCTTTTAGAAGTATGATGTCGATGGGGAATTCTATTTGGATGAGCCCCGAGGTAACAAGGAAGCTATTGAGCTTTACAGTCATGGAAATTCCATGGAATTGCAGCCTTACTCGAACCTTTACCCGAGAACTACGGACCCCACTCCTCCCCATCAAGTATGAATTGTGTCTCTCTCCGAATAGCTGAAATTTACATCTGAAACAGTTGCAAGGAGTTCAATGGGCTTTGGATATTGAAAGACCTGCACCAAGCAAAGCCCCAAGCTATCAGTTTTGGACCAAAATTCCGGGAGGGTATCGTAACAAATATGATCCATATGGTGGGATCCGCTCTTCACCCCCCCATCATCCTGGTGGTCTTCTTGCTGATGACATGGTTTGTGCTCCGTAAATTTCACCTGCAGCCCCTCTAATTATAATCATCACAGGGTCTCGGGAAAAACTCTGACAATGCTTGCGTCATTATGATTACCAAACAAAACCGAGGACAGGGACCCACGGATTACAATGGGAAGACTCTTGTTGGTCAGTCCTCGAATTGTGATTGTTCCTCTTACAACTTGCTATTCAGTTGTTCACGTGCCATTTGGACAACTTGGGAAGCTGAAATACAGCTCCATTGTCCAGCATTGGTTTGCCGAACTTATGAGGCAAGAGCGACCACTAAACCAATTATGACAATGCTGACATCGTACTGTGCACGTACCAAAGCTTCATTCAGGACAGGAAAAATCCTTTTGGCCGATAAGTCGTGGGAGGTCAGTGCCATTATTCCTCTTGGCAACAGAGACCTACTAATTATAATATTCTTGCAGCGTGTTATACTAGACGAAGGTCATGTCATCCGTACGACAAACAGTCAGACACACAAAGCAATCTGCCAGCTTCGTGCCAAAGTTCGCTATGTACTCAGTGCAACGCCAATTGTGTGTAAAGCCTAGGACTTTTACCGTGCTCAAAATCACTGATGATCTGCAGATCAACCATCTGCGTGTATGCGTCTATGTATTCGTTCTGATGTCTAGTGATATTTGTAGGACTTGGGAGCCCTGGTCAAATTCCTCCAAACCTGCCATCCCTTCGATAATGTAAGCCAAATGGGACCTTGGCAAAATTTGATCAATCTCCAACAGCCAGAATCCCGGGAGTCATATGTGGGGCACAGGGACTCAACAGCGGGATTCTGCGCAAGATGCAACCCAGCGCATCACAATAGTCAAGGTGACCTTCAAGTTTTCACCTCTGAATCATTCTTGACCAGTGCAACATGAAACTACTTGGCCATATCTGCCTGAGACGAACAAAATATGAGGTGAGATACGTCCATTTTTCTCTCTCTACTTGTTGCCAAGTAACCACTCTCAGATGCAACGGGCTGGAAAGCTTGCTTTACCCAAAGTGACATACCAGACCTTGAACGTGAAATTAACCGAGGATCAACAGCGTCGATACAAACGAACTGCGAAGTGATGAAGTGGGAAAGTTGATCATGAAAGATTCCAGTCAGAAAGTTCGTGTTGCCTCACTGCTATTCTCAATTGCTTACTTTTTCTCTTGACAGCCCAGGAATGTGTTGACTTATTATTGTGGCTACGGCAGATTGTATTCCACCCCGATCTTGCCCCTCCTTCGTCTGCATCTGCGGTGAAGGATGGCATGTCCGTCTTACTGACTGAGGTGGTTGACTGAAAATTCTGAAACTGGGTACAGGTGCACGAGCTGTGAAGCTGTCTAGAAGAAGGCTCAAGTACTGTGCCAGGGACATACATTCTACGTAATGTGGTAGGTCTGACACGCAATCTTTGGTTTGAGCATGATCAACTACTCTAATTCTCAACCCAGTCAGAATGCGCTTAGGTCCTGGGAGTGTTTGTCGTTGTGTTAGTAGATCTCTACATAGTTCGTTTACTGATCGTAACTATGGTAGGAGAGAAGACCAAGAATTTAGTCATACCGGTCGAAGATGAAGACTGGGATGAAGCCAAGAAATAGAGCACCAACCTGCTGCATTGCCCTCAGATTTGAATGGCCTCCCAGGGCATCTCGGCAAAAATTGATGCCTTGGTTGCACTCCTCAAGTCCCCCTGCCTTCGGATGATAAAGCTTTAATCTTCTTATCGTTTGTTGGGTAAGTGTGAACCACACTGTCTTAGCACCTCCCTTCTTACCATAGAACCCAGTTTATTAGATTTTATCAGCCTACGACTTGACTATGAAGGAATATCTTTCTTACCTTTCCATGGTAAGATACCCAAGGGGGAACGAATGGCAAACCTGGAACAAGTATTGATTGTCACATTCCCTTCCGTTGCTCATCAATTGGTAGTTCAAGATGCCCGGAAAACCGGTTCGTGACGCTAAAATGGTACTATGGCGTCCTATCAAGTTGTTTGTGATTTTGACTTGCGTGGTCTAATATTTGACCACTATGGCAGGGTGTTCGGTCTTAACCTCACAATTGCGAATCATGTATTTCTTATGGATCCGTAGGTCACTTTGTTTCCTCTTGTCGCGAATACTAACCCTACTAGTTGGTGGCAGGTGGACATTTTTTCCGCTCCATTCTTGGAAGATCTCATTCATACTTCTCCTCCAGTCCTCTACCGAACTTCAGGCCATTGACCGAGGTAAACCTAATTTGATGCTCTGACGCCGCGCTTCAACTTCTGCAGTCAATGGCTTAGGGCAAAAAGAAGCCAGTCAGTGTGGTACGTCTGGTTGCACGGGGACGATTGAGGACCGTGTTCTTGCTATTCAAGCGCAGAAGGCCGGGTTGATCTCCCAGGTATATTTTGACCCGGTACATGTATACTGGGCTGAATACGACTATGTAATATAGGCCTTGTCAAATCCCAAGCGTAAGTCTTGGAGCGAGGATTTGATTTGAAGAGATTGAATGTTATATAGCTGAACTGGCTATTATATGCACTTTCTGAGCAGACTGAAACAGAGAAAACGGCAAAAACCTGTAAGACCTCTTGTTATAGGGAGGGCATGTCTCACGCTTGCTTTTTTCCAGTTTGGAAAGAGGTCCTTGAGCTTTCAGCTTAAATATAGTTGTTACACGTTTCTTTGTCACGATAGCGGAGGCGAACTCGACATTCTGTGCTCCGTCGGGTAATTGGGCGCGCCAGTGCGCCAGTTTCTGCGCAGGCACTGGCCTCAAATTACGATTTGAATTGGTCTTGTAGCAAAAACCGCACGAGATATGCACTAGTACCTGGGTGGATGGTGGGAGACTATGGGCGACTTCCCCTCCATCCCGAGGAGTCACTGGAGATATCTCGACTCAGAAGCGACCCTATCCCTTCGTAACTCATGAAGTGAATATTCAAATGAAGAAACAAATTTAAACCGTCATCCATGATCAAAAGTTCTCTCGCAAGGTGACCAAACCAAATACGTGACCATGAGAAATGGTCACGTGCTTTCAACCACCTCATGAGACTCGTTTGTTGATTCTTTCGGCATATAAATACCCGATGCACGTTGATCTTTGCTCACCTTTCCTCCCGCGCCTGCCAGTGTTAACGTAGCTCCCTGCTGGACCGTTCTCACGAATAGGCTCCGGGATGGATTGGACTACTTACCTCAAGCTCTTCTTCCTCATGGTTCCTCGGCTGCCCGCCTTTTGCATGTCTCACGAAACACAGCACGGGCAACACGCTGCCATGAGGCCCAGGAGGCCTTTGAGAGCATTTGGTAGCAGTGGAAAATGTCTAGTTCATGTATTCCGAACCAGTAATTTGAATGTGCAGAAGTCGAAAGGAAAGTTCCGAGCACCATCGCCCCGGCCCGGGTCACGTGCACTTCCGTGCCAGGCACTTCTCTCGGGCGACACGCTGACGTCTCCCAACGACCATTGACTCATTTCGTGGAGAACACATTTCATATATGGGGTTTATTTTTTCACAAATGTGCGTTCATACGTATACATATCGCGCTTTTAACACAACCTATTTACTCACTGTCCAAACTTATTGTACTGACGGGCGTGCTTGCCATGGGGTTTCCGGCTTGTCTCAAGTCGGCTACTTGCTTTCAGTTGTTGAACCGCCTGCGAATTGCCAAACTCGCTGTGCTCCAGACGCTCCAAAGAGCATTTTTGTCCCGCAATATATACTTGATGAGCTTGGGAGCAACAGGGGCCTTTTTCTAATTGGACTGCCCGGTCCAAAGGTTGGTCTCCCTTGTCTACCGTTGATCGACTTGTTGATTGACTTGTACTTTTTCAACTTCCAGAGGTTCGGCGGGACTCTCTTGGTTCGTAACTTTTTGACCGCTGCAACAATGCCACCAGTCGGCAAGGGAGACCCTCTTTCGGCTGCAAGTCTCGCGACTAACGCAATAATCTGTCCACTTGAGCAATTGGGTCCCCAAGTCCAGTAATTTGGGTTGTAAGGCCAGGAACCCAGTGGCGCTTGAACCGAGGTAGAAGAAGGGATTTCATCTGGATCTCCTGCTTCTTGTGGTCCCGGCTGATCCCTTTTCGACTTTCGAGAGGTTTGGGCTTGTCCAGGCTGCTCGTGCTCGTCTTTGTCATCGTGCTCGCCTGTGTCATCGTCCTCATCGCTCTCACTGTTTCGTGACGCTGGTCGTCGTTGTTGTTGTTGTTGTTGGCGTCGTTGTCATCCTCAGATCCAGAGCTTTCATCAGCTATGCCTCCCTCTTCCTCAACATCAGCGGTGAGCGTTACGGTTGAACTGAGCTCCGTGGAGTTAGGTTGGTTGTTTTGGTCCAGTGCAAAGAGGGCAAGTTCGAATGGAGCAATTGGAGGCTGAGCGATGTCTAGGGCAAGTTCGAATGGAGCAATTGGAGGTTGAGCGATGTCTTCTCCTTGTCGACAGAATCTTAGGAGAGTTAACTGGGTGGATTCTCTCTCTAGACTTCCCACGATGGCCTGTAGGTAGGCCAGAGCTACATAATGGACGTTTGGCTCTGGGGGATTCAAAGGCCTGAAATCCATCGACCGCCTTGGTAATAGAAAGTACGCAGAAGCATATTTCCTCGCCAACATCGGGTAAGTGCCATAGACGGTCTGGGGTGAAAGTGTCCCGAGATCTTGGCCCAATCGATCTCCTGACGTTTTTGCCTAGATTCTTCTTTTTCTTTACCTTCCTTTCTTTGAGTGCCGCGGAATACAACAACGCCTTTCGAGGACGGAAAAGACCTTCAGGTGGAATATGGATTGTCGGGCGAGCAAGGTAGATGTAGAATTCTGGCTTGATCACAATGAGTTGGTAGTAATCCTCCATTCCAGGAAAGGTTTCGCCAAGCCAATCATACAGGTTTGGACGTTCGTCCTTGGCCATTTTAAGCCAGTCATTTGCAATCGACCGGAGAACCTCTATTGGATGCGCAAACAGGAACTCGGGGGTCCCATTCTTTCCGTCAAATTTGAGATGGCAGTCTGCACACTAGCAAAATATAAGCCAGAGGAAACCATGCTTGCCGATAGACTTACACGGTATTAGATTGAGACGGTCAGTTGGGCTGAGAACACGTTTGATTTCGGTCTCCGGGATCAGGCCGACCGTCCTCCCAAATGTAATCTGAACAATATATAAGGATATAAGGAAAACAAACTAAACCTCACCAACCATTTCGGCAAAGACGTCCGAAGTTTGCACTCAGAACGTGAGCTGCATCACGATTCTTTTTACACAGACAACAGGGGGCAATAAATCCCGTTGTCTTTCATACTCGCCTTCAGAGCACTTGGAAATTCATACCGGATGGAAGCAGCGCCGTTCCGTTGCAGGTAAAAGTTGTCAGGAGGACCTTGAACATCAGAATTCAACTTCCTCGCTTTGCGCGGTCGGTCTTCTAGATCTGCGTCAGATCTTTTTTGCCTGCAGCTAGACTCTTCGTCGCCTCATTTCTGTCCAAGTTATGATTAGAGGTCTGGATTTCAATTGATTTCGCTTCACCCACACTCTGTCGGCAGGTACTGGGAAGTCATTCATCTTCGACACTCTGTTTTGAAAAGTCACAAGGAAAGAATCATCGGACTTTTGGTCGTAATCAGCAACAACCAACGGTAACAGAAGAAAAAAAAGACGAACTATTTTCTTGCAATGAGTGACCTGGGCCCATACTCTCCCATTGAAAGCCTTCGGTGTTTCAGACGTTAGTCCCAGCTAGAGGTAGGAAGTATTATGGTGGCAATCATCACTTCCACCTCTTCCCGTGTTAAATTTTTTGCTGGACTCATGGTTATGGAGATTGCAAACGAATGGTGTGGAAGTGGGGTGACAAAGCAGTGGCATCACGTGGATTAATGATTACTGATCAAAGGAGGACCCCCCGAAATAGGCCCAGAGGTCTGTCTGGAAAATCACGGGCCGATGTTTTTGTCCGAACTTTGCGTCCGAATCGAGGCCAAAATTGCGTCCGAATAACGCACCTGACCCGTGGATCACACGGCAGTGAGCGGCAACAATGATGGCACATTCTCCTGATACCCTAGGTCTTTTTACACCATCCATTGGCTCAGGAACAAGATCTTTTCTGGGAGCAAACTTAGTTGAAAACGTGCCTTGCCAATGTTCCAGCCGGGCTGGTATTGATCCTAAGCCTAGTCACACGCCTTTTCCCTCTCCACCTCGGCCAACCGATTTCAAGTCTACAAGGTCAACAGCTTCCACAGATACATCTTGCACGGTACTCGACCATTCGTCCGTCGAACTCTCTTGGTCGATCAGCACGGCACACGGCATCTTGATCCCTGCTTGCCATGGGCGTTGTCAGCACTCGTCCTTAGCCAGAAACCTAATCCTCCAACCCTCGCCTTGCCCTTGCCCCCAAACCTCGCCTCGACCCTCGCCTCGACCTCCAGAAACCTCGACCTCCGACCCTCAGGTTGCCTTGTGCCTTTGCCCTGCCATGGCCATCACCGACGCCGACCGCTGCTGCCTGCCGCCGTTCTTCTCCAAGCGGCAACTACCTATTTATCTCCAGCCACGACAACTCAGGAAAACTTGACTAGGTCGTTCCAGATCTCGGAATCTTTACTCTCTAGTCCGTCCTCTCCACTGGAGCTTTCCTTTTGACTGATATCACATTAGCAGCGCTGTTGCAAAATTAGCTAAACCGAAGAATGTGCTTATGATGGAGGCCACGGGTCATCAATCCTCGACTACAATGGGATCTGCGTTGTGCTCTCGACCACGGCGATATTCGGGTGGTCATCTTCCCCTACATCCGATTCCCAAAAGGACTCTCCCTGGCTGTCCAAACCATCGCTCGATACTTATTACCAGTAACTCCCGCATCGGTAAGTCTATTAGACGTATCTCCGGTTGCCTCCACTGCGCCAACTCCAAGAGCCCACGGAGTCTATTTCCACCAGCCGACCACCGCCGTCGTCCTCCCAACAACCTCGTCCGGATCCACCTTCAGCACTGCCCCCATCCCGACCCGTCAGTATCCGTGTCACCGTCTGTTGCTTCCGCTTTCGCAGACCACCTCCGGGCCCGACCAGCGAAACCCCGTCTTCGTGTTCAATGAAGAGACCAGCACCATCTATCAGAGACCCGTCGTTTCCTGTTATTACCAGATCACTCGACTAATCGGATTCTAGAACCGCTACGTTCAATAATTTGAGCTCCACTGGCCATATTCAGTTACTTACCCGGTCTGAAATCAAAGCGACATGGGTCGTCTGTTGGACAGGGACTGAGATGGGAGAAACGTGTCTTACTTACATATGTCGCGATATATATAATAGGGTCTTTTAAAACGGAGTCTTTTTTCTTCTTCTTCTAATTGCTACACTTGAAAACAGAACATACGTTGCTAAAAAAACTTAGAGACATGATGTAGCTAGCGATTCTTTTGATATTTGTACTGTCCGACATCAGCTCAGCAAACAGAGCGCAATCCAGCCCACAAACTTCCCATCACGGTCCGGACAGTCGACATTCCCTGCCGACGCGCACCTGGACAGAGTTGGCCAGCTTGGCGAGGAGGATCGAAAGTCGGGGGCCTATGTCCTCTTCTTTCTTGACGACCCGGCTTTCCGACACCGTGGGCTCAATCTCTTCCGCCTCTACAGCTCCAGTCGGGGTTCCGTTGGACGTTTTTTCTCTGGGTCGCCAGCACCCGGCGAATCATTCTCCTCATCTGACACCGGGACTTGTTCCAAGTCAGAGGGGTCGCGCTCAGGATGGGTAATAGACGATTATCGTATTCGGCTCCCGACTCCATAGATGAAGCACGTTGGATAGCTGCCCTTAGTACAATGGAGCGACCTGCTTTGGCGATGAAGCGACCACTTCTTAGTACCACCGAGCCATGCTGAACTGCTGCAGGTGTTGCTTCAGATTCGGATTCTGGCTCCAGAGACGAGTACGCTGAATTGGGCCTTTTTTTGTCATGGAACGAGAAGGAACTGTTTTGGCGACAAGTGGTTCTTGGGCACCGAGCCACGCTGAGCCGCGACATTTGTCGCAGGGACGTTTTGCGCCCCGGGCGACCTCGCTCGAGTCTTGCTTTTTGGATTTTCTCGGCTTTCTTCTGTGATTTGATCGTGAGTCATGCAAAAGACTGAGGGTAAAAGGGCCCACAGTATCTCTTCGTACATAGCAATATTGCCGTGCAGAATACGGTGGTCGAGACAAAGATTGTCGACTGCCTTCTTATACGTAGCTTTGGGACGAAGGTCGGCTCCGATTCTTGAAAGCTCTCCGCACTGTGATCTGGGACCTGCCTATCGCCGTCGCAATCTCTTGTTGAGTGAATTGGTGAAGGGAATGAAGATGTCGACAAATGACCCGTTCGCGGTACGTCAAACCCTTGGTTTTGGTTCTAGGCGGAAATAAGTCAGGGCGACGGTGAGCTGGATGGTGTACTTGGGTCCGACAGCCTAGTAGGTCGCTTGAGTGTCGTGTAATTATAATATAAATACAAGTATGAAACCCATACCTGGGATCCTTTACTCGTCCGGGCCATAGCTGCAGTGAGCGGGTGGTGGAAGAGAAGAAGGAACCATGGTGCGCAGCTCGTGGCTGTGGCTTGTATTGCGAGTTAAAACCTGCATTGGAAGGTCTTCGAATCGTCGATGAATGAATTATGAGGGTCACAATGCGTTACATCATCGCGCTCACGTGAATTGCACGAGCGACTGATTGTATTAATCATGACAAAAAGAATTAACCAAATATATCAGCACTGTCTCTTCTTGATCATGAACTCCTCGTAGTGCATGGCCAGCCCTCCAGCATCCAACCCACATCTGCAAGAACCTCGTTTGTTTCCCGGCTCTGACGTGCTCTCGTCCTCTTAAAACATTCTGATTCTAGATCCGCGTCGATTCATCTCATCTCCAGACCCTCCATCGTAATCTTGAAGTTGGTACCGTAGTATGCAATCTACAATATGGCACGGGCACAACAGCAGCCGCTCGTGATGAGGTCGTCGTATGTATGAAACTCTTCCATAGGTCCCTGAAATCACATCAGTTCACAGTCTGGCAGCGAATTTTGCGAAATGCGTACCCCGAGTGCCTCTGGCATTATTGGCTTCATCTCTCCTTCTTCATCGAAATCAAAGCCAGCAAGTGTTGTGGACAGTGCAAGCTTTTCCTTCTGTTTTTTAATAACCTTTAACGCCCTTTTCTTCCAGGGTAAGCATAATATTTCAGCTTTGGCTCTTTGTGTTGGTGTGGCATGTATGGAACAGATAAGGGGTCGGGGGAGTAGTCGGGCATCAAAGACTGAAAAGGCATCAACAAGAATGGCCTCACTGGTATCCAAATCACCTTCTCTTGCTTCATAACTCGGCTATTGAGGGAGCTGCCAGTGGGAGGTTGATAAGGGGTCGTTCAAGTTTGGGTTGATGGAATTTATATCCATTTCTTGAAAGAACCGATACATGTACAAAGGTATACAGGAACCATTATCTATCTACCAATAGAGATACCCAAAGGCCAAAAGAGCATGAAGGCCTCAACAAAAGTCACCATCAACTGTCGTGCTTTTCATTTGGGCAGTCGGCCAGCAGCAGCGCAAACACGATTTCGATCTTGCCGCACCATTGTGGTCTTGTGGACCTTGTCGACATTCAGGCGGTTGCGTCTCTTTGAGTGAATGATTCCAAAGTCGCTGAAGATGCGTTCGGGCCCGGCAGAGTTCGATGCGATGCTTAGCAAGCGAATCGCTAATACAATGAACCCATCGCTGCCGGAAAGACTGCCCGGGAGGGTGATTAAGTTGTGGTACATTAGAATGGTTCTGGCCACATTCTTCCAGCCGTCGCTTGAGTCCGTTGCTGACATCCCCCAAACATCCCTCCTAACGCGTCCAATTGCGTCGTCTGCTCGTTGAATCAATATCTGTCCCGTCGGTCCGGAAGTGACGCGCCAGGTATGTACTTGGCGAAAAAGTCTTGGACGATGGGCCGGTTGACCGCATACCAAGGGAAATTACACACGGCCCACATATCACACTGCATTAGAGGCAGCCTGCTGGTCAACACTAAACGGCGTGGTAGTAACATACGAGCCGTGGTAGTAACATCTGAGCCGTCGATCGCGACAGAGGTTTTTCGTCGTTTTGATGCCAGGTGTGAAGATACTGGGCGGTGTGGAGCTCATTTCTTGTGGATTCAGTGGTTGGAGATGTCGGAGAGTCCAACGGTGATGGTGGTACAGAGGAATCGCGAGAGAATGAGGGGCCCGGCTGAAAGAAAGGTGTTTGGGGGCTGGGAGTGGTGTATGGATGAGAAAGTGGCGGAGGAAGCGATTAAACAGCGGAGAAGGAGGTGGAAGTGGTGAACATAAGTGGGAGACATTCTGGAGGCGGAATGCGAGCGTGTCGGAACAGCGCTGCTGTATTACAGTGAGTGCTGTGAGAGAGCCGGAATTGAGTTAGTTTGCTCGCAGGTCTTCAGGCGCTTGGTCAAGAGTTCAACCTTGCCGCATATCATATGCTTGGTGTCAATGGTTCGTCGCATAGCTAAAGAAATTAGAGGTCTCGCATTGTGGAATAGCTGTAACAACGCACCAGCTTCACGTCGTGCTGAATCACTCATTGGAGGCCCTAGAATCTCCCCACGATTTCGAGCCACTGCCTCCTCCGCAATCTCATCTGCGACCATCTTTCCAACACACACTCGACAGCATGCCCTATGTGACGTCGTTCTTATTTCATCGACTTCACGCGTTCTGAGGTTCTCAGTATCCACCATGAACTTATAGAAGCTCTCCCAATGCGGGCCATCGGGCGCCCATGGCGTTGCGAGAGGCGAAAGCAATTTGCAGTAAAAGCAGAAGCAAAGAATACGTAGTGGGAAAAAATTACTACATTTAGGTGATCGACTGCGACGTGATGGTCAAGGTCAAGGCTGTTGTGACATTTGTCACGAAAAACTGGAATGACTGCCCCGGCCAGCACCTGTTCGTCCTTTACTCTGGGAAGCCTGAAGGAGGTAATACAACAAATAGAGAATAGTGGTCGCATATATGAAGCTTGTGCGTCACTTCCAGGCGATGATCCTTTAGCAATAACAACCTGCGGACTAGACTTCAATGGCACTCGACCTGCTCCCTTCGTAGTGCTAGAGTATCCCGTGGCTGAATATGCCGAGAGGTATGTCTTATCAAGCAACGGCGCAGTCCAATAATCTTTCATAAGCTGCGAACTTGTTTGGTATCCAGACCCAATGATTTACAACCCCATAGTTGACATCTTGGCTACTCTGAGAGTCCTTCTTATTAGTGAGTTATATTGTGCTCTTCACACTCTAAAAGCATCTGTTGAAGACTATATGACTCCCGAGCAACAAAACCTTCTCGGCCCTATCCCGCCCCCTGCAGAATTGAGGAAGTCGAAGTCCTCGCAAAGTATTCGTGGCGGTTACGGTCTCTTAGAGAAGCTCTGGGAAGCTCTGGCTGAAAGCCAACAAGCTCCATTCTGTGACCTCTTTCGCCAAGTCAACGACATTATCCGCGCCATCAAGCGTGGTCAAGGAGGGCTCTCTCCCCAGTGGAACAGCGCCACTCCCCCGGAGGAGGTGACGACAAGAGTTCTTGAGGAGACTCAATATCGTTATCTGCCTATTGTTAGCAACCAACTCAAAGGCAAGGGTAGCAAGGCATACGGAGAACTCCAACCAAGGCTACTCTTTGAACTTTGTGGCAAAGCTAGACTAGAATCTGGCTCTCTTTTCTTGGACCTGGGGAGTGGGACTGGAAATGTAACACGGCTGGTCAGCTTACATTATGGTTGCCGCAGCTTTGGTGTCGAAATCGATCAATTTCGCTCGCAACTTGCGCTCAAGTTAGATGCGGACCTCAGGACCAGGGCGTACGTTTGGGGCCTGCAGTACGGGATTGTGGAGCTTATATGTGCGGACATGAAGCAGAACAGAGATGTACTGCAGCTTTTATCCCTGGCAGACTGCGTCTTGATGACAAATATGGCTTTTGCCCACGATGATGAGTGTGCGCCGTTCAATTCTCCAAATGTGTTTCCTCTGATGCATCACAAGTGCCGCAATTTCTTGAGGACAGCCTGCGAAGAATGAAGCCTGGGGCCAGGCTCATATGTATGAAACCCGCGGTAGGCTCTGTCAGGAACACAACTGCGAGTGCTCGCACGGTGGGTGATCAAGTTTATTTCTTCATGATCATATATCATAGTCACCCTTCTCTGACCTAGAAGGCCTCTCAGATCCAGTCGAGACGCTTTCCTGATCCTTTACTGGACATCGCCGAACGTGAAGATGGGAAGACCATGCCCGGGGACTTGTCATGGACCGCAGCTCCGGCTGTTCCTTATTCCATCTACACCGTGAAGAATAAACTTCCACCTCAGCCAGACGAGCGTTTAACAGAGCTGGTCAAGGATATAGATTCACTTTCAGAGATAGAAGCCGTTTTGCGTCGTGAAATAGCTAGCTTGCTTGCCCTCGATTCATGATTTGATCAATGCCATAGCTGCGTCTACGTATCTCAAACCGTGCCCATTATTCATCCCTTGACTCACTTCGTCCACTTCTCACTGCCCACTGTTCAAAATGCAATGAACCTTGAGACACACCATCAAATGATTTGTCAGAGCTTGATTGTTGGACTCTGACAAATCCTGTGCTGATGTGCGAGAAACGGAGTCAATTGCAAATATGGGCATGCGCATCAGCACCCGTATGCAGTCCAGTAGGAGGGTAGTCAACATAGCTAGCTATAGGTGCATGGGGCAAGCCATGGCCCCGGCAGAACTTTCCACGGGTCAGACAGTAGCAGAATCCTAATCAAAAGCCAAAATCTTCAAAATTCATGATCATGGAATGCAATTGCAAGGGCTGACTAGATGTACATGGTCTAAAAGGTGTGTCGGTTGAGCGACACTGGCAACCACTGGCTCCGTTGCGAGGGGCGAAAGTTAAGATTTGCCTTGGACTCAAGGGCGATAGAGGATCGCGATCGCCAGAGCTATAATAAGACCAACCAGGATTGTCCACCAGATGATGTCGTTGATCTGATCACAGCGGAGATAAGAGAATACCAAAGGATGACCGTGTTTACACACCTGAACAGAGCTACGAGTCCCATAGTTCTCCACCCAAAAGTGAAGTCGTCCCCCCATGTCGCTGGCAACCAAGACCGACTGATTGAAACTCTGGCCCTACGAGAATAAGTACCGCTTATTATTCAATTGCAACCAGCTCCGCGACTCACATATGATAGGCTGAGTATCGTACCTTGAGACTTCACTTCCAACTTGCGCTTAGGGGTAGCATCGCTTCGGGAGAAAAACTCGATCATAGACTGGTCCGCGTTCGGACCTGCGGCGAGGCCTGTGTCTCCAATGGAAGCTAGAGGTAGGAGGGAACCAGTGTCAGGATGAGCAAGAGCATTTGATGGCCTGCGGTCGGTCCCTTCGCTTCCAAGATCTGTCCAAATAAGGCCGTGGGCCTCAAACATGGTCCTGATCGCAATTGATGTGCCAGAGCTGTCGATGGCCATTGCAGAACTTTATATGAGCCAGAAATTAGATGCGGAAGAGTTTGGGCCAACGTACTGGACTCCCTTTGAATTGATGGGAAGATGAACCGACCACTTCTCAGTGACCACTCCATTTCTTTCGTCGATGGCATACAGGGAGAGGCCTTTCTGCATCCACAGCACCGCAATCTCGTTCTCCGCAGTGAACTTGACGTCAAGTGCGAGGTCCCGATCACTCCCCGTTGCCCGTCCAAAGCGAATATCGCCAATCCAGACTAAGCACCGTCAGTTCTGCCAGCTTGAAAGGAGTAAATGTGTACGCTTAGAGTTGCCAGAGCGTTGAGCCACCAGACCTTGGCCTTTGTAGACGACAGCCACGTAGTCGGGGGACCCATTTAGCCCGGGCCAGAACGCCAATGCTGAAATAGGCGAGTGAAGGCTTTTCACGGGCCGCTGGGGTCCATGCACCCAATTAAAATAGGAGATGCTAAGATCCCATATCTCGCCTGACTTGACGCCCACCAAAAGACGCCCGGAGACGTCCAAGAAATGGCCCGTATTGATTGGTTGAAGTTATAATGGCGAACGATAACAGGCAGACCGGAAGAAGGTACCTCCCATATCTTCAGTGACCCATTATCTCCTCCGGAGGCGATTCGTGTGTCGGGCCCAACGGAGACACACATCGTGACCTCACCATCGTCGGCGTCGATGATGGCAGCAGGACGCCGGAAGTTTGGGTGGGGTGCGGATGTGTAGGAGTAGGCATGATCGGGCATGACAATGGCTAGTTTGGAGCGTCAGACCAATCGAACATACTTTAAGTTCAAACCTTGGTCGTGTAATGCGACCTCACGGCAGGTCAAACACGAGGATTGCCCGAAATTACGCTGCAGCGATATCGATATCGTGGAGCTCGAAAGAAGCAAGGCTGCATCGTTCGAAAGAAGGGTTGCATCATGGTAGGTCGAATCAAATAATGTCAGGGTAGTCCAAAGTCGTGGTCGGTCAAATCAAATAATAGGAACGTGGCAGGCCCTTCAATCCGAGCAAGTCCCGACCGAGCGCGAGGGCATCATTATACTTCTGGGCCGAGTATTGTCAAAGTCTTCGGGAGTGATCTGTATTGCACGTGGCTGATTTTGTCCTTGTCAGATAAATTGTATGTTCCTCCGGAGCCCCAACCGCTAGTATATACTCCGTCCTTCGCGTTCGAGATGTTCTCGGGGGACTGGACAGAGCAGTCGTCGGACTTTCTGGACTCTCCTCGCCCTCAACCAGAGTCCGATAACGAATTCAGTGCGCTACGGTTTCGTTGAACGTTCCATTGCGTCCTTATAATTAGCACAGTTGACTATGGGTTCTTCCGACCAAGCCTCGACAGCACTCCCCGCCAGTCGGGCAAGCAGTCCCCATGAGACGAGTACCAGCCGCAGGGCAGAATCCCTGCGTCCAACTAGTCATAGGGCAGACTCTCCTCGTCCAACGACTTCTGGCCGCAGGGCAGACTCTCCTCATCCAACGACTTCTGGCCACGGTCAGCCGCGAGGCCTGGTACGCAACACCTCACAAGATTTAACTCCCAGCGTTAATTTTGTTAGTTTGAGGCCCTCAGCTCTCAGCTCCAAGACGTCCACGATATTGTGACGAAGCTTGCCC
This sequence comes from Mycena indigotica, assembly GCF_014461135.1. Classification (NCBI taxonomy): domain Eukaryota; kingdom Fungi; phylum Basidiomycota; class Agaricomycetes; order Agaricales; family Mycenaceae; genus Mycena; species Mycena indigotica. The sequence continues at coordinate 1,616,886 of NW_023503014.1, read as the reverse complement.
AGCCAACTCATGGTCCCCCAGCGACGCCGCCTCACACTCCCGCAGTTCCATCTGAATGGCGGCGAGGCTTACCAAAGCGCAAACCGGCAGAAGAACTGGCGCTTGAGGTCCGTCCTTCTGCACATGTGCGTAAATTTACTCAACTAACTGAATCAGCGGCGAGTGCCGGGAATTATTCAACGAGCTACTTCCGTATGAGAAGCAGAGCTCCTTTATTCCATTGGAGGACATCCAAGCTTACGAGGCCACTGGAAACAATCCCACGATGCAGAGGCGGTCACTTCTTCACAGAGTTTTCGAGTTGACATGCGGCCGAATCCTTCCCAAGTCTGGAACGCCTCTGCCGGGCGATTTTTTTCTCGACTTTTGCCAAACATATGACATTCCCAAATCCGTTCTCAACAGAGACCTTGTTCTCGAAAGCTTCCAAGAATACTTGCGAACGATTCGTAAACGGCTCAAGAAAGAGGGGCGGTCCGCAGCAGAACAGGCAGCACACAAGCAAAGGGAACGACGTAGAACACGTCGGCACAATGTGGGACTTTATCTTTGGCCCCGTTCCTGCTTTATGCTTTTATCTAGTTATTCCTCGCCCGGTTGGAAACCGTCCGTGCCTATGGCTCTTTGCAGCGCCATGCTGGTGTTTTGTGTGATTTTGGCTACGAGGGCACCTCCAGTGACGAGTCTGAAGGAGAACAAGACGACAAACAATTCTCTATCCATCGACAAACCTATTTGTCCACCGAGGTACAGATTTGGAAGAGCAAGATAGATCGCCTTCGTAAAGTCGGGGCGGCGGATCATAGGGCCCTCGAGGGGCAATTACGAGCGTCTCAGACAGCGGTCTCAGCGTCCTTCGGCCCGTCCTACGCATGTCCAAGGTCTCCCAATCAATGCTTATAATGCAGAATGGCTTGAAGCCAATCCTGTTCGGCGTGAATTGCTGCTCCCCGTGCCGTCTACGACTTCAGCATCGACCCCGAGGTGGAAAAGTGCGTCTTTGTTCATCGCATGCATGTGAGAGGTCTAGACTTATTAATAAACCTCTTTCAGGCACATCTTGGAGCACTCACGCGTATAATCCGAAGTACATCATATACGTATATCTGGACTCCAGAGTAGCAAAATTACTCTCGTTATAACTGCTGATATATATGTAGTAGTACTATTACGGCTTAGCTTGATCATGAAAGACCAGAATCAGAATCTACATAAATTCATGTTTTTTTACTGAAGCTCCAAGCAAGATCTCTTCTGTGGCAATCTGGACACATCACTCCGCCTTTTGCAGGCGCTGCCCGTTCACCAGCTCGATATGCCTCCTCCTTCATGGACTTGATTTGGAAAGTGATCCATGGGCGAGCTCTCGCAGTTGCTTCCGGAATTTTACCTAAGTGATATTGAATGATACGATAAAGCGTTTATAATTAACGCAGATTAGGCTCACCTTCAAGTGGTCTATAGATGCGCTATGCTGCTCGAGTTCCCGGTGTAGAGCAGCCTCTTGAGATTCTGTTTGTACCTTGAGCCGTTCCTGTACTTCTTCTTTTTTCAGTCTGGAGGTGCGCCTTATGGAGTTGCTAGGGCAGTGGTGACGGATTATTGAATACCTTCAAGCGGTGGACATATTCTCTATATTCCTTAACTTTCTTTCGGTGATTATCGAGTTCTTGGCGTAGAGTGGCATCTTGAGATTCTTGTGCGATAAGTGGGGCCGGTGCTTGCCCTTGAGTCGCAAGGGAGTGCTGCTGGGCCTCAAATTCCTTTGCCTGATGTTCCAACGCTTGGATCCGCCACTGAGCGAACGCAACAAGAACCTGGATTGGGGCTCAACCGTCATTCGTGGGCATGTTTGCATTGTACCTCCTGATCCTCTATCTCGCTCAACTTCCTCTCAAAGTCGGGAATCTGGGCACTTAATTTCGGGACAAGCGCCTAGAAGCAAGGAGCGGATGCCCACTACGAAAACTGATATTGCTCACCTGCAGGTGTGGTTTGATTGCTGCACTTCGTGAACTTCTCCTTGGAGCTCCTTGAGGTGTTTCGTGTGCACTTTGGGCTGGCTTTCGAGGTCCGAGATTTCTTTTTGCTGCTTTTCTAATTGCGCCAACTGTTCTTGTGAGGGACGACAACGTCAGCAAGCCAGAGTGCTTCACTTCTAGGGTTTTCCGTCCACTTTGGTGCAGATATTCCATTTCGAGATTCGCCATTGGAAGAAAGCCGTATGATTCTATCCATAATCAGGCTTTGCTCGGACTGGCAAAGGTTAGACCCACGTCGAGATGTCCCTTTAGAAAGCTGATTGTCGCTTGCAGCCCCTCGAACTCCTTCGAGCACGAAGCCTTGAGTTGGACAAGCTGTTCTTCATGATCAGCCATCTCTCTGTCATACTGAAGGGCATTCTCCAGCTGCTCAGTGCAGCGCCAGTGCAGCATCCTGGGAGAAGTCAGAAACTGGAGTTCATGACGTCAAGTTCGTACCTTGGTCTCTAGGTTCTCCTAGTTGAAAGGGTGAGCAAACCTCCAAGGGATTACGATTATACCCCCACTTCCATAATGGCATTCTTATCTTGCCACTGCCCCTCATTCTCGGAATAATGCCAGAGGAGAAAGGCAGTCACGGACTGGACTTGTCAGCGGGAGGATGAGTAAAACTGAGCAGAGATGCATACAGCAGCTTTTGCTTCGATTTCAGCTGCTTTTTGACGTTCTTGCCGAAGCTGCTGCGCTGAGGTCTGGGCTTGTCTGCTGAGCTGAATTTCTAGTTGTGCTACCTGTTGCTGAGCGGATGCTAAACCACACTGACAAAGACGGGGAAAAATGGTCACTTACGGTTGCTTGAGCTTTGTCCTCTTTCACTCTCTCTGCCTCTTCCTTCCATCGTACTTGAATTCATGCTCTGATTGAGAGTGTCGCCACTGAAAGAACGAGAGATGTGCCTGTAGAGATTGGATGGGCTGTCAAGTGCCCTGAGAATCGACGAGCCTCTGCTATTTTTCTCTCATCCTGCAGCCGATGCCCCGAGAGAGTGATCTGCCACTCAAGGAATGCGATCTGTTGCTATCCTCAAATAAGCAAGCGTGAAATAGACTTCGAAATACCTTACCTGCAACAAAGCCGTCTCCTCTTGCGTCGCCAGCAACTGGTTAGCATAGTATGCCCGATGATTCTCCAGCTCCTCTGCCATACTTTCCGTTGCCCGCTTCAAATCTTCCTGGAGCTGATTCATTTGCCTTTTTGCTTCATTCTGCCCTTGATCAGTTCAAGATATCACAAGTCACTTTGGTACCTCGGACTGTTCTCGCTGCTGCGATTGCGTCTAGTCTGAAGCATGAGACTCATGCTCGGCTGATTGGGTGGGTAAGTATACATGCCTCGAGCCGCCTGACATTACGCTGATAGGATTCTAGCTTGAGTTGTGTGGCGGTTTCCTGTTCAGCAAGTCATTGTGGTTAACGCACAACAAAGCCAGAGAATTGCAGATGCATACCTCTTCGGCCTTCAGCTTAGCCCACGCCTGCTCATTCTCCGTCTTGATTTTTTGTTTTTCTCGCTAGGAAGCCAGTCAGATCAACCTGATCATGAAGTCTATCCTCCACCTGTGTGAGGGAGTAACGCTCCTCTGCGGCTAGCTTGGCTTCTTTTTCCTAGAGGGCTTAGTTGGTTAATGGTGAGCGTGGTTACTCATACCTTATTCAACTGCTGCTCTGCCTGTTCCTGCTGGATTTGCGCATTCTTTTGCTCCTTCTTGATCTGGTTTTCCAGCTGTTTTATTTCGCTTTTTTTCTCCTCAAGCTCATTGAGAGCAGCGTGTAGGTCTTCTTCTAGATTTATGATTTTTCGCAGCCGCGCTGTTGTTGTCTCGTGTGACTCGATCTAATGAGCCTCGTAGGTTCTCTAGCACTTGATGCACTTCTTTTTGCGCCTCCGAGTCCCAGATGACTGTATTTGTATTTCGAAGAATATCCAGTCGTTCACGGGAAGGAAGCGATGCCGGTATGTTTTTCCCTCTTGCTCGAGCTTTTCAATCTCCGAGATCTGTTGCTTCAGTCGTGTGCACAGTAGCGAAGAAGGAGGGGAAAAGGTAATCAACGAAAGATTCTTCACTGGATGTGTGCTGCGTCCATGAGCTTGAAATGAGAGGGAAGGAAATTCCTCACGTGAATAGTCCTCGTGGTGGTATCTCGAGATGGGGAATTGGTTGCTCTGAGTGGGGAAAGAGTGCATATTTTGAGAGGCTTTAATTCTGCGGATAAAGCATCACCCAGTTGCGGGGTTTGCCCGGTCAAATGCAACCAGGGGAGGCCCGCCAAAGATAAAAGGCTGCTGAGGTCCGAACATGTGCCAGCTTCAGCGGGGGTGCGTATACCACCGGAGCGGTTCTAGGCTCCGCCACGAGTAGAAGAAAAGGCGCAGGCCTTGGCGAGATAAGGCAGAGACTTGTGGAAGTGCGAATGATGGTGAACTACCACGGAAAGTTGGTGGATCGCAGCACAACAGATCTTAGGCGACATACTGCGTATTAATTGCCTCGTAGAGAAGCTCTATGGCAAGGATAGCAAGATCCTCCAGTCCACGTTCGGACATAGCATAATCCTTTTCGCTCACGGGGTGGAGCAAGGCTCTGGCTGCTCCGTCTTTGAGCGAATCGCACACCTGTGCAAAGTAAATGAGTGTTGACCAGTCGCCCGATGAATGCTTGAAGAGTTCTGAGGCGGTCGGCGCCATTCAAGTTGCGTTTAAGACGAGTCACACGTCACGTGGGTATAGAGATAGCACGGATAGTAGCGGTTACATACTTAAAGGCGTCTTGTAGTCTGCTACGTATTTAACTAATCTCCACCGTTGTGAACATGTACAGCCAGCCCCCAATTGCAAGTACCTTCTATCGCATGACGATCAGTCTTCTTGGCCACCAATCAATTAACTTCTTTTCATCCATGGCCACCACTCCGAGGTAATCTTTATATGGGCTTATTATTATTATTATTCTTATTACAAGCCAATACATAGTCTCCCTTGTCTCATCCACTCATGTCGACTCCGACCTGGGTGAGTGCTCTACCTTGCAGGGGAGACCTAATCGTAGCCCAGAATCAAGGACCCAATCATCGTCTGGCGTCTTTCGACTGGCAATTGGCGAGGGTCGTAGACGCTGCCCGAGGCAACCGACAATCCTGGGCGATTGGCTGGAGGTGGATATCCACGTTTTTTGATCCAAGTCGGTCGCCAAGCGCGGTTTTAGTCCTTTCAAGGCGGGATTGGGAGGCGGAATGCGTCATAACCTGGAAGGTAATCCGCGTCATGGCCGAATACGATCGCTGTATCGTCTGGGTGCTGAGGCAGGACAAGCATGGCCAACTTTCTGGGAGTGGAGGCTTTTGCTGCTCCAGAGTGGCGTAGGGCTACAACTACCAGGGGCGCCAGACATTGAGGAAATTCGGCTTGCGTCGGGGGTAGCTGTCTCCAGGCTAACTGAACACAACTCTGTGCGGCGCTTGCTGCACAACAACTCTCCGGCTATCCCCGTCCTTCTCAATGACTTGGTGTTCGTGTCTTCGAAGATGCCGCTCGATACGATGGGCCCGATGCTGATGGCCATCGGGGCCATTCGGGGCTTGTCGCTGTTCAGCGAGGAGCAGTTGGTCGAGGCCCGTATCTTCACGTCTATGCATATTCTTGCAGTGGCGGGCGCGCTAATAGCGGGATTGAAGTGGTTTTTGATTTGGCGGCGAGGACGCCGCCGAGGGACATGCCTGGATTAGCGCTGACATTATTGCGCTTGGTACTGGCCTTCCACGGAAGCGCGCGCGATAGCGGATTCCACGATACCCTCGTCGCCGGCGGAACTTACCGCTCGATAGGAAAGGTTATGGCGACCGTCTTGGGCGCGACAGAAGGTGACCCGCAAGGCCTTGCGGCAACTATGGAGGGCTGTGTCAGGCGTGATGGTGGCGTTAGCCAGTCAGGCGCCGAAGTTCGTTGGAATGGATACCTTGGCTGGAGGAGTTTGGGTTGGAGAGTATGGTCTTGGCCTTGCAGCGACAGTATTCGAGGAGATTTGAAGAGCATCTTTGCGACCTGTTGAGAATGTGGGCGTGGTGAGGGCGTTGGAGGGAGGGAACGATGCCCTTCTACGTTTTCCCCCACACTGGATGGGAGGGAAATGGGCATCACGAATAGATGGTCGATGGGTGAGGTCGTGGCGGCTATGCACAGACAGGTCAGGCTACTCCCGCGATAGGCGTTGCCCAGCCGATTTACCGGAAAATGTGCGACTCTGTACGTGGTTTTCAGTTTCCCAGCTATGATTTTCTGATCTCTCGTTTGCTTAGTGTGGCAGGATTCTCGGCGAAGAGCATCAAAAGCGTTGTATCGGTTGCATTCAAATATATTATTGCAACCACGGCGTGTCAGGCAAATCACTGGGAGCGGCATCGCCAATGTTGCTCACTGTTGAGGAGGTCTATTGCAAGTGAGTTGTCCGCTCTAACTTGATTTAGAAGTCGCTAACGTTGGAGCCAGAGGTCAAAGGGCAGGGATAAGTGGCCCACAGTGTGACTTCATCAGGAAGTCGTTGGAGCACTACTTCACGCTGCCCGCTAACTTCGGAGATCAGACAAAAAGGCATTGACACATATAGGAAGAGGGGAAGACTTCATCGTGGTTCAGCGGTTCGATACGGTGCCCGTCACGGTGGATTGCGTTTCTGCTATGTCAGCAGTGGCCAGAGAGGGTTTGGCGTCGGTGTGGGGACTGGTAAACCCAGCGAATGTGGTGGAAAGAAGGAAAACAGAGTTGGCGTGGACATGGTGGTCCTACCAGTGACCGCTCGCAAGTCAATCGCGTGGGTGGTACTACGGCGGTGCAATCTTGCCATGGATGCAGCTTGGTGGATGGGTGAAGGGCCTTCAGGGGTATTCTATACATAGTGTGTTGGAGGACGAAATCTGAAAGTCATTCATCAGAACTACGGCGTTGCGCAGGTAAAGGCAAGGTGGCAGGCGACCTCTAGTAAATTTAAAATTGAGTGTGAGCGATAAATTTAAATTGTGCACCATCATGTCATCGGAGAGTGCCATCACAGGATTTGTCAGAGTCCAAAGATCAAGCTCTGACAAATCATTTGATCACCTTGTTCTCATCGTTCACCATGGCACGCACATTGCCAAAGAAGACACGACGCTCCATTAACGCCTCAACGAGGGAGACTTTAAAAGCGACAGAGCTTCCTATGGAGCAAGCTCTAACTCCCGGCACTAGCGGGAATGAGAGAAAATTAGAAGAAGAGTCAACATCGTCCCCGGGAACCGCTGTCGTGCCCCAAAATCCGGGTTCCGCTGAAACAAAGTTAGTGAATATCGGTCTTCCCCTTGGGAACCCCCTCTCACTATGCCTTAGCTGTGCACATTTGGAAGAATTGGAGAATCTAGACAGAATCATAAGGGACTTGCAGCATCTTCGTCAGTAGGTCACGTTTTTATTAACTCTTACAATATAGCTGACTGCAAGTCTTGTCAGGGCGGTTATCGCGTGTCTCCGATTGCGATATCCGTGGGCCTCATTCATCTCCGACGCCCTGATCATTTTGAGCACAATCATGAAGACTTGAACCAGAGGTCGAATCCTGAGAATAGGATAGAATTCAAGTTACCGCAGTGGTCCCGAATCGACACAATAAAAGAATCTAGTTGACCCTTCTAGATCTGTACATGTTCATTTCAACGTTCAATAAACCGGCGTCTCTCAACCCGACTGTGAGCGCGTGATCAGAATTCGAAATAAAAGACGGCATATATACACCGCAGTCAAAGGAGTTATATATCTTGTTTAAACTGGTCCTGTTGTTGTTGTTACACGGTAATAAAGCCTTCCCTCAAGAAAGCTACGAAATTCAAAGAGAGATCCAAGCTCAAGTTATAGTATATGATTCTATGACATCAAAAAACCCAGCTTTTCCGTGACCACCGCCCAATCGTCGTAACCTTCTGGTACCAAGGCGCTGGCCTGTTCCTCCTCCACATTCGCTCATTTCCAGTAGTCCATTCAGCTCTAATCGGGCTCCAGAACCTTCCACTCTAGCCAATCCAAATACTCCTCCCAACAATGATTCTTGTGACCCCGTCTTGATTGACAAAGGAGTCAGGGCATGATGCTAGCAAGTCGATCGAATGCAACCAGCCCACTCTGAGTCTCGTACGGCGGCGAGTCCACCGGGATGTCTGGCATTGTGAAATACTCGCCCCGGATGTAGACGCCGTCCAAAGAACCGAGCGCCGGAAACCTCTTGCGACCTCTGTAACACTCCGTGCAAAAATCAATCCCTTCTTTTGCCCCATTGCCACAAGCTACATAGAAGTCGAAGGGGTCTGCGATTACTAGCAAAATATCAGCTTGCAAGACTTCGACACTGTTTTCATCTGCGAGAGCAAAAGTCCCCATGTAACAAAGTCTTGGCGTCGGGACTGATCGGCCGAATGGGAACTCTTTAGTCTGTAGTGCACGCAATTTTTACATTCATGAAAAAAAATAAAAGCATCACAAGCTATCCAGAAAAAAATCCAAAATCAGTTCATATGTACCGGAAACTTGACCACCGAAACGCTGTTGTCCAAACTACCAGTGATTATGTTCCAGCCCCCATCGTGCTTGCCCCTTGGTTGAGTGCTGGCATAAGCGAGTCTACGAGACGTTGGACTTGTTGGGCAAGGTCCTCGTGGCGACGGTCCGCCTCTTCTTTCTGTCGGAGCAACAAAAGCTCCAACTGCGCAACTCTGCGCTCAGCCTCCACTGCCCGGCGGTCTGCTTGCTCCCTTGCCCGCTGTTGCTCCGCTACGAGTGGCTGGATAACCCCCATGTCCTTCGCATCTTTGACGGCCTTGATAATTTGGTCCCGGACATCCTCCCTCTTTACCTCAAAAGTGCTGACGAGCATGTCGATAACGTCGCCGGCCCATGATTCTTTGGAAATTTGTTGAAGGCGGTGCATGTAGTTCACAATGTCCTTCTCAGTTTCGCCAGCGTGTGTCATTGCGCGCCGAGCATTGGTGCACAGCGTCGTAAAGTCGGCACTGTTGGTGAGGCTGGCCAGCATTTTCCCACTGTTAGGGTCAACCAGCTGGATGGCTTGAAAGCGACCCAGTTTATGAGAGCAATCCCTCTCTTTGACCAGCTTGAGGCTGCTGTTGACATTGTGGCAACGGGAGATGCGCTCTATAGCAAGGAAAAATGTTGTGGCAAACCACATGCACATGTGGTCCAGATATCCAAACGTCTCCGAATATTCTCGAATCACTAGGGAGAGAATAGCGCAATCCAGCATAGTGATTCCATTACGGGGCGGCTATTTCGGGGGGACAGGATAGTCGTCGCATAGGCCAATAATGGAGGCCCTTTTCGCGAGGTGTGCCTGGGTTGGGGGCTATGTGTAATGCTGCGAAGTCCTGACGGATTCTGACATCGTCTTTGGCCATTGCTTTGCCTTTAGCCATTCTTGAATGATCTCTGAGGCCCTGTGAGTGTGACAACGACAGGCAAAAAAACGCACTTGATATCTTTGCCGTTAGCTGAGTCTGACTTCTCAATGATCGGTAGGCGGTGAAGCAAAGCTGCGCGTTTGTCTGCAGTGCGGGCGTCCCTAGGGTCGGGGATGTTGGGGTCGTGATAGAAGAATTCAATGGCAATGGCCTCATGGCCTGACTTCCAGCCAGGCGCCTCTTCTAATCGGGAAATCTGGTCTTCCCGCATTTGTGATTGGAATGTAGAGGGTTGTGGGGTTGTCTACTGAAGCGCCGCCAAACATGACGCAAGAGAAGTTCGCCAGGTAGAAAAGCGTTGTCGATCCTTGGTTTGAGAGCGGGGAAGATGACAGCGAAGTCTTTCGTCCAGATTGTCGTCGTGGTGGAATTTACCAAGGGGAGAGATAGAGGATATTCCTACAGCATTATTGGTCAGGCGACGGAGATGGACTGGACTAGCGACTCAACTGCTGGCGCAGGAGAAGCCCGAGCTCAGGCCGGGGGTATGCACCGAGGAGAGGCTTATTGGGGCTGTTGCGGTCGGTGAGAGGCTCGGCGTATGCGCCTGACCTCATGTGGTTGATGGCGGGCGGGGCGGGAGAGAAATGATGACGGTCGTGTGACACCCGATCTCGTGACCCCTCAGCACACGTCCTTCTCCTAGGCCTTCGATCTCGCATACGGTGATGGTGCCAGCTGCATACAGCGGTCCAGCCTAAGGCTTAAGGACCCACCAGCTCATCACCGCGGTCGGCTATCTGATCAACGATTTCAAGTATCGACAGACAGTGGATTACATGATTGGAGGCGTTGTAGCCAATCACGTAAGCAACGAGCGCAGACACCACAACCGGTTTTTTTGGCCTTCCGTCCATTTTAACTTGCTATTCAAACCTCAAACCAGACTTTTCTATGCCGACTCGATGGCTGCTTGTCGAACTCAAGAACCGCTAGACCCAGTGCTAAAACTCCAGTACTTATGTCGGCGGGTTGTCGCTCTTACTGATTGCCCGGCGCGTCTTTGGCGTGGAGACTGGGCGGCATATACCGGGCTGCATATGTCTACCTATCCATCGCCTCAGATTGCATCCAGCCCCGAACTTGAGCTCAAAGTCGGCGTCGCCAGTGGGTCCGACATGTACTATCAAACCTCTTCTTCTCCTTCATCAGGCGTCCTACGCTGCGGAGGTCTTCCGGTCTTGCCGCTCCCAGCGGCTAATCAACACCCGGGCCCAGATAAATGCGTCTTGCGTGCGCTTGAAGGCACGGGCGGTACTCGCCGACTCACTGCAGCATGGAATCAGAAGGCGCATAAGGCGGGCGGGTAAATGGTCACGAAGGGATGGGATTTGGAGACAAAACAAGTTTCTCGGGCGCTGATGTGGTGCGTATTCACCGGCGCTTGGAATCAGCGGTCGGATTCAAAATGCAAACAGAACGCTCCAGTCTTGGTAGTCGCAAAAAGTGGTTGAATGTCTCCGATTTGGCGCGCCAACCAAGAGGCGAAACGAAGCGTCAACAATGTCCACATCACCCGAGACCAACTGCCGGAAGAGCTCAGAAACCCACTCACAATCAGCAAATCGGCGGTGCGCCAAGACATCAACAAGGAACTGCGCGAAAAAGCGGACAAGCTGCGGAAGGCATCTACACGATACCAGCGAGCGATGCAATGCTGACCACAAGCTCAGTCGCGGAGCGTTGATAAAAAAACACCACCACAAGCATCCTGCGGGAGCCACGCGGCGATACTACTCCAGTTACAAACTGGTCACTGCACGCTGGCCCAACACCTTCACCGCATCAACCGAGCTGACTCACCAATATGCCCATGCTGCTGGCAAGCAGGCGAGAGCGTGGCCCGCTTCCTCCTCCACTGCAGCGCACACGACGGCCAAGCACGCAGCCGCCTACAATGAGCAGGGACCACTCGCAGGGAAATAAGAAAGCTGCTGGGAACTCCCAGGCTCTTCCCCCACCTCTTTAGGTACTACCATCCGGCCACGGGCAGGTTTCGACCAGTCCACGGCACCATCGCCCGACCTCGGAGACACTGACAAGAACAGAAATCACGCGAACGCAGAGCCTCTACCTTACATACCCACGACACATCTACTCGCTCTGGGCGCCCCGACCAGACCAAATGTTGGGCCGAGGGGGCATGATACCGGCGAAAGCAGCTCGAATGCGATGGCGAAGACAAGTAAATAGATAGAGTACGATGCTGGCTACCATGCCTCAGGGCGAAGGCCAAATAAACCCGGATTCAAAAAAAAAAGTGTGTCCGACGATGTTAAGGATAAGAATTTTCGAGGGCAAGACCAGATCAATGCGGAGCTGTAGGTACAGCTGAGATGTATCGCTTGCGCATCGCGTGGAGTTTCAAGGCGGCATGGGGCTCCTCCTTCGTTCGAATTCCAAGCCTGCTTAGAGGCTCGTCCAAAAAATAAGGGGATATCCATTACGGGTTCGCCATCCGAAGACTCGTTTTAGTCGTCGAAGTCGTAGGAGGCATTCTATGGGTGGATGTTCAGGCTCGGTAGGGCCTTGAGGGAAGGATTGGGGGCCGTCTATTTCCATGGAAGTCTCGATCTCTTCATACTATTCCGACCCGGCCCTTGATCTCATCGCTATGCGGGCTTTTCAAGTACTATCGAAGCAGTTTTTGGTCTAATCAGAACAAACGATCTCCAGAACTTGTTTCTCGCACCTTCCTTCTTCGGGTGATAACGCTTGTTTTTTGGATCAAGATGAGCGATTACTCTGTGGCCTTGGGGAAGAGTGTGAGATCGGGCCGTTCATATTTGTGCCAAATTTCAAGCCCGATATATAACTGGGTGTAGCAATATAAGGGGGATGGCCATCACCATGTCGTGAGTGTCAATTTTCGCGGAGAAGATGTTTGGAGGCAAATAAAGGACCTCAAGGTACGCGGTTCTTGTCTATGAACAGTTTGTGGAAGCCACAAGCTAACAGCAATGGACTTCCAGCACAGTGAGCAAAAACGATGGCACATGGCCATGGGATGTCCATTGAGGATATAAAATCCGAGCACTCCATCCGTTAAGGATATTAATTTCCAATCCTCGTCTGAGTACTCTCTCCGTTAAGGATATTAATTCCCAACCGTCAAAATTCTATGTAGCTTCCCATCTCGCTCCCTTGGCCGAAAGCATAGCGGAGTAAGCTGCTGGGTCTTGCTTCAACAATTGCTTCTCGGTTCGAAAGCCATTCTGGACAAATCTAAAGAGGCCTCCAGCTGTAAATTGTGTGAAGGAAGCTCGAACATCTCCTTCTTGTACCGGGATATTAGAGTGAGAGACAGTGGCCGAGGGAATGAGGATTAACGAGCCTGCTGGAAATTCAATGATCAGTTTGAGGTCCCAGAGAACGAGGTGTCCGCCCTTCTTCGGGTCAAAGCGACCCAGCGCGTATATGGCGCACCAGCCAAAGGCCAGGTTGAGAATATCTCGGTGGCGAAACGTCCAGACATTCGTGCCCAGGTTGAAGGCCACGCTGGAGAAGACCGACTTCGGGAAGGCTTTTCGTAGGAAAGGCAGTTGTTCATGGAGTAGCTTGCTATTATCTTGATAATATGCATACAATCTAGGAGCCCAGAGAGAAAACGCGGCTGAAAATGGCATCAGAATGTGAATGAGCCCGTCTCTAAACATACCGTCGCCGAAGGCCACCATCCTAGCCACATGGGGATCGTGCAGTAAATCTTCTGAAATTTCGGGGTGCTTGTCGTCCCAACCAGGCGGGAACGGTTTGGCCTTGGCCATAAGATATTCCGACAGTGACCGCGGCGAAGAGTCCTCGCCTGTGGCCAGCGGTGGGGACGGAAATCGCTGCTCGCCGGGCTGCCCGAGCCACAGCCTCATACACCGAGTTGGCGGAGGTGGCATAGCTGCTGCTTCTAGGTTGACCAGCCAGAACGGCGAAGATTCGACCAGCGGAGTCAACTAAGGGACGGATCCCTATAAGGTATTAGAAGTGGCAAAAAAAAAAAAGAAAGACGCACATTCCGTCCCAGGGGATGAGCTGGAATCCCTGCTGGAGCAGTTGCTCCTTGGTTTTCCTCGATTTCTTGCCGGAGAGCTCGTCTGAGCTTTCGCGTTTGGCCGGATAGGCGCCGTGGGCTGCAGGGAGGGAGCTTGCTGAGATATCGGCCTCAATACGTTGGGCAGGGTGGGCCAATTTCGCTGCCGTGGCCGACCAGGGGTGGTGTCCGTTCTCAATAATCTCCGTCTCCCGTTTTCTGCGGCGGCGCTGGTGGGAGCCAGTCAGCTTTGGCTGCTGCTGAGCGGGGTCCAACCTCAGTTTCTTCAGCGGAGGGGGCGTCTCGTCCACGTCTGGTGAATAAGGGTCGGGGTTTGTTGGTCGTTGGTCGTCGCCCTCTTCTTCATCCCTTTGGCCATCCGATTCCACAGAGAGAGCGGCGAGGAGGGGGGGTCGCGATGGAGAAGTTGGCCTCTTGGAAGAAGGAGGCGAAAGTGGCACCACTGCGCGTCTATGCTGTGTCAGTAAATGGCGGGCGGTTTAGTGAATCGCACCTGGCGTGAGGAAACGGTCCACAGCATGGCTCTGTGAGCTAGGTTAGCGCTGTGCAATGCGGGAACAGATGGCGTTTGGCCACAGCGACACTGTCAGACTAGCCAGAGTCCCATGGCTGAGTCTTCAAGGCAGCTGACAGCGCTGTGGCCAGGGGAGAAACGACTAACTGACCTGATGGTCGTGGTTTGAGACCTGGCAGCACCGGTAGAACGCGTAAGAAATAATTAATAAAAGTATGTGTTGGCCTTGTACCACGTACTGTACGATTACTAGTGTAGAGCCAATGTACAAGGGTGTCAACTATTAGAATATATGAGAATAGGTACATGAATTGGAGGCATGCAGGAAGAAAAGGATACTGGACGAATTCCCGAGAGAATTAAATAGGTTTTGGCCATGGCCAACTTTCCTGCCTGTAAACAAGGCCGAAATTCATCAGTTGCTCGTATTGGAGCAACTCCACTTACGATCTAGTTATGAATAGAGCATCCAACAGTGTAGATTGGGTGTTCAACCGGCTTCTCAAAGTCCGGACCTTGATGGTAAACTTGTTGTTCATAGCGGCTCCCAGGTCACTGAGTGTTTGGATGGTCTCCCGAAGGTTCATCATAGAGCTTTCCGACATTTTCTATGATTGTTCATGATCATTTGAGGGGGAGGAAGCTACTCAATGACTGACCAAAGAAAGTAGGGACATGCAAAATACAAGTTGGTGAACGACAGTTGCGGCCCTTCGATAGATGAGCGTCAGGATTACAAGAAGAGTTGCTTCTGTCGTTGGCGAGTGGCTGATGACCACAAGTTGCTGAAGATTGGGAAGCAGCTCATAATCTCCTAAGGCCGTCCAAAGCACTAGGTAATTGTCCAATTCAGAGCTTATTTCTAGGCGAAGGTCGATAATTTGTGGATTGTTCTTGAAAACGCGTCGTGTAAATGGTCGCTCCATTCAGAGGTCATGAGTTTAAGCGATTGCAGTGTGCATTGTGACTGGATACGGAAGATCTCAGCATGCACGTGGAAGGAGTAGTCGGGTCTGTCTTCGTACTCGACTTCCAAAGCGGACAGAACTGGAGCTGTAATTGCGCCCAGAGTGTTGGGTTATACTTGATTGTCTCAGCCCAGAGTCGGCAAACCGGAACAAGACCATATGGATCTCGAGTCCCATGCGCGATATAGTGAAGGAAAATGCGCGTCAGCAGCTCTGGAGGCATCCGACGAGAAGTCGGGAAAGGTGGAGTGGGCAAAACCTGTGGGGTACTTGAATTAGTGTTCTGGAAGCTTCTTGACATGTACATACACTTGCGTTGCAGGCGTTTTGTGCAGACGGCATTCCAACCATGATTGATCAGTTGCAAATTAAAGAGTCACGCTCGAATGCCATCACAGGATTTGTCAGAGTCCAACGATCAAGCTCTGACAAAGCATTTGATCCCATTGAGACAGGCAGCCCAGGAATTGAAACGGCATCTGGCGCACCCCAGGTAACACGCCATGGCCAGGAAGAATCAGAAAACACATCATCTAATGCCCATCGTGACGACATCATGGTAATAACTGGTACACGACTGAACACACCGAATATTGATTCATCAAACTTGTCATATACAGTAATTCATGTTATGGTTTTGTTTCGTTTGGCTCCCCATCTTTCATCATCTTGCTCCAACCAAGCCTGCAATTTTTCAATGTCGCTCTGATCTCCGCTCTTCTTCTTCCCATCCCACCCCGCCTTTTGGCCTCGTAGCCTCTTCAACCTCTGGATGATCTGAGCTCTCTGCTGACGCTCCTTTTTTGTTCGCTGAAGTTGGGGTGGAGAAGGCAAACCGCGACAGCAAAGACAGTCCTCCGCATCAAAGTAGTCCCCTCCATAGTCAACCAGTATCTCTTCCCCGGCACAAATATCATGAAGGGCGCGTACTGTGACACCAAGAGGAGCACCTGGCATTTCCCAGTACTATAAAAAGGATAAGAAGATACGCTAGACATGTCTACCGTTGCTCACCACGACATTATGCTTCACACAGCTGTGGTTGACAAACCGGACCAAGCCATCAAGAATGCGCTTTTCTGTCTTTTTTCCTGTGCAGTGGTTCATTTCGGATAACGAGGTGGAGGTGTGGTTAAATGTCAGGTTGAGGAGCGAAGTGGTCGACTTGGTGCCAGAGATTTCAAAAAGCATCGTGCCCTTGGGAATAAAAGCCGTAGCGCGTATTCCAAGTTCTCTGCGCTCCCCCAAGGACACCCATTTCATCGTCACAAGACTTGTCTGGTGCCTAAATAGTCCAAAAGACATGAAATACCTATTCCCCGTCGTATTATTAGTGGGGGGACTTTGTTTACACGCACCACACTCCGAGTTCTGCGCGTCTTCGAGTCCCAACCAAGTATTTTTGAATACTTCCATTGACAGACCTGACGTGCTTGCGATGCTGGGCTTCATAATCGGCATAGGTGGCCGAAGTTTGGGCAGCCAGGTTTGCAGCTTCGAAGGCCTTTCGCAAGACGACTTTGTCTTCAGCTTGAAGTGTAAGTGGATGAGTTGACATCATAGAGATTTTATGAGCTTGTGGAAGTTCAGACTGAAAAAAGGCAATGGCAAATATGTCGGAGAAAATTAGCATCGTGTCCGCCGTGTATTGAGTTCTGCTTAAAGCTGAAGCAGTCTCTAGTAGAAGTTCTCGTCCCGCTATAAATCTAAAATAAGTATCATTGAGTATTGAACTGTTGGCATATATACAATGCATTGGATCGTGTGGCCAGTCATCGTCTATAGCTAGATCTGTTGTGGTCATTGTCGTTGATCAGAAGTGACCGATTTGAGAGTCACATGGTTGGTTTGAGATTCTCCTCTTGATCACCACTGCTTTCTGCCACTGACTGGCGTGAAGGTCCACATGCCCAATCAGGTGGAAAGAGTGAACGATCTGAGGCTGTATCGAAGAGCCTAGCCAGCCCATTCCTCATGAATTTCATGCAATCGCTGTTGTCTTTTTCCCCAGGCCTGACTCGTGCACTCCCGATCGCGACAAACTCACTCCAGATATCCTTGGCCAACATACTTGCAGCTCTTCACAAAAACCCAATAACGCAAATCAAATCACGTCGTGCCATGTCGAAAAGGTGGAGAATTCGGTGTCCCCGGAGCCTGCACACTCAACATCTAAACGAACGAGGCGTCTCCTACACGCTAGGCACCGTCTTCGGACAATGGGTCTCTGATCACCGTGGGACTCCCTGTGTGTCAGCCAGCCATCCATTTAGCTCCCACCACAATCGATGCCATCGCCACCTGAATTCCTTGTGTATTCCTCTGATACTATGTGGGGGCGATACATGAAACGCGGAGCCGTTGGAGGTCGAGGTATAAAGCAGTTCTGGTCCTAGAAAGCAACTAACATCTCCCAATGCAGCATTTCTTCCCCCAAATGCCTCCCGTGTGGCTCCAACATCGCTGGTCCGTGGAGATGTGACGACAAGTAGGAGACTCCGATGTATCCTTCGACGCCGTCCCTCTCTCGTTACCCTCCCGCTCCCAGTATGTTTTCCCTGCTAAAATGCTCATTGATTTCATCTTCCGTAGCATGGATTCTTTATCACCCCCGTTGACGCAGTCTACCCCGACTCTTCACTCAGCTGCTTCCGCATCTAATAACCCCCAGCATGCCTGGCGTCTTCCTCCGCAAAGCCAGATGCCCGTTAATCGCCCACCACTCGCTCCAACCACCAATCTCGGTAATGGTGCGGGTGTTTTTCGAGTCGAGGGGTAGAATCAGTCGCCCCCTCCATCAACACGACAGCAGAAATCCGAGTACAGCATTCGAAGCATGCTGCGCCAGCAACAACCAATCCAATCACCATATCGACTTCTTTACCCTCGAGAGGATGTTCGGCAGTAGCACCGAAAACAGCATCACGACCAGCAGGTTACACGACGTCTGTTGCATGTGGTTCGGTGTAGACGGTGCTGATCGTGCGACTGTGCCGAATCCTCTAGAGCTGCCGATCGGGATTATTCTGACCCCGCAGAGAACACGGACAGCAAAGGGCATGCCCTATCTGCGCTGCCGTCTCTCATATATATATGTTGCTATCTTGTCATACGAGATTCACAGTCTCCGAATGGAAGGTCTGGTCAAATGCGGAGAGTGGCCAAACTGGAACGATTCGGTCGCACCACTTCTACAAACCACAAGGTGATTGATCATTGGATGGGAAATAACACCAACCTCCGTCGGAAACTTTTTAATGCGTCGCAATTAGAACATGTACACGTCACCACAAGTACGCCACCATCTTTGATAAGATCGTGCGCACGCCCCCATGGGAAACTGGTCCAAGCCTTTTATAGACGCTCGCTCCTCCTATGATCGGCTGTTGACTTCCCCATCCGTCATGCCTGCATCCAACGCTGATCATGAACCTTCAGACGCTGTCCCGACAATTGTTACCACTTTCCATCGAGGCATCTCTTTGCAGGCCCTTGCCTTTGCGATCTTCTCCCTCGACCTAGAACAGCGAATCGATCTTGCCCACCGGATGGGGCCTGTGGTTCGCCTGAAGACATCCATAGCTTCATGCGAAAGTTGATCAGGCTTGCGTTGGGTGCCTCTGGTAAGCAGTATAAGCGGATAGCGAACTTCAGGCACTGATGGAAAGGATTTAGCGCCGAGACACGCAGTCGCACCTGAGAGCCCGCCTGCGCAGTCACAAAGTCAACAGGCATCAGGCTCAAGGCAAAACCCGAGCAGGGGACCGCGGTACTCTTCACCTGGGGGAAGATCTCCCTCCCACCAGCAGGCCCCCAGCCCCATGGCAATCATGGCCATTTCGACGGTATTCAACCAGCTCCCATCGGACGACCCGACCATAGTCATCCCTCCTGAAGATCTAAGCAGCTATCAAGGCCCGATTGACGGAATATTGGATCGATTTGAGCTAAACCTGAACCCAGGGGTTGAGGATCGACGGGTTTTCTTCCTCCAGGTCTTCGGCAAGCAAATCGGGATTTTCATTCGTGAAGGGGCACCGAGCGCGGCCAACGCCACTGGAAGAAAGAATGACAACGGCCCCTCGATCTTTTATACGGTGAAAGGCCTCGCAAATGCAGCCAGGTCTATGCAGCATGCTCGCGAAGACGGATTGACGGGTCACAATTTGCTTGCCTTCTCGGCCGCACAGTGCCCTCGTCCTGACATTCCTGGCTGGTATCCAGTTCGTGGATACCACGGATTGGGATCTGGGAACTATCCATGGTATGCAGTAGTGGAAGGTTACGCCCCTGGTCCCTATAATTCGTGGATCGCTTGCGCGATGAATGTCGGACCTCTTCTCGACACCGCAGGGATATCGAGATGGAAGGGCTGCTCCAGCTTTGAGGATGCTTCGGGTTTTATATGAAAGCTTTGGCGGAAGGGAGAGTCCGGCGTCTGCCGTACCCTTAAAGTCGTCTCGTCGCACCATGTACACGTATGGACGTCGATTTACCTTTGACAAGTGTGCACGCAGCTCTAACGAAGCTCAGAGAAGGGTTGGACTAAACGAGAGGATGCTCGCAGAGTTGCCCAGTGTCTGCCAGCTGATCATGAGGAGTCTGTGTATACGTTCCTGAGTAGAATTTCAGAGATTAGCTGCCGCGGATCACTCGGGTACGACGTCGACAATCAATACCCCCTCGTGACCGTGACGAGTGCATAGATCTCTTACACCGGATGCGACCGGCGGTGAGCAGCTTGGCTGGCCGTCGTCTGCTGGCCCACTCAGGCTGGCACCAGCGACGCTCCGGCTGGAGACGACACTGTCGACTATTCTATCAGCACCAGACGCTCTGCAGTTTATTAACCGCCTTATTTATCTGCAGTGTTCTTCTCTACGCCAGCTCTTTCCGACTCGCTATGGATCTGTACTCTCCCGGACATGAGTTCCTCGCTACGCTGATGTCTCTTTCGGCGTATCCACGTAGCACCATTCCCTGTTGCCTCCTGCTGCTCTTTATTGCCGAGATATTCGGTGAGCTACTAGATCACAACAACATTTTTCGTCCCTTTGCTCACCCATAATTATCGCAGCCATCTATCCGCAATGCATGCGGATTGTCTCCGCTGCTCCTCAACAACGGATGAAAAGTGTTGCAAAGTCTGCTGCGCGAGACACCCGAAGTGTTCAAATCAATGTCCACGGGCCATTCGCCAAACCACAGCTGATGAGTGCGTAGCTGGGAGGCTGAAGGATCAGTGCTAATCTGACCATATTTCCAGCAGTGCGCCTGACTGCTACTGCAGACGCCATCCTGAGCGAGCTGCAAAGGCGTCACCTCATTCCTGGCTGGACACGTGTTCATAATCAGCACATGTACAGTGTCATTCACCCGAACTTCCACCGGCGCCCCCTCAGACCGGCAGAGACTCTTGCCGAGGTATTCGTCGGGCAAATGTCTACATTGCATGTGAGGGTATTTCTTTTGGGAGGTATGAAACAAGGTATATTTTCGCAGAAACCACTTTGACCTCAAATAATTTTGCCTGTAGATTATCCGGTATTTCCTAAGCAGTTTCCTGGCACGACCAACTGTACCTGCGGCATTCACTGTCGGCACAAAAACCCTGAAATGACCCGCGGCACCGCCAGGAATCATCAACGAGATGAGCGGATAAGTGGGGGCGGCCATCGTGCTTCAGCATCAACTTCTAGGTCATCAAATCATCCGTACCCTCCATCGGAATTCCGTCGTAATGCCACGGACCTAGATGATAACTTGCCCCGAACCAAAACAGGCCCTGCTCGCTTGGCACAGCTTACTCCTCCTTCGAATTCCCTGCCCCCAGAAACAGGTGCTGACTCTCATCGATCACCTTTTAGCCCGACTCGTTCGGCTGACTCCGACGCTGTCCTCCTCAGTGTAGAGGCTGAGCTAGACTCAGCATGCTCAGATGTGTAACACCGCTCTCCGAGCCTCTTCAGTTTCGGGTCAATCCTCAGGAGGGTGGAGACTTCAAACTTTCCCACGAAACCATGGATCAACCTTTCAATACAGGTCCCCATGCTTTGCTGAATCAACACAAGCATAATAGATACTTCCTTGCTGACCTCACTCGCCTTCGTGAGCTGCAAACGCTGGTGGCAAATCTTCCACGTTCCAACCGGCAGCAAGCACTCCTAAATCGCATCGATGAGCAATTGCAGGATTCATATCGAGAAAAGCAAACCCATTGGGACTATCAGCGGCTGGAGCGAACTTTACCGCAGCTTGTGGTTCGGACAGGTAGATCTCTTCGAGCCCTTGTTTGAACGTGTTTGAAACTTTGCCAGACATTTGGTTCTTCCGTGCATCTCGGCATCGATGGTACCGCCCTCCCGTCTTTGCCTCGATGCTGACTACAGCGATCTTGCACCATATATCTCATGTTCCGCGTGCGGATGCCGGCGTCCTGCTCGGTGCCTTCCAGGATATTCTTTCTCAGGTTACGCAAGATCCCCTGTATGCGACCCTTGCCCCTCGCGACCCTCGAACGATAACTAGAGTTCTACATCTCGACCCCATCGTGACAAAATACGCTTCTTGCCAGACATGTGGGCACCTTACCCCTGGTGGCTGAGCTTTCTACCCAAGAAATCTCTACATGCGCCAATGTGCTATTCAAACAAACCTGCGGAGCTCCTTTGACCACTAGAATTCGAGACCAAGGCAACAAATCCCGTTTGCAAACCCTCGTTCCTGTTCTGCTTCAGGATTTTGCCCCTTGGATTGGACGACTCTTTTCTCGGCCTGGTGTTGAGACCCTCCTCAAGGAATATCCCGGTCGTGTCTTGAGTGACTTGCGAGAGAAGGAAGTCATGACGGACATTTGGGGCTCTCCTGTGATCTCTGAGTTCAAGGATCACCAGGGCCAGCCTTTCTTTGGGGTGGAACAGGAAGGTGAAATCCGTTTGCTCCTTGCAATTGCAGAAGACGGCTTCAATCCTTACGGAAACTCAACTGCCAAAATCAATACAAGCTCCACAGGCTTTTGGATTACTATCCTCAACTTCCCTCCTCATCTGCGGCATCGATTCGAGAATATCTTCTTTCTGGGTGCCCATCCTCCAGGCCTCACTGTCGAGACCATAGGGTCCATGCTGGAGCGCTTCTGCCAACAACTTGCAACGTTCTATGATCCTGGCATCTTTCTCACGCGGACCCACGACTGTGCAGAAGGGTGTCGAATTCGTGCCGTTGTTGCATACCCAATCGGTGATATGCTTGGTCTTCGCGCCCTAGTTGGACACAGCTCCCCCACCTCCATCGACCCATGTATCCCATGTCCTATGTCAATGGGAGCCATCGAAAACTACAACATCCAGAGCTGGAAGAGGCGCGATATCGACTCTCACAAGAAGCATGCGATGGAATGGAAGGACGCGCCCTGATCGTCGTACTCGGGACAAAATCTTCACCAAGTACCATGTCCGCTACAGTCCGCTACTAGACCTTCCCTGTTTCAACCATATTACCCGTGGCAGCATCGAGCCGATGCATAATCAGCACTTGGGCCTAATCCAGGATTACTGTCGGAAATTTTTGCAAATTGACGAGGATAAGAGCGGAGGAGATGGGTCTGCCCACCGTATGCAGTATCCCCGCTGGGTAATGTGGATGCATTGCAAAATGATCTCGTAGAACTGTGGGAGGAGCTTAAGAAGTTCAAAGAGGATACCCCTGATTTTGGGCGTCTTGATCAGTCGGAGTGGGTTAAGAAGTTCCTAGGAACCTCAGCGAAAAAAGCAAAAGCAACAACAGACTTGGAAGATTTCAACGAGTTGGGGGCTGAGGATGATGGAGATACTTCGTCAGAAGGCGGCTCAGAGAGAGACGAAGATGAAGAGGACAACGAGTCGTCTCTCGAAGAGGAGGCTCCAAACCAAGATCAGCACAATGAACAGGAGCGGCATTATCACCCGGATTACCGCACTCTGTTCTATTTCTGTTATGCTCACGGGCTCCGAACTGCTGGCTACAACAAACCTATCGCACTTGAATGGTATCTTCGGCGTATTGCAGCCTGGGTTCGTCCTCTCCAAATCTTTGCATTTTCTCCGAGCTTATGGCCATGCTTGTTCACAGATGGAAACCCTTGACGACATAGATAGCCATGTTGTCCCTCTGCTCCATCCTGACGAGCCTTTGGCCACTTTCGATAGGGTCTGGGAGACGGCTAAGACTCGTTTCATGGCTCGCAGCCAGAGGGTGCATCCCAATACTGCTGAACGCATACTTGCTCTCAGTGTAAAGATTCTGCAAGGGATATACAAAAGGCATGTACCTCCTAGGTCAGGTAAAGAGGCCTTAAAACATCTTTGCCGGGTGTTTGAACTCTCCGACACGGGAAAAGTGAGCGACTTATATAAATCCCTGATTGAGAGTCCGCAGGTTAGTTATTACAGCATCTTCTTCGGACACATACTAATTGCGCCTCTCCAGATTGTGGACGACTTGAATATGCTCCCGCGACCGGATATTTCCAAAGGTCCTGTGCTAGGACTCGACATCATGATCTTTATGAGAGAACACACAACAATCGTTCCCAGCTGGGTGCAGAGTGTACCCAAAGATTGGGGGACAAAGCGCCGCGGGAAACTTAGTGCTGCTCAATGGAACATACTTTTCACCGTGCATCTTCCCACTGCTCTCATCTGGCTTTGGAAAGAGCGCACCAGTCGATGGAGAGAGCTGCTTTCAAATCTTCTGCTTTTGGTTTCGATGATTCAGATAACGGGTCTAAAGGAAATAGCAGAGCTTGATGCGCAAAGGTATGAAAAAATATATCAGCTCTGGTTCGAGGGCCTGCTGCGATTGTTTCCGGAGAACAATATTACAACAAGAATCCACGAGGCGGGGCACGTTGGCGATAATCTTCGGCGACTAGGGCCTTCTCATTCCAGAGGCGCTCATTTCTACGAAAGATTCATCTATATCCTACACCAAATCAAAACGAACAACAAGCCAGGTTTGCATTTTAAGTCCAAGGGTACATGTGATTGACTGCGCTTCAGGTGAAGTAGAGCAGACATTCCTGCGAAGTGCTTCACAAATGGCCAATCTCGTCACTTTGATTCAATCTGATGACACCGTGCGCTCCAGCGTCTCGAAAGCGATTCGTGTTCTTGAGGCCAAGGACCAGCGACCTAAGAAAGGGCTGGGGATGACCACTTCAGAGTTGTTCGGAATTGATCAGGATGATCATGAACAGGAAATCGTCACCCGGGATAAGCCACATCTAACGTGGCTGGACTCGGAACATAGCAGTTCGCTCAATGCTTACCATGCCTCCCAACCCAATGCCATGGATGTTGATCTTCCCCCAAAGTGGCATGTATATGAAGTTGACGCAATCTACGTTGCACATTTCCGCTACGCACGAGCGGGGGCTAGTCCCAATGATCAGGACGGATACGTGCTGTTACGGTTGGACAACAAAGTCGAGAAGGCAGCCCTTATCAGGAAGATAGTTCGTGGTAATGCAGGCAGGCAGCTGGGCAACCTATCTATTTGTGGCCGTTCTCCCACCCCTCGAGGATGGCTACAAGGATCCCTATCGAAGCTGGGCGAAACACAATCCTCTGTTTGACGCCCATGTCACCGGATGGCTACGTAGGACTAAGTTCGAGCCACGGGAAATCGTGATTGAACCGCGCCATATCTGTGGGCATCTGGCTGTGACTCCACTGGAAGAAGACTGTATCCATGTTAAACTGATGACTCGGGTGGGTCTTAACATTTAAATCGTTTCTGGCACTGAATGTAGACTCCAAGTATCACCAACTCCATCGTGGCTATCCTTCTGACCAAGTCCAAGAAAACCAGGAAGGGGCTGAATAATATAATTCGACATGGCGGTGGTGGAGCTGCTGGGGCAGCATCCACCGCGTAGCTTAGTCAGCACATCATCTGTATCCTCGCTACTTCCATTTTTCCCGCCTAGACCGCAGCGGACCTATAAACGCTTTGACTGCGCACATAAACTGACTCATGCGTGCGGCACAGCTTTTGAGATGCTAGGGAGCTTACGACCGCCACAATATTGGGTCTGTAAAAGAGATAGTATAGTTCTGAGAATTACAAGCATATGGCTGGCTGATAGTATTGGTGTTTCACCAATCAACTTGGCAAAGGTTCACAAATTCTGACCCCGGCGCCTGGCTCGCGGAAACGCTCTTCGATGAAGTGACTGAAATTTCTGACGGTGAAATTGTTGAAGTCGACGACTGCCTGAACAACGGCTCTGTCTAGGTAGTTTCGTGAGTGAATACAATACTAGCATGAAAGCCCATACCAAAAAACTGATAACTCTGAATCTCCGACTGATGAGGAGATGTGCTCGTGAGATGACTGTGCATTTCCGGTCCGTACGGTTTGCAATTGTCCCATCCTCCCCATATTGACAAAGAATGCAACGAGTCTTTTTATTGTCGAGAAGCTTGAGACATGGTTGTCCCGCCTGTATACACCGAACACAAGCCCACGCTCGGCTGTCTGTCGGAGACATTGCAATGGGGGGTCTCAAGAGACTCTGGATTCAGAGTGAAGGGCATTCTTTTCGAGCTGGAAAATCGTTACTCACACGATTTCTCTCCTGCAATCTGGCAAATTTCTGCAGCTGCTCCGACTCATAAAAATCGCTCCAGTACTTGTGCTTTGGCGGCGGTTTGGGTACTTGCAACTGCCTCTGTAGTTGACTTGCATATTGGTGCTGGGGAGACTGACGAGAAGCTTTGCGAGGCCTCTCCTCTGGCTCCCCTGACGTGGTCAGGGAGAGGAGAGACCAACCAGATTATCAGGACCGCCAGAACCATCCTTCTGCTTGTGAGCGCAATCCGGAGAAGTCCTCTCGAGCGTTTGCTGGTCTTGTTGCTGTATTGCTTCCACCCACAAGCCTTGCAATGTTGCTTCTAGCTTAGCAATCGTCTTCACCTGCATGTTCAATAACGCGTCCTTTTCCACGAGAACTTTGGCTTGAGTTTGCGACTGGGAGATCACCTCTTCCAAGGCGGCTTCCAAATCAGCAAGCTTCTTCTCCTGAGTCTCCAGAGACACGTTTTTGTCCGCGAGAAGCTGAGCATCTGCTTCCGACTGCGAGAGTGCGTTTTGCAAAGCAACATCCAACCCAGTTATTTTCTTTGCCTGCGTGGCGACCAGATTTGCTTGCTCCTGAAGGGCATGGCTGCCATCTTCGAGACGTTTGTGTTGTCGTCGGTGAATCTGAAGCTATATGAGCTGACCAGTGGTAGGTCGGTAGTTCCTACCTCTTCCAGCTGTTTTTTCAGTTCCGAGAAGGAGGCTGTTAATTCCTGAACTTGCTGATTGAGGGACTGCGTTATTAGGAGTTGCTGATCCAGACGCCGATCTTTGTCCCGACGCTCCATGTCGCACTTGACATACTGAACCTGCATTCGAGCGAGATTCGTCTCAGCCGCATTTTTATCCGCCAGGAGTTGGGCATGGCCACACGCCCGACAGATTGATCTTCCGTCCTCTTCTCCCTCTGCAACCTCTCGAGTAGTTCCTCCTTCTCTTTGATGGTCTTCTTCAATAGTTTGTCCTTCTCGTTATTCTTCTTCCGCCAGTCTCGTATCTGACCCTCGAGAGAAATGCGTTTGCTGTCCACTTTGTTGAGTTTGTCGGAGATGAGCTGCTGTCGTTCGTTATCCGAGATTTTTTTGGACTTTTCGGCTTGACGCAATTTGGCCTGAACTTGGCTCGTTGGTATTCTTCTTGCTTAAGAGGTGCAGCCGAAAGAGCGATGGGTACTCGACTACTTCTTGGTTAGTGTTGATTTCCCGGTAGAGTGCTGCTAAACCACTTACGAGGTATTAGCAGCACTGTGCATCTGCGTCGGAGTGGCACGTGTCTGTCACGCTAGCCTGACTACCGGTAGTCACGTGAATGCCGGTAGTCACGTGCATGCCATACGCCACGATCCTTTTTTTTTCTTTTTTTTTGAATCACATTTATATTCCGCGGGCAAGTACGCTACAGCTACTAAGGCGCGGTGCTCGTTTGAGCAGCCAGCGTTGGGTGTCTATCCAGTTGGCAGAGCTGGTGTGCTTTGGGGGGTAATGTGGATGTGTCGGGGGAAGTTCCGTGCGCCAGGTAGTGCTGGCCGTGTCGTTGATTTGTTGTCGGAGCTCGTCGGCTCTCTCGTTTCCTGGGATGTCTTGGTGATCCGGCGACCAGGCGATCTCTACCGTCCTCTGCTTGTCGGTGTGCGGTGGAACTGAAACTTACTAGGAATCCGTTGCAACGGGGTAGCTCGCGCAGCATTAATTCACAGTTGGATATCTACGAAACAAGTCTTGTAATCGGGCATCATAGTTAGTCCCTGCCAGCCGCTTCACCCATGTATAATCCAAGTGACCAACAATGGCAAGAGAGTCGATGGTTTTGACGCGTGAGAGTGCAACAAATGTGAGGCCACTGGCAAACTCTTTCTTGCCAAGTCCTAAGCGAACCTTCCTCAGTGTTAAGCCTTGTGATTTGTGGATTGTAACTGCCCAGGCTAAGCGTAACGGAATTTGGGTACATGACATGGTCTTCCCACCGTGTTCGAACACTGTCTTGACTGGTGGAATCGGAATGATGGGTACGCCTGCTTGAGTGTACCAGCGTTTGGGCCAGTGTAACCAGGACAGCCAAAGGCACATCTGAGCGTCGAGCGGCACATCTGAGCGTTGAGCGCCATGATGCCAGATAACATCTTGAATTATACCCACTGTAGCATTCACAAGGCCTGAATTGGTAAGCAATTACTCGTAGTGCAAATAGTGGGCAGACCTTTCTCGGACCACAGATTCCGAGTGATCATGACTTTCGCACCTTTGGCAAGATATACGTGGTTTTCCAAGCCGCCAGCTTGATCTGCCTTGATGCTATGGCCACCAGTGCCGCCCTCATGCTTGGCGTCAACCCTTGCACATGGAACATTCAGCGCTTCTAGCTGTGTCAAGTTGAGATCTTCAACGTCGTCGCGTGTTGTGAACAAACAGACAGCATCATCAAAGGTGTTCTTCTCGTCTTGGGACAACCCGGACTCTGCGCGAGTGTTGATGTACATGCCTAGCCTGAATTCGAGAGAGAAACAGGAGTACAGAGATACCCAAAGACAAAAAGAGGATGAAAGACTCAACATACCCTTTGTACATGCCCATGGCCAAGCCACCTTAATTCCCCTTTCTCCAAACCATGGGGTACCTAGAATGCCATCATAGGATTTGTCAGAGTCCAACGATCAAGCTCTGACCAAGCATTTGATCTACTTCAGCCGCTTAGCCGCAAACGCATATTCCGCCGGATGATAGAGAGCAGCCGCGCTCGAGATGGTGAATTAGGGTACATGTATTGAAGAGATATCGATCCACGCCTGTGCGCATGCCTGGCAACACTTAAACACTGACGACAACCGATACAGCTGGCAGGCGCTGGCACCCGCAACCTGAGCCTCCCCACCGCCATAAACTCCCAAAGCGAAATCGCTCCGCCACCATAAATCCCGATGGCGGCTCATACTCACCATTAGGTAGCGACTTTGAACGCCGTTAGCGACAACTTCAATGCAATATCATGGAAAGTATCACCAATGGCATTTGCTCACGCAAGTTCTGCTCGAGGCTTTTCGAAGCATCAAGTTTCGCCATCGCGGTCCGGCGTTGCAGCATTGCTTGTCGAACGGTGTCCACTTGATCCTGGCGCTGCTGCAGTGCTGCAACAGCTCCTCTTCATGTTTTTTCAATAGAGAGAGCTGAAGATATTTTAATTCGAACGACAAGTGCGATAGGCATGGCTAACCTCAGACTGTTCAAAGACGTGTTGATGATTATAATCACTTCCCAATTGCTGCAGCTGTCTCGAACGTGAAGGGATGACGAGTGGCGGCATGGGATGCAGGGCGGGTTGAAACAAGTTGCCCAGAATGACCATTTGAAACCATTGGGATGCGAAGCTGCAGTCAATCGTGGAGGCTCGCATGTTTGAAGTAAGTTGATTCTTTGTACCCGGTCTTGGAGCGGCAGGAAAAAAAGTATTGTCGGCCTTAAGCATGTTGCCATTGCTGAACTACAAAGGGAACAACATGGAACTCTTGGCACTGTACATGTTGTATACAGCTGGTGTACTTCGTTGGCCATTCGAATTTAAAGCTCGTAGCTATGATGGTGTCGAGATGTTGAACTCAAAACCCTGATGATCATAATGGCATGGATTTCCGAAAAGCATACGTAAAACAAAGTTGAGGCATATAACATTTCACCAACTAGTTTGATCAGGTCTTGAATTTCGCTCCGTGGGGGGGGACATCCACGAAGGTCGAATGTAGGCCTTCTCAAAAGACCCCCAATGCTTGGGATTGTTCTGATACCAGGTGTACTGTCTCCAGCGTAAGTTAGATCCCTGTAGGGGCTCGTTGAGCTGCAGGAGAACAAATCCTGGCTTTGAGGGGTGACTAATTTTCTCCCGATGGTAGCGGCTATATTCCGTCGCGATGTTCACCCAGCCACTCTTATCATGATACAGCCAGATTTGCCATTCCGGCGCTGTCGACCTGGTGCGAGTAAAGGTCGCCTGGCTGCGGCTCAGGTTGGGTAGTGAAAGGTCGATCAAGCTTGAGCCCGCCAGATGATTGGTAGTGGTGGAACCGTACACCATCAGTGATTTTCTTGCCTTCCACGATGACATGGGTAGGCGTGATAGCACTGGCAGGACCCGAAGAGATTCGAGCGGTAGCAAACTTTGTGGGTGCTGCGGGTTGGTGCTGGTTCTCAGGTTGCTTGTAAGCCGGGTTTATGGGGGCAGTCGAGATTGATTCATTCCAGGCCGGCTTCGGGCCCGCGGTTCGCGGCTGCCCAGGCTCAGGCTCGCTCTCGGGCTCAGAGGTAGAGGCTCTTCCGTGCCCAAAGTTGACCGGATTAGAGGGTTCAGGAAGGCTCGTCCGTGGATAAAGATTGCGTTTCGTTGCTGGAGGGGTTGGAGGCCCAGCTTCACTTCTAAGGTGTTACCGTGAGCCTCTGTACCAAAGAGAATGAGATAACGCACTCAGAGCCTCCCAACGTTGAAAGTATCTCCTTCGAGACGTCGTTAGGGAGTCGCAAGTCCGCAGTGCACTCCTTAACGTGCCACGCTGAGACAGTTCTATCTTTTCTATGCAAGCAGCCGAGTGACTACCTGATCCTTCTCGCTCTGCTTACTCGAGGGGGCCAGTAGCCATGCAGAAGGTCGAGGAGCTTCCTTTTCGCTGATGAAGTTTTTCAGTGCTGCATATCGAAAGGTTTACCACCCACTCCTCTTCCTCCAACTGGACCTTTGCCTCAGTTTTAATGCCTAGTTCCTCCAAAAGGTCGTGCCCACGGAATTCCGTCGTTCGAGGCTGGAAACCTCGCTTAGTTGATCGCAAAGTGATAAGGGGATACTCATTCACATTGAGGCGTAGCCGCTCCAAAAGAGACGTGACTTCTAGATCTGCCGGCGAGGAATGTGGCGGGCGACCCCCAATAGATTGAGGTCGATTGAAGATGAAGTTGAGGAATGGGGCCATGGTGCTGGTAGAGGGCTGAAGTGCCAAGAAAGAAAGCTGATGAAAGAAGGGTTGAGAACTCGGGCTGATCACACGAGGCAGAATAGGTAACTCTTTTTTGTCACGGGCCTGCATCTGGAGAACCGAGATTGTTGAACAGTCATGAGGATCCGGATGAGTTGGCACGTCATGAATAAGTACACATGTTGCGCCACGAGCCAGAAAGATCAAGTTCGAAGTTGTTGACAGGTAGGTGTCACTTGTCACATGATCGGCATCCTCCTTATAATTATCAACCATCATAATGTGGTTTTCTTCCAGACTCGAAACTCCGGAGGTATAAGCGACGCCAGACATCCGAAACGATCAGTCTAACTACGTATACTGACCACTATGAATGCGCTCAATTGCTCTGCTTTGGCTCTCTTGGTTCCTTGGGTCGTTCCAACGGACCTCTTACACAATTCCTCTGTTTTTGATGACGGGAACATCCAGAAAAAATTCGAGGTAAGGTTCTCTCTCGTCCGCCGATCTTCCAAAGCATTCCGCTAGCGACTCCTTCTTGCCCTCTGCCTTGCTGA
Source organism: Mycena indigotica (assembly GCF_014461135.1). Lineage (NCBI taxonomy): Eukaryota > Fungi > Basidiomycota > Agaricomycetes > Agaricales > Mycenaceae > Mycena > Mycena indigotica. The sequence continues at coordinate 1,585,696 of NW_023503014.1, read as the reverse complement.
TGAGGACTCGTCCGGATTCCGTGGACAGTACTACAGTCTATCCGAAGATTGTGAATTGTTCTCCCGTCCTCAACCACCTCGAGAATGGATTCTCTTGCGGAGTACTATGGAAGTTTTTATACTTTCCAAACTCCCCCAGCCGCCTTGGGCCGACTCGGAAACTACTTTCCGAGAGCGTCGTTGATTCCTACTTCTGGCATCACTCATAAACTCACTGAAGTTTTCAACCGTCTTTGTCGCCGAAACTGGCGAAGGGTAACGCAACAGGCATTGGAGGGATTCCTCCAAGAGAATTCCAACCGCAAATTCCATCGCCCCAAGATCTACATCAATTTTGCCCTCGTCTTGTTTGGTCTCGATTGGATCTCTCGTGTATGCTCCCTTACATGGGTACTTTTTCACTCAATTCCTAACCCAATATATAGAAACAGGATACATATGAATCCAAGATTGATCCAGAGGAAGTATTGACGTGGCTCTCCAAGTATGTCCAACTCTGGGAGGTTTTTTTTGAGTAATTCATGGTGTCTAGATGCGGCATTCCCCCAGAAAGTTTCAACAATCGCGATCAAGCTCTCTCGCCGACCCTCCTTTACCTCATTAGCCCGCTGCTTGTACTTCTTCCTCGGAAGTTACATGATTCGAAATCAGCGTTCAATGTGGCCTCCTGGCACTGGGTCAGTTTTGGTACTCAATGGGCTCCGAAATCTCATTGTATTCAGCTCAAAATCGGCCTCGGTTCTAAACCCCAAGTCCTGTTACGCTTGGAATACCTCTTTCATCGTGAAATAGTCTCCTTGCTTGGGGAAGAACTAGCACCCGAACGATTCAAGTCATCGATTCGAACCATTTTAAATGAGGTCCAAAGCTTCTTGTCCACGGGGGAGTTTAAACAAGTCAGTTCCGAGTTGGACACCTTTTTCAGTGAGTCAAGGCTGCGGCTCAACATTGCGTGGCTCAAAATTACAATGATTCGAACAGAGGATCCTCGAAATGTATCGGTGACATGGTCTCAGCTTAAAGCGCAAGGCAGAAAATCCAGAGACTCAGCTGCCAGTGCTCAGTCGAGGTCTCAGCACATGTCGGCATCAGCGGCGCCTAGCTTTCCACCTATCGCCTGCTCTCAGCCAACGTATAGCCAGCATTGGGAGCATACTGGATTTTGGTCCCACTTGAATTGGTCCAAGACGGCTGTGATTTACACTGACAACTGTGCTAAGCCAGCGGCGGTTAATGAAGGGACTGTCTTCGTGCCTCCGCATAATTATGGCGTCTCTGGCACTCCCAACACTGATAATTATAATCTGGTTGAAGCGGCGTCAAGCGAGTTCGGTCTGTGGTTTTCACCCTCAGATCTATTTGCGCACTGATTTTCCATGGCAGACATGTACGGTATCGAAGATGTGGACACTGAGTTCTTCGCCCTGAAGCGAAAGGCACAACATGCTCCCAGATCTCGCTCACACAAACGTGTCTGTGTCACTCCTGATCATGGGAATATGCCTGCCGATCTGGAATATTACTGTGCACAAGTGGAGGGCGGAATGTTCATGACTGATGGTGTGCATGCACCCTTTTTCTAACGATTTGGAGATATCTTTACCAAATAAACACCACGATCGCGATGGCCTGTACCTCGCAGTCAACCCTTGGCTTCCGGCGTGATTGATGCAGCATCGTGGTCTTACGTCCACATGTACATGTGTGCAGGTCGTGGCGATCCCATTTCTTCGATGACCTGCTCGGCAAATCTGGTTATAAGTCTGAACTTTCCCCCAGTTAACGTGTATCGCTATGTCTGCTCGCGAAAGTTTAGCCTGTCCATCGACTCCCATCGTGCCTTACTCAGGACGATCCAAACGCACAAAAGTGTCCCTACCTTCGATGACTAGGATTTGGGGTACCATATCCAGGTACTTATCCCTCTCTCGATTGTACATCGTTTCTTGAGCTGTTTCAGGCCCAAGGCAGCATTTAAAACCTCCCCGTTGGCGTCGAGACCTAAAGCTTCAAGTTGCTTGGGGAAAGCTTCAACTCGTCGTACCCCACGGTACTATGCATGTCATTGCTGTACCCCACTCTTGAGGCCATTTTTAGGTCTAGAACCTCCCGGTTTTTCCTTCACCCTCATCCCCGGGCGACTCTCGACCCCAACCTCCAGGCGACTCTCGACCCCAACCCAGTCCATCTGAGCCCTGGCTTGTGTCCACGTCCACATCCACATCCACATCCACGTCCACGTCCACGTCCACGTCCACGTGGTCTGCCTCCACCCACTGACATACAAGCAATCTACTCTCGCGAAGTGGCTGATGCTCGCGCCAACACCGGAGATGATCAGCTATTGGAAGCTGGCATTTTGCTAGGTGACCTTTGAACCTTGTCCTTGTCGTGGCTCAGCAGTCTGTAGTCAAACCTGCGACACACCCTTTTTGGGTCTTCGAGCTCAAACCTCACCCTCTCCTCCAACCTTACGACAACAGAATCTATCCAGGTGTGGTTGCTCGGGCCGCTCGGCACGACGAACATTTTTATCTCGACTATGGACAGACCATCCGCCGTCTCAATACGACGACCGGAATTTTGCCTGATGATCTCTCTCTTATTGTGGGGTCTGCCGTTCGCTGTGATGGATGCGATACGATGTTCTCCCCGCCAGGTTATGGAGAGCACGTCATAGATGGTCGGTGCACCAACCATCCCAATCTCCACCGAGGTGAGCGCCTTCTCTCTGCTCGTACCGTGCTCGATATTAAATTTGATGTAGTCACGCCGCATAAAGGTAGCACCCCAAAAACCTTCCTTGGAGGAGGCTGGGACTCTGCGAGCCTTGCCATAGAAAATGCTGAGCAGAGTTCACTTGGTGTTGCCTGGTCAGAGTTCAATTCCCGTCTGGGGTTGCCACGGGACACTTGGCGATTCTTGTCGACCGCAGTCTGTCATTGCTTGATCTGTGGTTATGTGCGAACATTCCCTGCTCATTCAATGCATCTCGCTATGGAAGGCAGCTGTAAAGAAACGCCGGCCAGATTTTGATGTGCTCCCAGTTTCAATATATAATAGCTTCGAGTGCTGGTCTTTTAAATTTTCGAATTGAAAGTACGCCAACGACATACACGTGACTACCGGTAGTCACGGGTAATCAGTTTTTCTTTGAAAAGTAAATAATAATAATAATAACTACTCCTGCACGACATATATATATCCAGCACTGTACATATGTCTAACCAATGGCGGGTAGGGAGAATCCACCCTGGCGCAGACAAACAAGAGCCCGGGCATGTACAGCTTCGGTCCGAGTAGAGTTGCTGGATCAAATGCTTGGTCAGACCTTGATCGTTGGACTCTGACAAATCCTGTGATAGCATCAGATGGCATTCTAGGTACATGTAGTTCAACAGGTGGCAAGCACACATTCCCACCATCTACCTCTGGCTGCGCCAAACACCTGTACATTCACTGAATCGTGCTTTTGCATGTATTATCTGTGAAAGGAGGAAGGAGGGGAAACGCGGAGAGACCGATATGTCGGCTCGACTCAGACACGGACACGGACACAGATGGACGCGAAAAGCAAGCAGTCAAATTACTATGTATGGAAACTACGGTGTATCGAGGCATACCCATTCACATTATCTCTTCTTTGTGAAACGGTTTATATATTATTTGTGCAGTACGGAGCCTACACACTACTGGTCGTAAATCGTTGATATCTGGTCCTTGGTTATACGAATTTTCAGTGGTTGCTTGGGAGTTTTATTGTTCCGATCCCAATCTTTGTCATTAGAACTCATCTGCTGCTGCTGCTGCTGAGCTGTGGTGGACCTCATTTGGGGAGATTGAGGAGGAGTGCTAAGTGGAGAAGACGCTCGAGAGGACATAGTAGCCGGCCCAGCCTCCATCATCGGAGCAGACGGTGACAAACGTCTAGGTGCCGGCAGCCGAGAGAACCCAAAGGGCAGCTCTACGGTGATGACTTCATCGTCTTCTGTTACAAGTCGAGTCCAAGGTAGAATCGTCAGGAACTCCTCTTGTTCCCTAATTTTTCGATCAAATTCAACTCGAAGAATCGACGGCAGGCTTCGAGTATAGTGAGCCAAATCCCTCCCACTTCTGACGTACTCAAAAGCCCCCAGCATATCAGCAATATGTCGCTTCAATCGTGTTACTGAGAATTCTTTTTCCGTTGTCTGCCCAGGTGGCGGATTCTGTCGGTACCGAACGCAAAAAGCCAGCCAAGTTAACCACGGCGTCCCTAGCCATAGATCGTCAGAAAAGCGCCAATGGAATATCTGAACCTTACATCGATCACAGAGGAAAAGGTCTTCATTCCCGACGCCTTGGGATCGTACACGGGCTGAACGAATTGTTCGAACATGGCTATCCGACGCCAGATGTGTGCGATTTCGACATACTGGTGCACGGAGATGGGTAGAGGTGCATCCTTGGAGGCTACCTCCTTCTTATACATGGCTCTGTGTAGGGCAGGCCGAATGATGTTGAAGGCAATGAGCAAAATCAGCTTGTCGAGCTGCGAGCTAACTCTGATATCGAGGGTATGCCCATCCTGCTCTCCGGTCTCAATGTTTTGCAATTGGGCTACCAATACCCGGCCTAGCAGCCAGTTGGCCTCGGAGTGGTCGATATTTGTGGTAAGGCTTCCCGAGAACACCTGGTGCAACTCGGCTGCTACACAGCGGTCGATGGTCTGTATTGGTAGCTCGTGAAATCCCGTCAACACGGAAGGTTCAAGCCCTATCACGCTGTGGGCGATAACTGGTCTCTGAATACTGTCATCCCGTCAGCTACATATTATACCCCGTGATTTAGACACTTACAACATTGTACCTTGACGCAACACAAAGCACTCCATCACATAACGATCGGCATTTTTCTTGGTGGGGTCCCATGCGCGGAAGTTTGTGCGAGAGTGCCATTCCCGGTCCATGGGAGGTCTTACATTGTCTGGATCGTGCAGCGGGAATCGAGAGTTTTGAACCATCCAAATTTTTTTCCCGTGCTCGACGTTGATAAAGGTGATGCCCATGGAATCTACGTGATGATCCGTTTTGACGCCCGCACTCCCGCACACAGCCCAAAACATGTGCCTCCAGGGAAGCGTCACTTGTGAGAGGCCTGGAATGTCTTGTGTCTCCTTCAGAGCGTAGGATGCAGTCCCCAGATCACTGTGAATACATCAATGTCAAGAAACAAAATACGTCAACAGATTCCACGCACGCGTATTTGGGCAGAGCAACCCCAACATGGTCCGGCATCTTGTGGTCAAGAGCGTTGACAAGCGGGTTCCCAAGGCGGAATGAGGGATCGTCAGGCACCATGCGGCCAAAACAGTCTTGTATGAGAGTTGACTCCCCGTTGTAAGGTAACGATGCATCTAGACTTGTTAGTCTGAATATCTTCAAATCAAGTAACAACTTGTATGTACCTTGAAAGTCGACGACTGCGTCTAGTCGTCGTATACGGCGCATCACTTCCTTTAAAGACTCAGGAGTGGGTTTGCGCGGACATTCTACAATGAGAATGGACCTGTCCGCTATGATAGCCTGGAGGTCCTCGATCTTCATCTCCAGAAAATCCTTGTGCAAGATGACAAAGGCTTCAGACTGGGTCCCACGTGGATCGAATATCGGATTTCGAGAAGAAGCCAGCAGATGAAGGGGCTTAGACACCCCGTCCTCATCTAGAGCATAAGGCGTATGCTCGACAAGGTACTTCACTACATCCGCCTCCTGCACGTCATCAGTCTATACAGACGAAATTTGAACTTGGCCATTAAAACCTACTTCTTGGGTCCGCCCACACCACTCGTACTCGAGCAGAGTCGTTTCATCCAGTGATCCAGTGATATTCGGTTCATACAGCGCTATGGCAACACCAGGTGAAACCATTTTCCACTGTCCATGGTGTCAGTTTCTTATTCAAGGCAAGCTCGCACCCTTACCGGTTTGAATTGAGACCTTTGAGCTTCAGTCGTTTTCCGTTCCTGGGATTCCGAATGCTCCTCCCTGGTGATAAATTCTGTTAGCTCAGCGATGTCAGTCGTCAACTTCTTCTGCCTATCTGCCAGGGCCTTCAGTTGCACCTCTGTTATGCCTGGTTTTTGCGACTGCCTGAGAGCTGAAGTTGTCTGATTCTTCAACTTGTCCAGTTCAGAGATTTTCGTTGCAATATTTACCCCCAGTTTTCGAAGTTCTGTGCGGTGGCTATCCCACTCATCGAGCTCTGACTGGGTATAATTCATGAGTGCCTGACGTTCTTTTGACTTGAGTTCGGGGTTCCAGTGTTTTATCGTGGCCTCGTTGAATAGGTCTTCCTCAGTTAACGGTGAATATTGATAGACCGCAAAGATCTGGTTTGAGCCAGGTAGCTCGTAATTCAGAACTGGCTCTCCAGCAACTTGTTGACGTCCCCGTGTCTTTTTCTTTGAGTTTGACTTGGGTTTGTGGTTCGAGTTTGCGGCTGGCGGCGGGGCTGCTGGGGGTTTTGGTCTTTGTTACGAGTGGACCGGCGAAGCTCCATTTCGCTTTCACTTTCTGGCGGCAGCGTATGCTCTTTCTCCCGCTGTCGGCCCCTCTTCTTCCTGTCGCTCCTTTCTCGCGCTGTCTCCTCTCTATCCCGCTCGGGTTGATCTACCACCATAGCGACCACCGGCGCTGGCGGGGGTCGTTGTAGAATAGGACCCATCGCGATTTCGCTCTCTTGCTCGGGCGACCTTGCTCCATGTCCTTGACGCTCCTTACTCAGGTGGATCTTGATCCATCGGCTCTGGTTCGGGTGCCCGCAATTGAACCTGCTCCGGATCCGGGATAGGACCCATCGTGATTTCGTTCCCTCGCTCAAGCCGACCTTGTTCTTGATCATGATTGGGCATCGAAGTCATAGACTGCGTGTGATCGTCCGCTTCATCTTGCTGTGCATTTGGATCGCTATCGTGATCATGAAAACTAAGCAGTCCCGGAAATAAATCCAAGTTCGTAGATTGAGATGGATCAAGGCTTTGCCTTTTTCTTGAGCCCCGACCATAGCATTAGCATTGGTTTCCCAGGCCCGCTTTAATTTTTCTGCAGTAATATAAGTTTCAAAACTGAGTATCACACATAGGCCACTCACTGTGCCCGATTTGAGATTCTTGGTATATGCCTAATTGTGTGCCATACCATGCGTCCCGAACCTCCCATGATACTCGCTGGGGCGTCATCAGCGTGTCGTATAGTTGCTTAAAGCGCCTGAAATCCGTCTTTTCAAGCCGGGGCATGATTTCGGTGGGAGGAAACTCGGCTTTCATAGAACGTAGGACGAGTTTCATCAGCTCTCTCCAAAATCCAGACTAGCGTGCCTTTTGTGCTCCGAAACTCATGTGAGCGACTAAGCTGCAAGAAGGGGATCATTAAAAAACCGTCTGCAATTGAAAATCCAGACTTACGTCGTAAAGACAGGTGTCCGTAGCAAGGAAGCTTTGGATACTGTCTCTCGCATCGTTGAGAACGGTCAGAATGGTAGTACCGAGAGCTAAGGACAACGGCCCAGTGAAAGATTTGTCGATTTCTTCAATGTCGTCTAACGCGTTGTCGGAAAAGATTTTCCCAACTTTTTGACCATACGCTTTCAGTGTTTGTTTGATTTCCGAGTGGCTCCTTAGATCTATCCCCTGATTTGAATATAAGCGAGCTGCAGGGACAGCTTAGAAATTAAACCTCAAGAATCAAATGACCAACAAGAACCAGATGATACAAGTGGAAGTCACGGCGGCTTCCGGTCTCCGTGCTGTGTGGCTTCAAACGCAACAGGAAGATGTCGGCGTTTGACTTATCGCTTTGGGATGAGGCCGTGAGCTGTGCATTCCGCCGACGATTTGTCTTTACACGATCGTACGACACCAGAGCTTCGTCTGCAATCCTGGCCAGTGTTGTTCCATGCAACATCTATCCAAAAAAGTGAGTGACGAGTTGAAACTGCGAAGGAAGTCGAGACTTTAGAAACTTGGCCAGCTCTCTCATTCGCTATGCCCTTCATAATACGGATTGGCTCCCCGAGAATACGCTGCATCATAACGACTGAGTTTCCGGTGCCGTCGGACCCCAACAGGTCAGATTCTTTAGGTTGCCATTGGTCTTCGCCGTTACAGTCATATTCGAGGATTGCGTCAAGTAGGAGCGCATTCAGCATCGCGTGATGCAAATTTTGCCCCCGCATGTTTAGCGTATTTGGAGCCCGCCGTCAATCAACTCGCTGGTAAGGTGTCTAAGCAGGTCTTCATGAGGATTCTCGGCGATGATGTTGCAGTAGAATAGGAAATGATTTAACATGATATGGTATGCAGATGCAGTGCTGGCAACATGCGAAGGAAACCATCCCGTCCGAATGAAGGCGCGAGTTGAAGGGCTTCGAAACTGAATAAGTTCGCCTCTTCCAAGTGTTAGTCGAATACTTGAGGGGACCTGGCCCCGAAAATAGCCGAGCGGGCATTCGACATGGGGTTTAGGTTCATGATCAAGACAACGTCACCAATGGACACACTGGTCCAAACAGGTGTCCACACAAGATTTGTCAGGGTCTGATCGTTGGGCTCTGACAAAGCTTTGACCATGCCGACATCCTCGAATTCACGGTTGGATTTTCGGTCGGCCTATAGCTGTTGTTCATGACTTTTGTATAGGAAACTGCACCTTGACGCTATAGTGACCGCGAAGCTGGACCTTAAATGTCAAGTTCGTCGTTTTTCGCGGCAAGCCGTCGTCGAAAGTTTGAATAAACTCCGAAAATCCCAGTCGCAAAAGGATACAGAAGAATTCATGACCCTTCGACAAGAACTTGCTGAGCAAGAGGCTCTCACGGCGATACTGGACGAAATCCTTGGCTCACTCTTGCCAGCAATTGTCACCAAACTAGGCAATCTTCTTGTGAAGTTCCAAGAACCATTTTTAGTCCTCAAGATCCCATTTATGACGCCGTATTGCGTCTTCTCTGCCAGAAGGCCTTCCAATCATGCCTCCATTCCGCTGAGAAACAGGGTGTTCTTCATGAATTCAACTTCACCTGCGACGACGGTCATTCCACCACTCGTGGGACCAATGGACAACAAGACGTGATCAAGTCCTGGACCGTGCTAAACAAGTACGAAAGTCTGACTGTCAGACTGGAAATCCAACACACTCTGCTCAACACTTATCTCAGTCAGAGCCCTGAGGCAGGACGAATGGTGGAGAGCGTGCTTGCGTGGAAGACGGGGTTCGATGGGGAGAGAGAACTCATAACAAAAGTTGACACAAGCCCAGAAGGAGATCTCGGCTCATGTTTCCAATGGCGATCGGCTAGAAGTGGAGAAAAGGGGGCTCAGCGAGCAATGCAAGACGCTGCATGAAGAATACCGGCAGGTAAATGAACCTCGCTCCGAGTTAAATGACGCTCAATTGCACCCAGCTCGAGCTGCGGTATGCTAAAGCGGTCATTACAACAGATCTGGCGTTAAAGGCGACAGCGCAATTACAACAGGATCTGCGGCACTTACAGGAAAAATCTCCAGTAGCAGTAGCGTCGGACATGGTGGAAATGAAGAGTCTCCTCGATGAGGTTGACGTGTTAAAGCAAGACCGGGCTCAACTCAACCACGAACTCGAACTGCTTCGGATTCAAGTAGGCGTTGAAGCAGAGGTTCATGCCAGTGCGACGACCAAGTTGGAAAATGCGCTGAAGGCCTTGCAGGAAGCAAATTGTCAAGTAGTGGGGGAACTGCAGGAGCTCAAGGCAGGACTCGCGAAGAAAACGAACGAGGCTCGCATGCTAGCACGCGAGCAGTCTCAACTGAGCGACCAACTCAACCAGAAGAGTGAAGAAGTTGTCAATGCGACAACTATGTGGGAAAGCAAGCTAGCTCAGTTGCGGGAGGAGAATTCGCGAGTAGTGGGGGAACTCAAGTCAGAACTCACAAAGAAAACGGACGAGGCTCGCAGGTCAATGCAAGACCGGGATCAGCTCGAGCACGCCATTCGTGATCAACTCCAGTCCCAACTAGGGTTTGTAGCAGACCCGCACTCTACGGCCGCTACCCCATGGGAAGATATCCAGCAACAATTTGATCTTGATTATAGTCTAATGGGTGTAAAGCTCCGAGAAATCCAGACACGACTTGCCGTATGGGAGCAGCAACGGATAGGCGTGGTTACTGAGCAGAAAACTTGGGCGGAAAAAATAACCGCTTTAGAGGGGCAACTACTTACCCATCACAATGATTGCTATGAAGCTCAGGCACTCTTACGCACGGAAAACCAGCATCTCCTGGATATAAACGACCAACTTCGTCTTGAACACAGGACAATCTCCAGTAAATTTCTGGAAGTCCAGGCGAAAATTTCCGGATGGGAGAAGGAGCACCAGGGTTTAGTTGCGGAGCAAGCGAGTTGGAGAGAAAAGATCAAAGCTCTGGAGCAACAAGTCCAACGCCTGGACACCGGGCCCAGAACGCCGAACACATTTTCTCCCCCCGAGTATGGCGATGAAAGGCCCCGGAAGGTTGGTCGGTACGGCATCACACACGAATACTCCGCCCAACTCGATTCCTGGTCGCAACCCTGGCTCAGTAGCCCTTCGTCCCGTGGACCCGAGTTGAAACAGAAGACAACAACGTCTAGTTCCTACGGGGCGATAAGGAACCCCCAGTAAAAATTCGTATAACCAAGGAGCAGATGTCCAAAAGACACCGACAATCGAATACTTCTGTCGAGCTTAATTTAATTAATTATGAACATGCCTTGTAATAATAGTTAGTGAACGACTGAGGTAACGCTTAGACACCCTTCGACGAAATCAACTGGCCCCCCCAAAATGGACCGGCTTCAAATCTTCAAGTATTGTATCCGCTCGGAGCACCAGCAAAAGTTTGTGGATGATGTTTTGAGCAATACTGACTGCTGGGGGTGCCGGTAGACGAGGCAATGGTGAACTCAGAGAGGTCCATGTAACGCACAACGGAATTTACACTTCTATTTACATGTGCCCAAACATGTACATAAGCTGGCCTAGGGGACCTTTATCCGGCTTTTCAACAACCTGTCTTCGAGCTTCCTGATGCGAGTGTAGCAACGGTCACATGTGAATGCAGGGGTTTCATCCAGGATTATAAGCTCGTTAGCTGTTTTGTCAAATAGTGCAAGTCCTTGTTTGGGGATATAAGGGCAAAACTCCGTCCCAATAGGAAGCCAGCCATTCGGCCCCCAAGACAACGAGCTGCAAGTGCACATCGGACATGGGTCTCTGCTGTCGGCATAGGTTTTTCTTCGGGTTGGCCTACGGGCTTTGCTTCGGGTTGGTCTGCTGTCAAGACCGTCTTTTCTTTGGTTTGTTCTGTGCAATCCACCATGTGTGGAGGTGGTGACATGGAAGGCTTCAAAGCCTTGGATGTCCCAGGCCTCCGTTCTAAGACGACGGCCATGTTACTGGATTTCAACGGTCTGTCCTGTTCTTCGATATTTCTCTCGGGAGGAGTATTCGTGATTGGCAGATCTAGAGTCTGCTGATTCAGTCGTATCTGGAGGGAATTGAATTGCATGAAAATTCGAGTCCGTCATGAAACCACGTACGAGTACTTCTTTATAACGCTCAAAATTATTTTGCAGAATTTCAGGGTCCTTTGCGAGGTTGTCTATTGCTCTTTGGTTCGTTCTGGTGGTGTCTAGATTGTTGATAGCTTCGAGTACAGCTGTAAGAGGACAGCCAAGAGCTGCAGCAAGGTTTTCCTCTGTTTCAGCATCTGCAAGATGACGACATATGACACGTTCTGCATGCGTGAGCCCACCCGCATGTGGGAGTGAGGGAGTCCCGCTCGAGTTATCGGTGGTCTAGAGAGAGGATTAAAGGGGAAGAATCCCACCGAGTTTGGATTTTTACCTGAGGTGGTTTGCTTTTTGTGCGAGGCATGCTGCGAATTTTTGTGTGGTGGGAGAGGAAGAGCAGCAGCGTTTGGTGACCCCTGCCATTTGAAGAGAGAAGGCGATGTAATTTACATTGCGAGTTAAAAGACAAAGCTTATTAGGGTGCTTATATTATGGGCTGTGCATATCACGTGTGGAAGATGTCCGTTATAACACCGTTTCTCCACCACTGCCTGTTCATCGGGGCACTTGAGCGACGCGACACGAGCCAGCTCGCACATCCAGTCCCCACCTTCACCACTGCAAGGTCCAATGTAACCTGGCCACCTCGTGTATTGATTAGCGTGAACGGATTCGAGGACCCCCAGTCATCAATTCCACCATCTTCGCGACACTCTTCTAGATCAACGCATTCCACAATCACCGGACACTTGTCGAATCTGTAGACAAGCATAGGGTCATCAGTCGGATGTCGTTGCCAAAACTTCAGCATCATCTCGCAGTTGACCAAACTTTGCTCTGAAATAATGCGTCATGGCCTTTACAACGAAAGACCTTTGAGTACGGGTGATCGCTACTCTTCGCAGCTCTACAGAATTTATCAGCATCTGCGCAACCGCTACTCGAACCTTACTTCTAAAGGTGACCCCAGAGGTCGTGCAGGTACGACGATGCACTGACCAGCCCAGTTGGAGACACGTCCTTGAGCAAAAATAGGCGGTATAGCACCCTGTACATCGGCGCAATTCTTCACGAGGGCGTATATATCCGCACTACCACAGCAATCTCAATATCAAGGGGATTGGTAAACAAATCACGTACCCCGTCGCACATCTTCCTGCTGGGCACATTTACAGCAGCCGCTATGGCCCGATACAAGCGAATATGCCTGTCCATTGTTGACTGAAAGCCCAGTAGGTTATTCTTCTGTTCTGGATCCAGCCTGACAATTGACAGCGTCTCGTGCAAAGAGACTGGGTGGTCGACCAAGGCCTTCACGACATCAGCATGCCATAGCGGGGACCGATGCCCTTTAAGAGCAAGTCCACTATACGATCTGTTGATCGGGACGGTATTCCATTCCTCAACGCCAGCAGACACGAATCCACCAAGCTGTTTGAGATGGCTGCGACCCATACTCCCTGATGAGACCTCCCGTCAGCCAGGTCAACCAACGCGTTCATCAATGTATCCATCACGTGTATTCTCAACGGCCACTCAGCGCCATTGTATACACAGAGCCTCCCCAGTGTGACGCTTAGCACCCCATACGCCCCTTTATCAACTAGCGCGTCCCGGAAGGAGTTGTCGGATGTCGACCGCATTACAACGTGAATGAGACGCAGAGCCGCAATTAGCAAAGGAGCAAATTGTGTAGGATCGGCAGGCGCCAATAGGAAAGGGATCTCCAGTGCATCCAACGAGATGGATGCTAACTTGAGGACGGTTAATTGCTCCAAACAGTTCAAGTCGACGGGCGGTAAGTCCACCAAGCACAGTACTCGGCGCGAGCCGATTGCCATTACGTATCTTTCCCTTGAGTTACCAATTCCACCCGTGTGCAGACAGTCTAACTGCTGGAACAAGAACAGCCATGCACTTTCTTTCTCCAAAATAGGACGGTATAACACAGGGTATTGTGCGAAGGAGGCCAATGCGGCACCGCAGACCAGCACGACATCGTCTTGCGTTGATACTCCAGGTAGCTCCAGTTGCACTGCGAAACGTTTGAAGACTGTCAGCCAACCCCAAAAAACGTCCAAAGAATTCGTGCATTCCGCCTCCCTGTCAGCCAGCCGCGTCGTTCGAGGCCATCACGACGAAGACATTCCAGATTTTGACACAGTGAGTCTGCCAGGATAGTCGAGGCATTCGCGCAGCCAGGCTCAGCGGCGATCCGTCAGGTCGGAACAGCCCAAATGCCAAGGAACAAAACTCTAACCAACTGCCTGTGCTAGCGGCCCTATGCAGGTTTCCGCTCAGCGCGGTATGGAAGTCCACCAAAGCATCATTAAACGATGTGTTCTACGCGTCTACTCAAAGAGCGTAGTTCGTTTGGGCTGGATGACGCACCCATTCAACTGGAGAGATGGGCAACATTTTCCTGGGGGCTGTGCCTGCGTGGCTCGTTTCAAGCGGTGTGGTCCGCACGTGGCTAGGCCAAGCCATCACAAATCATAGTGGCAGTGCACAAGCACAGAAGAAGAAGCATCGATCGATCTTAGCTACTTATAATTATTAAACTAGAGGTCGCCAGCTGCGCGGGCGCCTGCCACCTTGCTTTTGTCCCATGGCAGCAAGTTAACACTATTCATAGCACATATGTGGCATTGTCAAGAACTTGAGGAAGAGACCGAATTTGATCTGAGAGCTTGTTGATACAAGCTTGTTTACCACCCATACGTCGCCGATGCTCAAGATTGAGGACGAAAGACTGGCGAAGCTTATGGAAGTGACGAAGAAATGGCACGAGAACTTGACGAGAACTTGAAGAAGAAAAGGCGAGAATAAATAAAGATCATACTAGTAGAAGGGAAAAACTATGGCATAGGACAAAGGTGAAGATAGACAGGAAGAAGGAGGTGGTAACAAAGGGCGGGAAGGGGAAGAGCCAGGATATGATGTCATATGATATGTTTGCAGGAACTCCGAAGAGCCCGCCTTGCGCTACGGCGAATATCGCCGCTGGCGGGTACTTCAGTAAAGCTCCTGCAAGTCGCGATCGGTCCTTATCGGTGAAAGTTCTCGTGGATCAAGATGCGCGTCGACTTTGGGATCAGCTTTAGCATTTGGCAGGCGGAAACGAAGGCATTAGTTGACCTGTATTTTTGGAATGATGTATATTTGTGATGGAACTACCATACAGTATAAGTGTTATTTCAGCCATGGGGACTTTGCCAAAAGCGCAAGCTTGAAGGTGATGAGAAAAAACTGCCTTTTACTTTAACCGCATAAGCTGATATAAGACAGCTCCACAAAGACCTTGTCAGCCACACTGGGTGAGAGCAAATTGTGGTAATCGTTGATCATCTGTTCGAAGCGCAACCCCGGCCCACAGTCGTTGAAACGTGCGCTTCCGGATCCTCGACACTGATGATGTTTTCATGGCCCTCACTGGCATCAACTCCGTCCGGCTCCTCGTCAGCGTTCTCTTCATCTTCGTCAATGTAGCGGTGGCCTGGGTATAAAAGGAAATGAAATCTTATGACTTCCACAACTTTCGCTCGCGGGATGAAGATAAGAGGATGGAATGCCAGGTCTCGACCATTGGCAAGGAGTGTCCAAAGATGATCAATTCGTCCAAGAAGGGGAGAAAGTCCAAGTCCTCAAGGGCTTTCCACATCGGCCCATAAGTGCCCAACGACTCCAGGATATCCAGCGACAGGCTTGTGACACATGGCACAAGACGGAAGACATCCAACAGGCGAGAGGTATAGGCGAAATCACTGACACGCATTGTTGAGAAGACACTCTGCCGGTAGATGTCGAGGATGCAGTTAAGCTGATCGCTGTCCTCGACTGGTCCTTGGACAATGTCCAATTGGTTCAATACAGGCAGTTGCAGTATCTCGAAGAAATTGGAAAGGACGGAGGAGACAGCAAGGCTCTTGAGACACGGCAAAGACAGATCTTGTGGAGGAAGTCGTATAGCTGTGTCCTCGTTCAGGTAGAGAACGAGATCACCGAGTTGAGGTGTTAGCTCGAGGATGCTAAGAGCTGTGGCGGCAGCATATCCACGGAGTTCGAGCTTCTGGAGATGGTTCCAAGGCAACATGATTGTCTCCGGTGTTATGCCAGGGTGAGAAAGGGAAACATGTCGCAAACGGGGAAGATTGGCGAAAGTTAAAACTTGTGTGACACGTCCGACAGTATTCCCAAAAATGTGCTGCTCCGTCGGATGGTCAAGAGGTCCTATGAGTTTTAGGCAACTAAGTGTACGAAGACTTGGGATTGCCTTCAAGCTCGGGGAACTGAGAAAGACGGAGAAGGGGCAGCTATCAAGCACTTTCCACTTGTAAGCAAACTGTTTGTTGCATTCTAGAAGTGCTCGTGCCATGCTATAGCCGTCTAGAATTATATTGACGCCTAGGCCTGGGTGAGGCTTTGACTGCTGGAGGGCGTGTCTCAAGCGGAGCATATTCTCCATGAAATCGTTACAGTGCTCGAGTGCTCGGAACACGGTCCAGAGGATCTGATTGGTTGTGAGGATGTTGTACCAATCTTTACAGACACCGGCGAGGAGGAAAGCGTCCACAGTCCCGTTGGTCGTATACGAGTGAAAAATTTCCATCAAAACTTCTTCAGGCACACCCTGGATGAAGCGGTTGTTAGCTGCACCTAGGAGACCATGAATCACGAGGATGTATAGCACAACAGAATTACCTCTGAGCCTTCTGTGCCCTAAGGTAGTCGCCTTTGAGAGAAGTAAACCCATATATAGATGGTCGCGATCGGATCGGATATAGTAGATGTTCAAGGCCTTGATCATCTGTGATCAATGTCACATCACACAAGGACAGTCACGTGTTACCTCCTGAAGCTGAAACTTCGAATTCATGATCAACGGTGCGGAATTGATATGGTTATGTATACTTCCTACTGACATGTACTACCCCCGACGGCCGGGCGCGACGAGCTAGCTTATCCGGGGAATGAGGAAATAATGCCGTTTTAGTTTTTCACTCGTTCTACGTATACGTATTACGTATACGTTATAATTATATATATATATATATATAATATACCCAGTGGCGAGTGACACGTTATCACATCAGCACAGGATTTGTCAGAGTCCAACAATCAAGCTCTGACAAATCATTTGATTGTGTGCTCCATGTCGCATGCCAAAGTTGTTTCCAACTCAGGCCGTGAGGCCACTGCGCTTTGGCCAGCTAGCTACGGCAGGATGCAATTGAGAGTGCTGAGTAGAATAGGGTTTCCAAGTGAAGAGAATGGTGAAAGCAATTTGGTCGGCCAACGGAAAGAGGTTACTTGTGGTAGGCTGCAGTGATGACATGCAAAGCGCTGGCATGCAAAAGACGCCGCGCCTGACATTCTGTGAGTAAAGAACTGAAGCAAGTTGTATGCATCAGACCAGTCTGAAAAACTACAAAAGGTTGACCTCCCAGTTCTTCCGCCAAGCTGAGAGCTCTCAAATTCGCGTTTCTGTGCACAGTAAAACAAATACTTCATTCCACTCATTGACATCGGCGTTACGGACAACGTCTCCGAGGTCGGAATTGACGACAGGAGTACACGACCAGTGCCACTATTCCCTCCTTGTTGCGACAATGTCGACGAGAAATATGCCTCTTGAGTGCAGCGAAGGAGAGTTGGCCCGTCGCGAACAGCGAGTATATGTTGAGCTGATGTACACTGCTGTGCGGTATCTTACTCGCACTTGTGTCCTCCCCACACGCTCCTTCGGCGTTCTTGTCTCGAGGCCCAAACGAGTCGGTTTTGGAGCAGGCAGACGAGTCCGCACACGCGGCAGCGGCAACTCATCCTCCGACTCGTCCGACGCCGCCTCTGCAATCGCAGCATCCTCCGCCTGACGCTACCCCGTCCACCGAGCAAAGTCGGTCCGCCAGCCCTCTCGTGAGTCTCGTCCCTCGACAAGCATCCGACCCTGCTCAGACTCGTCCTCATCATCTTGGTCAGCAAGCAGCTCTGCATAGCGTGGTACCTCGAGGAGCTTCTTGACGTTCCCTGCATGCAGGTTGGCCGCCACAGTCGATTTCGCCGCCCGACTTGCGCTTCAATGATCTTATCGTGCGACTTGAGCGATGCGAGCCGGAGAGGTTGCTTGATCGAGTCTGTGCGGGCCATCGAGAGGTAGTGTGTCGTCCAGCGCTCATGTTTACGGGGATGTAAGCGAGAGCCTTGCCGTTGGTCTCCTCCTGCGACGCGTCGAAGATTTTGCGGACCTTGCCATGGTTATTGAGCCAGCTGACAAGGGCCGCTGCTTCCTCGGCCGTCTCGTTTGCCAGGTCATAGACAGCGAAATAATCTCCAAGGATAAGCTGGAACTGTCCTATAATAAGCACAAGAACGGAGAAAATGAGCGCTTGCCACGCACCTGGTGTGCCCAGTATGATGGGACAAGCAGCCAGCGTCTTCCGCCCCGCCAGTGAACCCGTCGGCGTCGGTGCAGAAGGCCAGCACATCACTGTTGGGCGCCCTCTGCGCCAACAAACCGTCTGCCCCGCCGCGAGCTCTCTCGTGCCGCCTCAGAGCTCCTTTCGCACCCATGTCCTCGAGCTCATGGCGCGTTGCGTTGCGTTGCGTTGCGCCGCAAACGCCGTAAGCTACCGCAGCTCAACCATTATATCACTATTTCCTTCGACTACACACATATATAACTCAAATGTTATTTGGCCTAGAACTATATAGAGACAACAGATTAATATTCCTCCAACAATTCATCCTCCTTACTCCATTCAAGACAATTGTAGGCCCATATATGAGCCGGAGGCATGGAGTCAAATCTCCAAGAAGATGCCTCCAGCAGAACCCTGCACCGCCCTCGTGCGCAGTTAAGTGCCAATCGCAGGATTTCTTCTATCTGGCTCTTGGGAAAGTCCCAAGGGTAGCCATAACGAAGGGTGAATTCATCAAGCGCCCTATCTTGGTGCGCCCGTGATCGCAAAAAACTCCACTACAGGTTGGAAATGTTGTGCTGCAATTCCGGAATGAATGAGCATCATATTGCGCCCATATAAAAGGCTGTCCGCGTCAAAGACCAGTCCCCTTAGTTTCGGAAAACAACCTGGGTCAGAGAGCAGCATGAAAGCTTCATCCCAGCACCTATCACAGATGATTGTTAAACTGCGGACGTTATGCATACGCTGGGAAACTGCTATGAGTCCCCATGCTTGAAGATCGTCAAGTTCAAAGTTAGAGTAAGGATTTGCACCGCGTCCCATGGAGCCAGATGAACCAAATCAAGGACTCGCACACATGTTTGTTCCGTATTGGAGGCTGCAACGCCATGGCGGAAAGTGAAGCTGACTTCTTTCACCTGCGGCAGACGAAGCGCTTCCAGAAGAGGAATGTTCCATGCCGGGGAACGCCGACCTCGCATTCGAATACGGTAAGTGACGATAAGGGAGGGAGACGAGGGAATTCCATGGGGTGTTCTTCACCGAGATTATAGATATGAAGTTTAAGGGATGTGAGCCTCCCAACGTCGATGAGTTGTAGGACTTGATATGTTTCTTTCAAGACACCCCGTATAGGGAGAGATCTGTTAGCTGAGCAAAAGGGAGGGAAAGCTTGCAGATAGAGCGCTCGGGCCACCAACTGTACAATGAGACAGTTTGGAGCAACGGTGCATCAATTGTGATGCTCGACGATCCGGGCTGGCTCTGATACCAAGACGTTTGAGGCGTGGTAAATGGATAGTGGTATAACCGCCGTTCACATCGACGAACTCGGCATCGCTGAATCCATCGATAGAAACACATTGCCCCAGAATTGGTACGCATTCCTTAAGAAGAGCGTATAATAGCGCTGGAGGACTTTGGATATTGGGACCCCAGACGTATCGGCACCCATGTCGCACGTCATATGTCTCAAGAGAGACTGGAATTTCGGTCGCCAAGCAGGATATGCTATCAAGTAGCAAGGCTTGAGCCCAGTCATGTGGCAGTGCAGTTACACACAAGGAGCGACGAAGACTAGGCGTGCGCGAGGGACCTAAAATGAGACGAAACTTGTTCGATATTCCAGATGTCGAGGCTTGTTCTACCACCCCTTTCCCTTGTGTATAGAGCTTGGAATATTTGGAGCCAGATTTCGTTGGGCAAGGTGGAAGCGGGAGAGAGCTTTCGTAGTACTAAGTTTACATTTTGCCTGGCTTTCTCGAGAACGGCGTATTGATAGCACAAAGCCAGTCGAAGGACACCGATGGAACGAGGATCATAGGACTCCCACTCGGCAAAAAGGGGTGCGGCAGCTAATGCGAGGAAACAAATGCGCTTGTCGAGTAGAATGATTTCATGATGGTCCCTTGTAATGACTCCCATTTGCCTATGACCGCGGACGAGGTCGAAGAAGAGAGCCCGACACAATGGCTGCTCGGAGATTGAAGCAAGTCAAGCAACCTACGAGAACATCGCAAGCCAGGTCGCGGGCAACGTTGAAGGCTGGAGAGATTGTCTTGATTTCGGGGTTTTGCGGCCGTCTTCAACTTGGAGCAAGATCCCACACAAAACGTTGGACGTTGCTGTCGCCTGAAAGAAGATCCATTGCCAGACAAAGACTATTATGAAAATCAGTAGCTCATCGGAAGATCTAGTCAAGAACAACGGACCGAGGGCTAGCTGAATCGCGTTCAAGACCTTTAAGAGGGAAGGGGGACGCAGATGCCTCATGGTGGTTTGGCTCGAGTTGTGACAATTGCGTTGACCGCATCGATCAGTGCAACATGGCTTAGATGGCATGACATGCACTGGCAGATGCCAGGGCGCCGAACATGTACAGTGATCATGAGGGCAGTGTTGGGAAGAAAATCGTCTGGACGAATGCGTTGGATAGCACCATCACGTAATCGACGTGATCCTAGAGCACTGTAGCGAATGACATAAGCAATCCAAGACTTGATCGCCATTAACGATGCGCGGGGCGGCCATTCGGAACAGCATCGAGAGAGCTCGTAAGGCCAAGTTGTATAATGACGTAGGTCAGAGTTTAATCCCAATTCTCGGCCGCACTCATGTTCTGTTGGAGTTGGTCAATAATCATCGAAGCCGTCTGGCCATGGCCATGGGTACCTGGAGCATGGTGGGAAAGAGATGGCCGACTGGTTGGAATGAGTAGCGAACTGGTTGGAATGAGTGGTTGATCCGTGACTTGTATCTTTTTTGGACAATTAGGAAGTTTGACCGGGGAGGGCCGGGAGGGCGATAGAGCGAGCAAGCCCTATGCATTTTATCCCCATCGAAAAGCCTGCGGCGTCAGTACATAGAGCACTCGAGAGCTTGGTTCGCCCGACCCGAAAGCCTTTTGCTTGCCTGGCAAACTTCATGTATGGGTTGTTACGGTCCAAGAGACGTTCCGCTTTGGTGTTGCTCAAGAAAGAAGTTAAAATGGGCCCTTTCGCCGGCAAGTCATCTTGATTGACTGCGGCAACGATAAAACATGGGATTCCTGCTAGAAGCAGCCAGGCGGATACGTTCAGCAGGCATTCCATTCACCCATCGCGCTCGAAAAACCAATAATTGATGACTTCGATTCGGTTGAAAGTTCCTTATTGACCCAATTGATCCAAGCATTGGCAAGTCGTAAATGCCTTTGGACAGTCGTAAAATCATCCAAGACGTCGTCCCACCACCGAATACGGGACAAATTCTCCAACATATCCGTTGTAGGTGGTAGCGGAACACATGAAGAAGCCTCCTTCGTTGTAGTAGATTTCTTGAGCAACGCTTGAATTGTGCCTTGCATTGCTTTCACGACTTGCTGGAGAAGTTGAATACCCTTGGCGGTAACCCGTCCTAGGTGATTCGTCGATTTCTCCCAGAAATCCATGAGTGGGGCATATACGATGTATAATTATAAGTAGTCGTTTTTCTTGATAGTATAAGCGCGACGGATATAGGGGATGAAAGGAGGGTTGGAACCGAGATACTGTGGATGATTAATGTAGTCAAAGCGTCCCCAGGAGCCGTCGAGTCGTCGATAGTCTGGGTTGGTGTCCATACGGAGATGGTTTATAGGTGCGGTAGCCCAGCTAGAAACTCTTTCACCGACTCATTCGGGGACCAGAGCTCGAAATATTCATCGCTAAGCTTCACATAGCGACGCGAGGCCACGCGCTGATTGAAGGGCTCGTCGAGTTGGATGTTCAAACCAGCAAATGGTTCTCAGCGCAAGGAGTAGAGCTGTTTAGTTGCCGGACATTGAACTCGGTGGTACGGACACGCGGATCCCGCCCGCATCCGCCGTCCTCTCTACCTAGGTTGTCGTCCGCCTTGTGTTGGGGTGAAAGTCCTGGCGCTGTGACGGCACAGCGTCATTATGATCAGTGATTTGTCAGAGTCTAACTGGAAGACTCTGACTAAGCCAGTCATCTGCTCGCCCAAGTTCCCCACCAACCACCAGCCCTAGGCTCCTGTCATGCACATGCTGGGTCGTGGCCAAGGCTTCTGCTAGTTGTCGCAAAGCTGGCGTCCTTGTCTGTGTTCGGACTGGCTAGGCGGAACCTCTGGGAAATGCCATGCCGCGTCTTCTGCTCTTCCTCACCAATGCTGTTGCGGTTTCTCGCGGGTGTGGTGGGCAGTGACGGAGACGAGATGGGCCTGCGAGCGATGAGTATGGCGTCAGAATCACCAAGATGCCACAACCACATTTACTCTCTTCTTGACCGCCAGCCATGTCGGGCTCCAGGATCCCATCCCCATCCAAGGTGCCTCACCTTCCGGTAGGGCTAGCCGTTGTTTATTTGTGTCGGCTAGTTCGGGCAGTTATTGCCGCAGAGGCGTGCAGTTGCCAGCTTCAAATCTTGGTAAGCTATCCCATTTTTTCAGTTGCGCAAGTTCATGATGCATGAGCTCACCTTTACCAAAAGCATTTGGTACATTTAGCAGGCCGGAATCGTCATGGTTGCAGCCTGCAGCTTCAAATCTTGGTAAGGTATCCCATTCTTCGAGCAAGTTCACGAACTCACCTTAATTATATAACCAAAAGCATTCAAGTTTGGCGTGTCAAGGAGGATGAAGGTGTTGTGGATGGTGCATTCGATGGACTTACAGACAATGAATTACTGATTCAAAGTTTTTGTGGTTGAGTCTTCCAATCAAATTATGTAATTTGATGGTGTGACGAGTGACTTTCTTGAGTTTTTCGCGTTCATGTCTGAGCCACTCTGGGTAAGAAATACGATTGGACAGCTATAGAAGTGCCATAATTCAGCTGCTGTTTCCTAGAATTCCCCGTTCAATACTCGCCTTCATTTATTCTATGCAGAATACAGCCGACTGAGAACTTCGGCGCCAAAAATTTCGGGGACTCCCTGGACTTCAGTGTGGCCATGGTTTCAATCCTACTTGAACTCCTCAAACATGCCCGAGCAACCGCTCCGCTCGAAGAGAAACGAACCATGCCTTGATGCTGACTCGAAAATTCCGAACGCCATCTGGGCCGCCCGACAGACAGAGTATGCGATAGTGTGGGAGCTCATGGGTCTCATTGCCCAACATAAGTGCATGTCAGAGCTAGAGGCAGTTGAAGCATGGCCCTCGTTCTGGAAGTGGAGACTCAACTTGGTATGGTTTGGAGCCGATCTGGAACTGCCGACGCATGCTGTGGACTCGCAAGGTAAAGCTGTCGAAGGTCCTGCGTCTCGAGAAGAAATCCAGACCGTAACCGGCTGTGCGCTCATACGATTCACCGATATCGCAGCCGTACTGGCGCCGATTGCAGACGAAAAGCAACTTCAAGAGCGAGGCAGAGTCGGAGACTCAGAAGAGGGCTGTTCGACTCATATCTGGTTTATCTGCAGTCTTGTTAGCTGACATACAGCTTGTCGCTGAATTCTTGTCGCACTTCATCCCAGCGACAACGGGGTGACCGACAACAAGATCACTGTACTTGGAATAGGCACTCTGCGCCTGATGGGTTACTTGGCCAAACCGCACATAATCGCCATATCAGGCCTCCTGAGTCACAAGGGACCTACCGTGCTCGCCAAACGTCTCATACAGGCGATCGATATTGCGCTAGCTATCTGTGCCTCGCCGGATCCGAACACCACTGGGGACTGCCTGAGATGATTATGCAGGTCTTGGGCTTTACATACCGGATCTACAAGGACGGAGGGATCTCCGACCCTCAACTGCATGATGCGTTGGTTGCCCAGAATCTATACAAAAGGCTGTTCCATATGTTGGTGGCGCTGCTGGACTCCGACTGCGCGCAAATCAGCGAACCGGACATGTCATTGGCAATGGATGCTGCAGTGGCTACGTTCTTGAGGCTAGCGGAAGAGCAAAAGTCATACCTTCAATTCGGCATTCCGATGCTTATTGGTACTGGCGTCGTATCAGGGGTCCAGATTTTTCTGCGCTACCTCGATTTTTCAAAGTGTTTCGACAGCCAAAGGGAAGACCTGGTCGAGGTGATTTACTGTGCGTTGGCGATGTCGATATGGAATCCACGGCTCGTGAAAGCTCTCAACGCTAGATCTTCAATATTCGAAAACTACAACGGTTCAAACGCAGTCTTGAGGCGCTTGTGCTCACACGTGAAGCAAAATGTACGTGGGCTATCCTTGGGGTGCAGGCGGCATTACCTGACAGCTCGATGACTCAGATGCAATTGTTTAATCTCATCGAAGGCTCGAAGGATAGCGCTGAAAATAGAAGAGGAATTTGCCAATCTGTGAGTGCCGGTGTCAGTCAGCGTTCTCGTGGATCTTACTACCAGCTTCCAGTGCAAGGCGGTCAAATTGAAAAACGATCTGAAAGCTTGCTCCGCTTGTCTACAAATGTACTACTGCGATGAAGTGTGCCAGCGGCGGGGACTACGAGCACATAGATTGTGCTGCCCGACGCTGTCGCAGCACCGGCAGCGTGCGTCTAGTTTTACCGGGCAGTCCTTCATGTTGCTGACCATGATCCAGATGCGGAACATTGGGGCATTGCCAACATGGAGCGCAGGTACATGCGTCAGGTGTTTCAGCACTACTTGAAAGTGTTGCGTTCACAAAAGTCAAGGAGATGGCTTCAATGGCAATCGAGACTAGCTTGATGCCATTATCTGTGGTTTACCACTTTGAATGCGAGCCTCTCCGGATTGAGGGCGTCTGGGCTGAGAATATTCTGGAAGTGCAGGGGATGGACATGTGGGAAGTGAATCCGATCGAGACTCTGGACTACGCAACCGGAAAAATTGCCGTCGATTTGGCCGTTTTGCCCTTGTCGGAACGCAAATTCATCACCTGGGCCGTACTTCGTCGTTGCAGTCAACCCATGGACCTTGATTGGTGGCGGGGAAGTACGCCCGTGGGTGTGATGTACTGCTAGCTTCGTGCGACTCTGAGACGGACATATAAATTGTGTTTGTTTGCTTGTTTGTGTTGACGACTCGCTCAGGCTATCGTATTGTTGTGTTGTTGTATCGCTCGTTGTGTTGTTGTATCGCTCGCTGGACTGAAATCTACTGTTGCAATCACTTGTGCCAGCTGTTGCAGGGGTGACAATCAGGCTTTTGCCGCGAACGAGTAAGAACGACTCGTACAAGAACGAGCCAGAGTCTTTAACTCGCGATTGGTGCTGGTCACAGACTCGGAGGAATTGTTAACATTAGGTGAAGGGCAACAAGAGGGAGTGACTTAGCCATTGCTAGTGGAGTTGTTTGTAGCTCCAGCTACAACAATACGATGCCATGCAGGGTGTAGCTCCGGTTCATCCCCGTCACGAAGTCGGAGTACAGCTGGACAGCATTAATGCAGGTTGAATGCTCATTTTCAAGTAACTGTTGGACGGTGTGAGGTTCTCTTAAAGAAGGATAAGATGACCTCTGAGAACAACATCATCATTGAGAGCCTTGTTGAAAGCGGTAAGAAGTCGCATAGGGTTCAGAATGGGAGGGGATATGTGTCGGGAACTTGAGAATGAGGCGTGCTGTTGGCACCAATGGGGTCCCCTGCTCAATTGTCGGAAAGTCAACGATTCCGCTTCTTAGTCATGGTTTGTTTGTGGTCGCGCGGGTAGATCTAGCTAGAGCAGCCGGCGCGCACGCGGCGGCGCTGTGACTGGCCATCAGCAAAATCGGAAAAAAACATACAAGGGCTTATGATATCTTTACAAACCCTCGCAAAGGCCCAAAGAGTACAAGCCATCAAACGGCCATATATTGCGACCACGAAGATCACATTGCTGACAGTTGTCGTCTTGTAGATATAGTTTACAAGGTTTCGGAGCAATAATGTTATTCGGTCCGTGTTGGGGAATGCGGGATACTGACAATGTCTTCGTCACATATCATTGGCAAGGCCTCTGGCGCGAGCAACGTTTTGCAGCACGTTAGACAACGAGGGCGGTCGGAGTTGCTGTTTGAGGAGAAGAGGATGTCGGGAGGGACGGACTTGGGTAGAAACTTAGACTGTGAAGTCTTTTGATGTTGGTGCTGTTCTTTTGTGGAATAGACAGGTAAGTTCTTGCTTGTGGACTACGTGTGGAGGTGGTTAGGTTAATTCTCATGGTATCTAAGTACGTACTAAGAATATAGTATGTGGTTGCTTAAATGGAGTTAATCATAGAATCCCAATCAGAATCCTAATCAATGATAGTCCTAGAATCTGGTCACAATATTCCAGGCTGGAACATGTGATATATTCCAGGCCGGAATATTGAATGAAAACATGTGGCAGATTGAGAATATTCTACGGATCTGCCCAACATTTTCCGGGCTGTCATATACTTGGCAGATGGTGAGAAAATTGAGAATATTCCACGGATATTCCTGTCATATTCCAGTCTAGAAGATGGAATGAATACAGCCTGGAATATTCATAATATTCTCAACATATTCCAGGGCGGAATATGCTCCATTGCCCGCAGTGAGAACGCCAAACATTGCGTTGAACGACCACACCCAATCCCCTCACCGTCTGACCCCCCCATGTTCGCTATTCGAAGTGCGACCGGGAGACGAGTGGGCGCTCGTCGTGTACACGATGTTCCAACCCGGAATTATCAGTGTGGGCACCTGGAGTATTGGCAGTGGCATTGTCTTCGCGGAGACACGCGACTTTGCTCGACCAGGACAGCCAGGCTATAAAAATGCGCTGGAGGTGCTTTCAGACGCGCTCCGTTTTTGGCCGAAACGTCGCAAGTACAAAAGAACGACTTTGTTGGTACCCCGAGCAGTTGCACCAGCAGAGCAACATCTTCTGCTTCGTCTACCCAGCGATCCATCGTACTACGACCCGTTCGCCATTGGTCGCCGCTGGATCCGAATAACTCATAACAGTCTTTACAAAGGCGATCTCGCTTTCCTCGAGGAGCAGTCAGAAGCGGGCTTGGACGAGTCCGAGCTTTGGGCGCTCGTTATACTACGGATCGCCTTTACTTTCGAAGATCACCAGCGGACGCGCCCATTGCGCCGCTTGTTCAACGAGGAAATGTTTGAGCGACACCTTCCTCAACAGTTACTCTTGCGTCAAAACCTCGTTTGCATCTGGAGGGGCCGTATGTTTGGACGACCTGGAACCGTGGCTTTCCCTGGGCTAGAGAGAATCCAGCTCAAAAGATGGCATTACCGGGTAGCTAACCCCGTATACTCGAGACGCCCGACCAACAGAAGAAGAAGTCGATTTCTTTCGATTGTCAGCAGCTCCAGAACTCGATGTTCCGTTCATTGGGTCCACCTGCGCGTTGCAGGAAGGAGATCTTGTCGTTGCTATTCGACCACGGCCTCACGTTGCTGGAACCCTGATTCGCATTACCAGTGAAATTATCGACAATCGAAAGCGAATTCTAGGTATTATTTCCAAGGAATACGATGGCACGACTTTTCTCTCTCCAGAGTCTCCCCTTCTCGCAACGGCACTTGTTTATCCCCTCTCCGAACTGCGACTTCATTTACTCGCCCACCAAAGACGGGTACACTTTGGAGACCGAGTCAAGATTGTCGGAGGTCCAAGTTATCGAGGGCGAACAGGACGGATAACCGAAGTCAATGAAGACAGTGTCACCATCGTCGTCCTCGTCGAAGAGAAGCCCGCACCTGAGATAGTAAAACCAGATGCGACGGAACTGGCCACTGAACCGGTAGTGCAAGATGCCCCGTTAAACTCGACAGCCATTCAAGAGAAGAAGTTGCCCCCGCCAGTGTTGGAGAACTTCGAAGTCGAGCTGCCCCTCCGTTTTGTTGCCCACGACTTTCAATGTGGCGATTTGGTTCGTGTTATTCGGGGCCCGTATAAAGGGCGAGTGGGCCTGGTGGTCGAGGTCCACATCGGTGGCTGGATAACATTCCATGGGGTTAGTTGTTCGTCTGCGCCTTTTACTTTTGATTAACCTAGACCAGGGCCAAGTCCAAGGCCGCTCATTCGAGATATCGAATCCGTTGACGTGGAAAGCGGAGCCACCATTGTACCCCGCCCCAGATCCCGACTCCATCGACGAGTTGCTTCTTGAGTGGAACGAGGCATTGGCGCTCGACCAACCAAATCGCGTGCGACAGGACAATCTTCGCGTGTCGGGCATCCGTATTCCTACTCACTCGATCGAGTTCGAAGACTGGCGCGACTCCCCAGTCGAGCTTTCAACAGAGCCGCCTGAGTACTGGCAGCGAGTGGAAAGTCAAAAGCGATTTCGGCGTCAATCTCTGCGGGACAACGAGAATTGGCTGAGAGACTCGCGGATCATGGTCTCTGGCCCCCACCATCTCAAGGGGCGATATGGCACTGTGCTGGACTACATGTGGAAAACAACGCGACCTGACCCTCATTTGTACGGTAATGAGCTGTCAATATGACCACCATATGAATAATAACATATGGACCCCATAAATTCATTTTCATGCACAATAGCTATGGAACATATGGAGAATCTCAGAATAAATGTTGCAGACTTTTGAATCAAATCTATATGCACCCGGCCACAAGGCCTAGGCCTGCTCTAGGCCAGGGACTGGTCTAGACTCTGAACCGAACCAAGGGTAACATGTCCATATTTGGCAAGTCTGACCCAGGACCTATATTAGAACTTTCCAGAAGCCTGAACTAGAACATTCTAGAACCGGATCAGCGGATCAGGTCACATCGTCACGGATTATGTAATTAATTTGAGAGTAGTATATAAGGAGCCCTGTAAATCCCTAGATTAACAAGAAGGACCCCCCTAGCGGACCTCCTGATTGTGACAGCTACCAGCGTCACATCAGTTAGGTTTAGAGGGGGCATTTCAAACAAATATCAACGTCAGGTTAAGATAAATGTCAGGTTAGGTTAAGTCAAGTTAGGTTAAGTCAAGTCAAGTCAAGTCAAGTCAAGTCAAGTGCAAGTCCAAGTCCAAGTCCAAGTCAAGTTCAAGTTCAAGTGCAAGTGCAAGTGCAAGTGCAAGTGCTAGGAGAGTAGAGCCATATTGCTCCTCTCAAATATCAACCCTCTACCCAACAACTGCTGTTTCCTGTTCATCACAGTGAAAACATCAATACAAACTTATACAACATTCCAAATTACAACTGATATCAATAAGAACATCTGAATCTGTTAGCCGCCGTTTCCTGCGGCTCGAACCCCGAACACAAACCGCACAAAATTAGGATTTGATTAGTTGAGTTGAAGGTCCTGGTGATCTCCTTGATTGCTCATTTTCTACGTGTATTAACGGGCCAGACTACTCCCAGCTGATGCTACTGCTTGTTCTCGAAGCTGGTCAACAGGAAGTCCTGCTGCCCTACAACTACGTCGTAGAGGAAGAGACGTGGCAACTGCTACATGTCGCCAAGATTCTCGGGGACGCCTGTGAGTTGATTAATCTTCGCGTCCGGCCCATTCCACCATCCGCGCCCACCCCCACGAATGACCCCGATGTCGAGCTTGTCGATGTGCCAAGAACGCCCACCCCGCCCCCGCCGCCTGACCCGTTCCTCCAGATGTATGGCGCCCCGCCTCTCATCGATGAACTGAACGGAACATGGTTGCTGCTGCCACAACTCGTTGAAAAATGAGTAGACGTTCAGGTCGTAGATGAAGCAGGGCTTCAATATGTTGCCCGACGTTTCTCCCGCCTCAATAGTCTGATGCGAAACCCACAATACGCGGCCGCCAATAGCGTGGGGCATCTCTATCCTCTCGCTAGGCCGTTAACACAAGAATCGATTGAACGAAATCTCATCGCATTTATCAAGGAGCCTACCAACAAGAAGATAGTTATGCCTGCGCCCTCTCGTCCCCGTGTCGAACGACCGAATCAGGCGCATCTATTAGCGCAAGCCCGGGACGGGTCATTATTATTGGCCCGGATATTTCGGGATCCACGCAACGTCTCGGCCAGTATGCGCTCGTCTTACCGAGGGAAACCTTACATTGGGAGCGGGTGGTTAAGGTACAGTTTCCTGCAGAGCCGACTGGCCCATTTGGTGCCGTGAATCGGCCACACGAACTGTTTCATCTTGTGTGTTTGTGCCGAGCTGAGAATGAAGACATTGGCGATATCTTAGCGACTGACTTTAACTAGAATGATATAACCGATACATTAGAACGTATAAACAAAACACTTGTACATACGACTACAAAATGTACATTATATTCTACTAAATCTGCAGATAACCCAAATCAGCTTCAATTCGTTGGCAAAGGGCGTCATGGCGTTGGGCAAGGAACGCTACTCGAAACTTCGTCGGGGAAGCATGGAACCAAAGGAGCAAGGCATCCAAGTGCTCGTCCGAATGTGGATTCTCGTTGGAGGCGGAGTCGAGGCGGGTCTGTGCTTCGGTTTGCGCGGCTTGGACAGCGTCGAAGTCTTGGGCGAGCTCGAATGCGTAGTAAGACGCTTCATAATTGGGTTTAGGAAGAACTGGTAAGCAATTGGTTAGGAATATTGAAACAACGATAATGATAATAACACACTGCTTGTGATAGTGTTATCGTTGTCGCAAAACATATCGCAGCTCGCCGTTACGACTGGCATTGATTACTGTGGAGAAGGTAAGCACAGATCAGCGAGGAAACACGGAGGACGGACACCAAGCAGCGGCAGTCGGGCCAAGGCCGAGATGCGGAATAGCCGCCATCACTTGGGCGTCGGAAGCCTCCGTAGCGACGTGCCGACGCGGCTGGTAAGCGGGGATGAAATAGTGGCGAATATCATGGCGAGGGAACGCGTGCGACATGGTGAGGAGTATTATGGTGAGGAGTTGGTCGATGGGTAAGTTGTGAACTGGCTAGCCCTGCTGCACTTATATACCCTCACCACAGTAGGAGGACAATGCGGTGGGCGCATTGATGCGGTTGATTGCCACGGCTAGCCCTCAAGGCCGATGTTGATCACACGTGATGGCCAGCTCGGACCGAATGCCACCGAACGGTCGCAACACCTCCTCTCATCATGCGATTACCCACTAGCCACGTTCAAAAGCTTCAACGAGGAGAAGAGCTCGGTGGTGGCGGGCATGAGCAGCTCTCGCCACTTCGCCATCGCAACAACAAGTCCCCTAAGAAATCCGGCATCGTGGCCATCGGCAGCCGCGACCGGACTGCGGTCTTACACCTGAAGGTGACTCTGATATGATTTAACGGTGAGACTTTGCGACATTCCTTACCCATTGTTAATTCCAATGTAGACATCAGCGAAACCACGCTCCAGCTCTGCACCTGCAGCAACGCGGCTGCCCCGAGGCAACTACTTCCGAGCTGGATTCTTTGCCTGCAGTCCGTGTAATCCAACACTCGCCGTCGACATCACTCTGCTTGACTTTGTGCGAAACCTGTTTCTGCATATTTCTCCCAACAACACAGCCTTTTGCCGTGCGCTTGAAGGGACACTGGCTGAACGAGGGCTAAGGCTCTTTAGCGGTGTATGTGTCCTTCTCGGTTGGCTATTTGAGCACGCTAATACTGGGACAGGAACTTCGCCTTCGATTCAACAACGCCCTACAATGGTATACTCAGGTCGTAGTAATGGCGCGGAAACACGTCGACAATGCTCTCGTCGCTGCTCGTACACTTGCCCGAGATGCACACGATGCAGACACGGAGGCGCTGGTCCAAACAAGTGACGAGCAAGAGGAAATGGCCCCAGAGATGCCCCACCCACAAGTATCATCCTCGTCTTGTGGCCAAAAGCGTGGTCGGCATGAACTTGATCGCGACGCAGAAGACTCTGAGGACGAAGCTCGAAAGCCACCATCCAATCCATTCCCTGACCCTCCTCCACGCTCCAGACCCAGCGACTACCTGATCAGTAAATGTCCAGCATGTTTCGCTGGACTTAAACGCGATGCCACTCAAGTGTATGATGTGGCTGTCTGCATCGACGGAAACTTCACCCAGAAACGGCGCAAACAAGCCCGCGGAAGCGGTCCCGATCCCCCGAGAAAGCATCCAGATAGTGTCTTTATTGACAGGGCAACGGCTAATGCAATGGAAGCGTATGTCGAAGGAGTGCGAGCTCCGTCTGGCCGAAAGCCAACGGAAACGGGCTAAACCAATGGACGATCGCATGGAGGATGAAGAAGATGGTTACGAAGGCAACTTAAAGGTGCCGCGGTCAGCACTTAACGCCTGCGAAAAGTCATTCAAAGCCGCTGATGAGTCGCGCGAGAAGGCGAGCACTCGTTTCTTCACAGAAACAGGTCTTATGGCTCTCGTCTGCCGCCATGATGTCCCATTATTTGTCGTCAATATGCATAGCGCTGGGGAGAAGCAACACTATGTCTTCCTCCTCATCGAGCAGCTAATGCAACATCTGCTGCTGAGCATCATACTCGGATTGCTCTACGATATCTCCTGCCTAACCGAGCGGTCTTGCGAGAAATGGGGCTTCCTGGATCGCTATAAGGACCGGATTGCCTGGGCTGTCTCGGTTTTCCATGCTTTTGCCCACATCTGGGCATGTCAGCTCATCTACCATCCCCAAAAGTGTGTGGGGTTTGGGGAGGAAAATGGAGAATGTGCAGAGCGACTCTGGAATTCAATCTGCCACCTAATTGCTCATCTCCGCGTTTGTGGGGTAAGTGCGTCTGTTGCGTGGATTACATCCACTAACTTTTTACAGGAAAACCAGCGCGTCTTCGTGCTGGATCTGCAACTTGCACACAATACCCAGAGAACGTTGCAATCTCTTGGTTCCTGGCTTCAGCGGCGCACCCTCCATTGGGAGGCAAGCCTTCGCGAGGCGGAGAAGATCTTGGAGGCCTGCCCATTATCTGAGGCGGAGCTAGTGGCCAAATGGCAGGAACAGGTGGCATTTCAAACCCAGCCAATTTCGCGTCTGTCTTCCCAGTTGCTGATAATTGAACGACACTAACTTATTTCCAGGGCGGTCCAAAAACCAAGGCCAGCAAACTATCAACGCTGTCTTTGCCGCGGAACGCAGTATCGAAACACTGAGCAGCAAGATTAGAAAGCTCGAGCTCTCTCTTGCCGAGTTGACGGGGGACCAAGCCCTCGCACAGCAAGAGCGTCTTTCGGAGCTCGAGAGTGCCCTCCGAAAGGTGAAGAAGAACAAAAGGAAGAATGAGAATAAGCTGGGGACAAGCGACACAGCAACACTAAAGCTCCTTCGCTATAAGGAGTACTTCTCGGAGGTGGTCAATGCCTCTACTGGGCATGAGCGGATTCTACAGAAGTTCCGCGCTCGCAAGATGGAGTTTGACCCCATCGAGCGGTCAGTGCGACGTTCTAGCAGTGGTACAGAGTTTCGCCTTGATAGAGCACCCAATTCTAACTATTATCAGAGAAGAAAAAGAATGAGCATGCGGCTGCTGCGATTAAGAAGCGATCCCGGGCTGAAGAAACTGGTCAAGACCTACAATGCTTCAGTCAAGAAGATCGAACAGCTGATCAAGTCCGGGAAAGCACCAGCCAGAGCGCTTCCGCCGCTTCGATTAGACGAAGAAGACGTCTTTTCCTTAGACGCAAGTGATGCTTTATGGTTGGAGGTTGGCTTGGGCGGTTTGCCTGACGAACGCGAACTCCCAGAAGCGCTGATCAATGCCGAACTGAGGGGTTGGATTCGTGGCGCTACAACGCAAAACAACGTGCGATGGAGGAATCACAGCGTTTAAGGCGTGAGCATGGTCACCTGAGGGTGTGGTTCTCTACGGAGTGGACAGCTGTTGGACAAGCATTGTCTGCTTGTAACGAAGGTGTGTTCTGCCAGTTCATTTTATTCAGGTACTCAGTTCCAGCAGAGGCCCTGGCATATCAGCTTTACACTCGGCGTGAATTCCTACTCGACTTATTGCTAAAGTGGAAGCACTCGCTAGACTCACTGGTCGTGCCACCTTCCGTGCCAGATTGGGGTCCATCTTCAGATGAGATCTTAAGGGCGCGAATAGCAAGGCTCCCACCAGTAGAGCCCGAGGACGGAGGGTCTGACTCCGGGAGTGAAGGAGTCTTGGAGGAAGACGGGGAAGATGATCCAGCCCTGATTCCTGTTCTGAGCATATTGGACCGGGGAGCGGTGGGGGAAGATGCAGAAGATGGAGAAGAGGACGACGATGACTTTTTTATTACTTGATTGTATTCCTTATGAAATATGACAGGCATGTTCCTAAGGTCCCGGGACGAGACACGATGAGTCATGTGACCGCGACACGACAGGTCGTGTGACCGCGACGCGACAGGTCGTGTGACCGCGACGCGACAGTCTCGTGACCGCGACGCGACGTGGTGGCTCTTTGCATCTGCTCTGATTATAGTCTTTCTATGACAGATGAAACAACACAATATCTAACAGAGACTCTTCAGATAGATGAAATGAGATGGAGAGAAGATATATTGAGAGTTGGTGAACATATTCTTGAGTTCCTATGACCGCGACGTGACAAGTCTCGTGACTGCGACGCGATGTGGGTGGCTCTTCTTATTATAGTCTTTCTATGCCAGATGAAACAACACAGCATCTAACAAAGACTATTCAGATAAGTAAAATGAAATGAGATGAAGAGAAGATGTATTCCTGAGCTCCCATGACCGCGACGTGACAGGTCTCGTGACCGCGACGCGACGTGGAGGGAGCCACAATCCCAGCTGGGAGGGAGAGGGATTGTTCCACCAGCTTGAAGAAGGCTGAGTGGATAGAGCTCCCAGGTGTATCTGCCCAGAGTGGAGAATGCCATAGGGTAGAGAGGGAGTCAATGGATTGAACCATACCAATGGCAATATCCATAGCCTGGGTTTTCTTGATGTGGTACTATCCATTGCCCTCTGGATGATTCCATTCCCTTTCTTTTAGCTGAATGGTTCTATCCATCATGCCACTGGAGATGATTCCATCAGCCCTGCTGGCTCCACCATGGAAACCTCCACCAGCCCTCCACCCCTGGTGGTGGAACTGTCCACCAGCCCTCCTGCCAGCACAATGGAACCCTCCACTGATCAACAATAATCATGTGAGATGTTCAATTTCCTGTTATGGAAGGAGAGACTTCGATAATATACTCCTGGTCAGGAGTCTTCTATAAGTATCCTGTTCTGTCTGGCTTTGGCTTATATTGTCTTTTAGCATCAATTTGATAGCTTTTGGTTCAATTCTTACTTGGTGTACTTTTTTTTCCTAAAGACAAGTGGCTGGTTGTAATTCTACACAGTTTATAGGCAATTTTCGAAATTTTTGAGGCAGTCACACTTTTTGGGGGTCATTTTCGAGGGTCCAACTTCGAATTTTCCGGTCACAGGTCACACCCCCATTTGAATTGATTATAATTCTACAGTAAATATTTTGGGCCTAAAAATCCTTTCACCCCAGCCAAGTAAGGCAGAAAAACTCAAAGTTTTTACACAATCAAAAATTGATTGCAAAACTTTATATATTCTTACTAACGTTTCCCACCTAAACATTTTTGAATCACGGCTGTGACAATACTGTAGTGTTTAACTCAATTCGGTCGCATTTTGAGCATGACATTCAATACAAAAATTTTACTTTGATTTTTCTTAATTAGGCAACTCTTGGCGCCCGAAAATGTCAAAAATTACCCTTTTGGAACGTCTTTTGCTTACATCTGTGTGACATGCAAAAAAAATTTGTATGCAATCGGCCGTGTGATGCGTGACATGCAAACCAAGTAAAAATACTACAGTATGATAATCTAACTTTCAAGACCTTGTGTTCATCCCCTGCAGCATATCTGGTCCATGGATAAGTAGACTTGTTGCTTATATGTGCTATCCCAGAAGGCAGTTAGTAGTACACTAATGAAAACACAGAACCAAGAGGGTTCAAGATCCTTATCAGGCACATGGGGTAGGGGGAGAGGGGGGGGGGGTCCCAGGGGGGTAAAAACCTTTTTGTTTATGAAAGATTTGGGCCTTATATGAGTGTAAAGACACTGAAAATATAGTATATACATCTATGGTTCATAACCCTCATACTTATATCTATGTAAGTTCAGGCCCATGAGCTTGGATAGCCTACTCTGTTATAGGTCCATGGGCCAGGTAATTGATAAGAGGTGAACATGTTGAAGAGTTGATATAGCCTGCCATGTGTGTTTGAAGGTTCCAGGTACATACATATACACATACACATATATAAAAAAAATTTTGAAAAAAAAAGTTTCACAAAGATTGAATTTTTTATCCCACTTTTATCGCATCAGTGGTCACATGATGCGAATCGTGGGAACATAATACCCAATATGGCAGGAGGGGGGAGGGGGGGTCCCCCAGGGGTCAGAAAAAAACTTTCCGACCCTATATCCATGATTCGAGACTTGAACCCCCCCTTGCACAGAACACACAACTTTTATATGATCTGCCACCCCTTGGACAGCAAGTGTATATGCAGTACTAGTGTGATCGGGAGAGCAGAGCAGATATGCTTGTGAGCAAGTTAGTTCAAGTTTACTAGCACCATGACTGTTCTGCACTTGATAATGAAGCCCTGTGGCACCCCCAGATAGCAGGGTAAGGGCTCGTTCAGCAACAAGTACCAGTCTGGTTTCGCTTGTGGGGGACCCAACCGGCCGATGTTGTTTATCGGCGAGAATGGATTTTACGCAAACTTGGGGTTATGGAATATATTCCGGAAGGTTCTGATCTTTCACTTGATTCTCTACTACCATTCACTTTTGATTCTCCTCTGGATAACTTCGCATTCAGATATGATAACAGGCACTGATTCTAGATATTGTTCTCTAGGTAGTTCTGATACTGGATCCACATAGCATTTACAATTGAATCTCGATGATCTTCTGCAAAGTCTTGTTCAGCTGCTGGAATAACAACCGAGAAAGCTAGACCATTGTTTGTCTCGGCTCTATGGCGTGGTATAGGGTCCCAAGCTTCATTGTCAACATCAAATCCTATCCCGTTGGCCTTGACAGGATCATAATAAAGAACCAAATTGTGGATTGCAATCAATGCAGTTGGAATACGAGCTTAGACTTCCATTGAATACATCAATGGATAACACAGACAGGCCCAACACTTTTTGAGCACTGTAAGGGCAACCCTGGAGACTCCGACAAAAGCCTAGCAGGGGAGGATCCAAAGCATGAATAAAAGCTACGGAAATACACAGAGGGACTGACCTAGCAGGGGAGGATCCAAAGAGAAGAAACTCTA
Organism: Mycena indigotica; assembly: GCF_014461135.1. Classification (NCBI taxonomy): domain Eukaryota; kingdom Fungi; phylum Basidiomycota; class Agaricomycetes; order Agaricales; family Mycenaceae; genus Mycena; species Mycena indigotica. Next base: position 1,548,562 of record NW_023503014.1, on the reverse strand, counting down.
AGGGTCTGCCTGCTAGTGCGCCAACTATATACTGGTCGTCCGTAACTGCCGACGTAGAGCGCAGAGGGCCTGAGCGGCGTCGCAGGCTCTGTCCCAAGGTGATTGTTGGGAGGGTCTTGACGGATTGGTGATTGTGCGGGCAAAGGAGGCTGATGCCGAGGGTCGGGGTAGGTCAGAGCATCCGAGGGGGCGCCGGTCGGATGCGCCTCAGATGCGCTTGGACGGTCCGAAGGAGGCCGAAGTGGGGGTTCCCCTAACAAGTTTATTTGAAAGGTATACCATCGACTATACTTGAGCATCATGAACTATATTTATTTGCTACTATTAACTTCATATATTTACTGCCAAGCATGCCTGAATACCAAGTTGAGTAGTATTTTACTGATATACTAAGACTGCATGCATAGAATTTTATGATCTAAGTTGATAAGATGGCTCCTCCTGGGGTGGAAGCCCTTGGAGGTAGGAGCTGAGGCGATATGCTGTGGTTTACCTGGGTATCTCCGATAGAAGTCCGCAATCTTGTCTGGCGCGAAGACACGGTCGAACCGAACCCACGAGTCGTGTGAAGCATTGTAGCCTTTCCACCTGACGAAGTAGTTAAGACGCTTATACCTTATCCTGGCATCTAAGATTTCCTCGACTTCCCATTTGGGGACTCCGTCCTCTAGTTCTGGGGGCGGTTCGTCCTAACCAGGTCGTCCATCAAAGGGGTCGTCCTTAGCGGGTTCGAGCTTAACAAGGGGGAAGACCGGGTGGAGCTTGGAGTAGCGGGGGGGTCTAGCTTGTAGGCGCCCCTGCTACCCTCTGCAAATACCTTGAATAGTCCAAGGTGCTTATGCGAGAACTTCTCCGAGGGCCGAGTCGTTCTAATGTCAGAGGCGTCGAGCCATACCTTGTCGCCGACTTGGATATTCGGGGCGTCCGAACGCTTCCGATTGTAGTACCGTTTATACTCGTCCTTGGCTTTAACGAGCACGGCCTTTGCTTCGGAGATACCATTTGCTATGCGATCACGAAACTTGTTTACTGACTCCAGCTCAGAGTGGGCACCTGGTTCGAAACCCATTTGGGGGAGCCGACCAGTGTCTGTCATGAAGGGTACCTGTTGAGTGGAGGAGTGAACCTGGTTGTTATAGGCGAACTCAGCGGCAGGGATAAGCTCATCCCAGTTGTCCTGTTGGTAGTTCGTGAAGATCCGGATGTACTGCTCTAGCTCCTGGTTGACGTTTTCGGTTTGTCCGTCAGTCTGCGGGTGGTAAGCCGTGGACATGGCAGGTTTGATGCCGATGAAGCGCCAGAGTTCACGCGTGAAGTCAGCAATGAACTGCAAACCGCGATCCGAAATGTACTTCTTGGGGGTTCCGTAGTGCCTCCAGACGTTCTGATAGTACAACCGGGCAGCTCCGACTGTGTCTACCGTGGCACCGTCATCTGGCACTCGGTGAAGTGAGCACGTTTGCCAAGAGCATCGACAACTACCATGACCGCGTCATACCCATGAGCCGCGGGGAGCTCGACGATCAAGTTCACCATGACAGTGTGCCAGCGTTCGGGGGGGACTTTGGTTGGGTGTAGTTTCCCATGCAGTAACCTTCGGAGGGCCTTAGTACAGCAGCACAGGTCGCAGGTTGTGACATAACATCTGATATGGCGGGACATCTGCGGCCACCAGTAGTTGCGCGACACCAGTTCTAGGGTCTTGAACCACCCGGCATGTCCGGCGACCCGCGTATTGCGGCAGAGCTCGATAATGTGCCTCTTTAAGTCTTTGTCTTTGGGGACTACGACCTTGCTGCGGAAGTACAAGAGATGACCCGAGACAGCCCACTCGTCCAAACGTGATGAGCGGGGGCCACGAACTTTCCCTCGGACCTTCAGGAGTTGCCGGACCGCAAGTACGATGGCCTCCTCTAGGTCAGGTTCACCGGATAGCGCTTTCTTGATGTCGCGGACAAGTTCGGACCCAGGCCCAGAGACAACAGTGATTTAAGAAGTCAGAGACGCCAAACCTCTGCGCGTTCGGTCCGTTCCTCATCTCGGCAGGTAGAGCAGCTACAAGGGCAGCGACTCATTTTCACCTCCTTCATTTCCCAGTTTATCTCGGGGTTATGCCTTCTGAGCCAGGAGTACCCGAGTATCAGGTCTTGTTTCCCAAGGTGGGTCACAGCCAGTTGAATGCGTTTGGAGTGTCTGTTATACTGCAGAACAAGGTCTGCGATCTGGCGAATAGACCCAGTGTCATTGGTGAGTGCCATTGACATTGTATACCAGGTACCGAGAAATTAGAGAGTTTGTGATGAACCCACCCAATGGCTCAGGTGGCTCTTTTTAATTAAGTTCTTGTGCCAGCATGGAGGTTATATGGAGGGCCATAGCCTCCATATACCCTCCAAGGTTCAAGGGCTAACACCTACTGGACGCCAAGAATGCCGAGCCATCACATGGCTCTGGTAGCTCATTGCAAACAGGCTATTTTGGATGGGAACATTGTTTTGGTTGACATAAATTCCCTGTCAATGAAGTCTAAAGCAGCCCCCACAGTCAACTAGACCTGAAAGAGAAAGCTTGAGCACATTAGCAGCAGACTCAAGTTCTAAGGGGAGATGAAGTGAGTTATCCCCAGGCATAGCAGATGATATAACTGCCAGGTAGCTTCTTCTCCCAGGCAAGTCAGCAAATCCAAATGGGGTTTTTTACAGCTTTGATTGGTATATAATAAAAGTTACAGAAATTGTACCTGATATACAAGAGATCAAGTTCTATATTGGTGTATCAAATATCACATATATTGTGACTACTATGTTGTTAAGATAATAAGTGCACCTCATTCAAGCCCAAATATTTGTCATATATAAGGGTGACATGTCATGTATGATGGCAATTTGTCACTTATTCACCTGATAAGTATTGGCTTTGAGTTAAGTCCAATCTGATGACTTAATACATGGCCCAATTTCTTACAAATCAGGTTTTCTTTTCTGCAGTTTTATCTGTTATCTTTCCAAGTTTTTCAAATGTACATCTTTTTTTTGTCCACTATTCATTATCAATAAATCCTACTTCAAGGCCCATTATTTTTGGCAGAAACCACAGTGTGAATGTGGCAAGTTTATCCTCTCATAGAAACACCCTTGTTCCTAAGAGATGTGGCGGCATCTGCATTTTATTGTCTATTCATTTGTTAAGTATTGGGTAAATAAGTACTTTGAGACCTAAAATGTTAGCATAGCCATCAAGTTGTCATTCCTGTAGTACTATCATCATCATCAGTTTTTGGGTGCCATTTCACCCTGTTTTCCTCCACGGTCCGCAACGCCGCCATATGGTTGCCGTATCCCGTCGATGAAGTCCATCATCATCAGATCCGGTTGGCCCGCCCAAAATTGTCTCAATGACAACTTGATGAGAGTCGAGTCATATTCTTCGCACTTTTCATCTTGCCTTCCGCCACATACCTTCCCCCGAGAACTCCCCCGCCCAACCACGAACACCCTTATAATTCTTTCAGCGACCTCCCTGTCAGTGAAGCTATTCCCTTGAGCCTTTCTGATATCTGGTAGAAATGGCCAGTAACGACGGCGAGGTTGATGTGGACAGCATAATCGAGAGACTTTTACTTGGTAATACCCTTTTTCCCTTCCCTTTCCCGGCTCCTGCACTTGTGCATTATCCATGATCTAGCTATAGTATTTGTTGTAGACGTCCCGCTGATGTACATTACGTCGTAGTTAGAGGGTTTCGTCCCGGGAAGGAAGTTAAGCTGGCGGAACACGAAATCCAATATCTGTGCCGCTCGGCACGGGAGGTCATGATGGACCAGCCCATCCTCCTCGAGCTGGAAGCGCCCCTCAAAGTCTGCGGTCTGTGGTCGTCACACTGCCCAAAAAAGAATTGCTAATGACAAATCTTCCTTGCAGGCGACACGCATGGTCAATACTACGATCTTCTCCGCCTTTTTGAATACGGAGGCTTCCCGCCTAAGGCCAACTACCTGTTCTTGGGCGATTACGTGGATCGCGGCAAGCATTCACTCGAAACGATCTGCCTTCTCTTGGCCTACAAAGTCAAATACCCCGAAAATTTCTTTCTCCTTCGCGGGAACCACGAGAGCGCATCTATCAATCGCATCTACGGCTTTTATGACGAATGTAACTGTCTTTAACCGCTTCGCAACTTCCATCCCGTGGCTAACGCCGTGTTTGCAGGCAAACGCCGTTATAACATCAAGATCTGGAAGGCGTTTATCGATTGTTTTAATTGCTTCCCAATCGCCGCGCTTATCGACGACCGAATCTTTGCGATGCACGGAGGATTGAGTCCCGATCTGCAGAGCATGGACCAAATTCGCAGGATCATCCGCCCCACTGATGTACCTGATACTGGTATCTTGAGCGACCTGCTGTGGTAAGTGCTCTTATGCACCCTGACCTACTCTGAAATCACATGCCATAGGAGCGACCCGGATTCCACCGTGCGCGGGTGGGGCGAGAATGACCGCGGTATCAGCTTTACGTTCGGTCCAGATGTTGTGGCACGCTTCCTGCAAAAGCACGACCTCGATCTCATTGCGCGTGGCCATCAGGTGCGTCTTGTGGTCGTGGAGCTAACAGAGATTGGAAAAATAATAACATGCCATCAAGGTTGTCGAGGATGGCTACGAATTCTTCGCCAAACGCCACCTTGTGACGATTTTCTCTGCTCCCAATTACGGAGGAGAGTTCGACAATGCCGGTGGGATGATGAGCATCGACGAGTCCCTGCTGTGTTCTTTTCAAGTGCGTGCGCAGTTTTTATTGCACTCGAACACACTTGAAAGAAAATCACAGATCCTACGGCCGGCGTCGAAAAAATCTATATTCACTATGGGCAACGTGAAGGGCGGGAAAGAGAAGAGCAGCCGTAAAGCAGGCTCGAAGACTGAGGTCCCTGTTGCTGGGCCATCCAAGTCCAAATAAAAAAGTATTAGCTTTTTTAGAATATACACTATCTTATCGTATAACCGCACCGAAATTTGAAGGAGTATATGGTCAGATTCTCTACATCGACCCGGCCCTGGCGTATGAGCTTCTTGTCCTTCCTCGTAGAAGGGCAACGACTTATACTCGGGAACATTACCCAGTGGGCATCGTCGTATCCGAATCGTATTCAAGTCCGTCCCAGGTGACAAATCGTCGAATCAAAATAGGAGCATCGAAGAGCAAACGGGCCGGTTGCATTGACATTGCCCACTGGCCCTGATATGTCTCGTCAGCGCAGGAACTCCGGACGAAGTCGAAGGAAACACACAACCACATGCACTAAGCTGTACTTATCCCAAGCTGGGCCAAGCAGCCTTCCCCGGCGCCATCGAAAACCTGACTCTTTGACGGCAACATCCGGAATACAAGTAGATGAGAGCTATACCGCGTTGGCAAGCGATGCAGTGTGCTACTCATGCAAGGCGCAGCAAGGGGGAAAGGGCACGACGAAGTAGGTAGGTTCCCGAATGTGCCAGCGAGGCATAGAGTGAGCGCGACATATGGCCGTTGCAGATGGCCAGGCGGCTAGTCTACAGTCAGAAGCTTCAATGAGGGAGCGGACAGCGAGACTGGAGGAGGGACGCACCTTCACAAACACGGCGCACGAGACATACACCCTCCGCCAGCACCCCTTCTCAGCTTGTCGGTTGGAATGGAAGGCCACGATGACCCCGTGGAAGCCGTCAGCCCTTCCAGGGAGAGAGAGCAGCGAGCCAGACGAAATGAGCCGCCAATGCACGAAAACAGGCCATGGGACGAGTTGGTGGAAGTGGAAAGAAGGGGGAGACTACCAAACGTTCGGTAAGTGGGAAGGCGAGAGTACACACACTCCACCTAGATTCCCGTCTCCATCTTTGCGCGCGGGCCGTCGAGGAGAAGACTCTGTGTGCCCGACGGCCAGCGTTGTTGGCGGCGAGCCAGCCATATGTGATCGATGTCAAGACTGAAAAAAGATTGACGGCGGTCAGCACAGCCTTACACCTTTTGCTGCGAACCGTCACTGAGCACACGGCGCAACCTCATGTGCGCTTGCCACGTCGACAGCTCCAGACCCCGCTTAAACCGCAGTTGTCTGCCGCCTTCGAGAAGTGCTCGGATTTCAATCTTGGCCCTTTCTCTACCTATTGAAGAAGAGATGCTTCCCAACATGTGTAACGCAAGCGTCGGCGATTGAACTCCAATCTCAAACGAGGTGCCCATCGATCAGTGTCGTGCTCTCTTTGGGGAATTGCGGCTCCGTTTCAAGGGAGCCCGAACGTCAACCCGAATACACCTTACGGCCGACAGCACACGGCCGTAAACTGCCGACACGCCGTACTTATCTTTCTGCTTCTCACGCGAGTCTAAATCTGACTCTATTCACAGATATCCTTGGCCGGGGAAAGTGGATTTTCCCGGACTTGCCGGACCACATCTTCCATTTGTCTCCCATCGTCAGCCTTAACACAAGGTGGGATGGTTTTTTCTGCTCCCAAGGCACGCAGTTGACACTCGTGAGGTCGCCGTGCCTTGGGTCGCAACCAGTTCCGCCCATCGCTGGGCTTTCATATTGGACCAGGAGACACCTCTGAGATAACCATATACTTTGGCCCCGGCCATGGGCGACCACTCTAAAAACGGTGGCGATGTATTTTTCGATGAATTGCTGCCAGTGTCTCACCGTTGACGTGCGTCTTGTTTCTTCTTCTCACACAATATTTACTCCCTTTACTTCTCGCAGACCTTCAGGCCATACAACGATCTCGTTTCTCGTCATTCCCTACGCACGCTCGTGCCGGCCGTCATCGGCAAGGGTAGGCACATAAGATCTCTGGGACACCCAACGCCCTGGACTCAGCTTCGCAATCTGCCACGGAACAACTTATTTGTGCCTCGACAAGACTGAGTCAGTTGTCATAGCCCCCACCGAGGTTTCGCCAAATTGTCGTGGCCGGCTGGGCTACGGCTCAGATTCCAACCCTTGCCAAGACGGATCCAAAGATCAGTATTCAACGGGTTATTGGTCAAACACGACCCGCAAGCGCACACTTCCCAGGTCCTCGAGTCTTCCCATGCATGTCGTTCGGATGCATGTGTAGAAGCCACAGCTTGTTTTCTGTTGGTCAGGCGGTCCGCCCATCTACGTACACCTAATTCGACAAGCGCCAGACGTCAGTCTTCGCCCCTACATCACCGCCAGCAGGAAGCCCTTGACAAGTGTGGTTTATTTATACGGTCAGCTTCCTGCCTTCCTTTTTGCGCTATCCAATTAACCCGCGAGTGCCAGCTAATAGACCCAGATTCCGTCAACTCCCCGAAAGAAGCATGGCTCTCTAGTGGCGGCTATCTCTGTTGATCGTTCGCCAGCGATTCACGCTTATCCTTAAATGAGGCGACGCCCGCGCCACACATCCAGTCAACCTTTTATCCCTCTTCGCCGTCGTCGTCGATGTCTTTCCGTCCCGGCATCCAACAGCCCCAGGCGGGTCCATACGTGACACATCCGTCTCTACGTGAGTCGTTCCACTCAATGCCTCCCGAGTTTCTTTTTAATTATTTTTGCCCAAGCAGACATTAGAGATGTGTCAGATGCGCACAAGGTCTTGGAAGCTGTGAGGATGAATCTTCTGCCGCTTATCCGACGAAGATTACTCGCGCATGAACGTGCTCAGCTCAGGAGTGGAAATGTGTTTGTCTGGGAGGAGTCTGATGATGTCGACGAGGGTGGCTTGGTACGATGGACCGAAGGTCGGCGATGGTAACTCTCATATTTCAACCTGAGACATTTTTGCTCATCCCTGCATCGTACAGGTCCCAGAGTCGAATGCGCGGCGACTACCTGTTCTACGAAGAAAAGGTCGACACTACACCCGAGGAAAAACAAGCCAAGGCCATTCGTCGGTAGGTGTTTAGTGTGTGGACCTGAATACTTAGTAACCGCTGCTGGCACCATTCTAGTGCCAAAAAGGCTTCTGAATCCGCTGCTAATCTTCCGCCACCACCTAAACGAAAGGATCGCCCCGCAAAACAGGATGGGTTGACGAAGCAGACTTACTCTGTCACTGTTCGCTTACCTGGAGCGGCTACCTTGCGGAAATGGCATATCGTCGCCTACTTCTCTGTGCGTTCTCTCGGCTTAAACTCGATCTTCTTCCTTAACCTGGTGATTGTCAGGCGGCCGATTTTACTCTGCTCCCTGTTGTGGATCACTACGATTATCTCCGTAATATCCGCGTACCGGATGGCGTGTTTATGAGCAGCCGAATTCCCAGCTCGTCACTGTCTGACGAGCCCGAATCGCCGACAAATAGTTATCACGGCCCAGATTATGCGCGAGAATCGCGATCTCCTCAGGCTACCACCCCAACGTACGAGCTCATGCGTTCACCCTTCTTTCAGTCGACGCATCTGGGTTCTCCTTCCGACTACTCCTACCCGCAACCTGGCACATCCTCCCTTCCACCCCCTGACCTCCATGAACGCTCCGGCATGGTTCCACGCGTCAGCCTCCCACCCCTCTCAGCGCTCGGCTATCCCTCTTCCGGTCGACCCTCGCTGAATCAAAGGCATTCAACTTCATCACCCAATACACGTTTGTCCTCCGAAGACCGACGCATTCTAGATCGTCTCCGTGTAACGCTGTAGCTGATATCTGAACTTCGAAAATGGACCTTGCAATAGGGACAATGTAATATTAGAATCCGAACCCTCCCCTTGAAGGGGTCCTGTATAACTTATTATTTAAATACTTGCAAAGGTGTTGCAATTCGCTGCGTAACGAAATTATTCTTGTTATCACCTGACTCACGTCGTTTGCATGAACATCACAATCTCGTCAAACAATGACGATCTTCATCTTTGCTTAGTATCAGTTGCAGCGGGCGTTCGTCGGTAACAGTGGATACATCGTGGGACAAATCCCGATCGCGAAGGACGACTCGACGGCGATGGCTTTGTTGGAAGTGCTTCGATAAGGACCAAGACACGATTTTAGACGTCTCAATGCCCCGAACTTAAACCGACCGAGACTCGCCCTTAGATTTCCTCGATTGATCCGATGGTCTTGGCCGACCAGTCCGACCGGGCCGGGTATCCGTCATGGAGTCACACATCAAGTCACATCTTTTTCTTTCTGCTGACGGCCATCATGAAGGAAATCCTCTATATTCAGGCAGGCTCATTGGCAAATTATGTCGGAACTCACTTTTGGAACACACAAGAGAGCTACCGGGAGAGCTCCGCTGACTCGGACGGGCTCGCCTCCGAGATTGACCATGACGTGTCGTTTCGCGAGGGCGTCAATCACGATGTAGGTAGAAGGTTTCACGCGGTAAAACAACACCAAGCTGATGTTTTGCCAATTGCCATAGGGAGAGTCGACGTACTGTCCCCGGCTACTCGTGTTTGATCACCAAGGCAGGTCCGCCGGCTCCACTCATCTTAAAGTGGCTGAATCCCCTTCGTGATTGAATAGCCAACTTCGGCGCCCTGAGTCAGTCGAATGCGCTCTATGGGGAAGACGACAATGATCGAGACCACGTACTGCAGAACATGGCCTGGTCTGTAGACCCGTTTTGCACTCCTGTTGCCTTCGAATCGCTGACTTCGGCAGGTCAGGCAACACCATTGAATATGAACGAGAGGCGATTCTTCCGAGCAACTACCAGGTGAATTTAGACCTTGAAAATTCAGAAGATGTATCACCCGCGGCGCAACTCCGCGACATTCGCTACTGGTCGGATTTTACTCGACCTTACTACGTCCCACGCACGGTGCAAAAGGTTCCAGACGTCCCGGAGTGGGAAAAGGAGAGTGCTCGAGGGAATTGGGCTGCTGGCCACGAGACTTTCGTGAGGTACGATGAGGTATGTGAATTAGAACCTGTGCATATTCGCAACAAAAGATTCTGATACGCCACTATTAGAATACAGGTCTTATGGAAGGGCCTGTCCGTACCTTCTTAGAAGAGTGTGATACGATTCAGGTACGGGCTCCGTGGCGCGGGCTTCTGTGAACCTCTGAATACCGATAGGGTATCCAAGTCGTGCACGAGACCGGGAGCTTTGGCTCCTTTGTTCATTCTCTTCTGTCGGCGCTGCATGATGAGGGTACCAAAATCCCGGTCATGACATTCCCATTGCTAGCAGAGGTTGGAAGCTTGCACGTACGTCTCTCGCAAACGAAACTCACCATTCATATCTGAATGTCAGTGCAGAATCGGCATACTTTGCGCCTCGCCATCAATGACGCTCTCACTCTCCGCGGGCTGGGAGAATTGTCGCTCCTCAATGTGCCTATCCAACACCCAGCGGCATGGCACCTTGACATTTTTGAAAGCGAATATATTCATGCCACTGTATGTATACTCCACCTTGCAACAACGAAGTCATCCGACATTCGATAGCGCTCCCACCCATATCACATGTCCGCCATTCTGTCTGCTCACATTGAAAGCGCAACGCTTCCGCTCCGGTCCGCCATCTTTATGTACAGTTTTCGTGACCGCTGAACGGTTGATTTAGTCTGAAGGCGTCGAACCATGATATCTATAGTTTTGCTGGGCAATTATGTGGTGGCACAGCACCGCTGGCTTCACTGACAGGCATATTTCCCTTGTGTAGCTCGTTGAAAATGAGCCAGCTCCCTGAACACCTCTACAGCCTGTCGCCTGGTTCCCGCCCACGGCTGTCGGAAGGAACAAGATCAGTAAGCATCAACTAGCTCGTCGTTTCTTCCTACCTCCTCATGTACATGTAGTACTCACGCCACAACGTCACCAGGGGCCTTTCCCAAAGCGCTATTACTGCATACGACGAGGCAATGTTAGCCAAGACGATTCAATGGATGCTTGGTCCAGTGATTAGGTGACTGGATTACTGCTCATTGCACCTTCTGATGTCTTGAGTATCCATATTCCTCACTCACACGCAAACACAGTACTCACGCCGGTGCCTATCCCCTACCCAACTCTTTCCCAGCATTCTTTAGGCCCACCGATGGCCTGTATCGATTCCACTCCAGTGTGGCGGCAGTCACCTCTCTCAGTGTCACTGAACAGACCCCCGTTTTTCTGGACCAATACGTCAAGCTTCTGAAAAAGGGTCGTGCGGTCTGCATTCAAGCCGCAACGGATCTAGGCCTGGAGAAGGACGAGATGCTAGAGCTGGCCGCCGACCTACAGACTCTGAAAGACCGATTTTCTGCCGGAGATGGCTCTGAAAGCGATGTGGTCCATAATGAGAGCGATGAAGAATAGACTGAGACCAGAGACGGTCCGGCGTCGACCAGCCGGTCTCTGCGCAGTCAAGACAATTTTTGGCCGGTGCTGACAGGCCCGGGCCTGGTTGAGCTATATCTTATCGCCGCTGTGATGTATTAGGTGTTGCGTCAATCGACTCGGAGTCGTCCCAATTTCAAATTCCCCTGGTGGAAACGTCACATTAATTAAAGACGGAATCATCGTCAAAAGTTCCCGACTCCCGAGTCCCTGCGATGGACTTTTGCAATAAAGACCATCACCGCAAGTCCGCAACCGCGTAAAAGTGTGGGTATGCTTCTCACAAGATTTCACAAGAATAAAGGCAATCAAGAACCAGTACCACAGGACCGATCCTCTTGGATTGACAGCGGTCAGAACCTTTGATAGCACAATAATTGGAACCGTGGAACTTCTGCCGCCGGCCCGCTGGGGTTAGACACTTTTCTGACAGGCTTCACGAGGCATAACTTCAATACGATTATCGGATGGTAGATAAATTTGAAGGAAAGTCGTTAGGAATGTATAATAATAATAATAATAATAATAATAATAATAATAATAAGCCCATATAGTCCCATATGTGGGTATGGCAGTCCAATCCTCGCCGCTCGGCTAGATACTGGTGTTACTAGTAGATAGGTACTGGATCATGGGAGACAAAATCTCCATTGTATTTTGCTGAAAATCAATGTGTGGTCAGATATCTATGGTACCTTGAAATTTCCCAAGTTTGGAATTTTCTTATGGCATAATTAGCAAGTAATTTAAGAATTTCATCGGACATTACGGTCTATGAGCTGGATTCCCTAGATAAAAATGCACATTTGGGCAGGAGTGGGTATTACTCCTATTATTTGTGCATATCCAAGGGAGAAAGGTCAATGAGCCGGTCCACAGGGAAATAAGATTCCCTCTTTCAAACTTCCTTTTTTGGCCACTCATTTCAATGACACAGAAAGGTGCACAGAAAGATGTTCTTTCTTTCTGTCTTTTGTTGTTGCACAAAGATGGTCTTTCTTCCTGCAAGAAACTCAAAAGGAAAGTGCTGCTTTTGCTGTACCTTTCCAACTCAGCAAAAGATAACTTTTTATAAAAACAGAAAGAGCAAGAAATTTAGCTGACAGTATCTCAAACAGGCCAGAAACAATTGTTTGACATTTGGAAGAGCCAAATTTCAATACTGTAGTAATTTATCCAATCCAGTGTGCCAAAAAATTTCAGCCTACTGTAGTATTTTACTCAATCTGAATGCCAAAAATGCTGTGACATTTGATATGAAAATTTGAATTTGGATTGTTTCCCAATGAGAAAAATCGCACTCAGAAATGTCAAAATTGCCTTTTTGGGTATGGAGCGAGCAACACTGGACTAAAGGTTGGAAGCGCTAGAGTTGTTTTTTGAGGGACAGGAGCTACGACGTTGGCAACATTTGGTCAAAGATCGACTTGACATGAATTCAAGCAAAACAGCGTGACATGTGAAAAATTCGAATTTTATAGCAAGTGTGACATGTAATATTTGAACTGAGTAAAATACCATAGTATTTAGCAGCCTGGAGGGCTGCCAATTTTTTTTTTTTTTGATGCTCTGATGTCAGGGCAACCCCGGAGGGTCTGACAAGAGCCTAGCTGGGGAGGATCCAAAGAGAAGAAACTCTAAGGGTCTGCCAACTATATCCTGGTCATCCATAACTGCCGACGTAGAGCACAGAAGGCCTGAGTGGTGTCGCAGGCTCTGTCCCAAGGTGATTGTTGGGAGGGCTTGATGGATCGTGTCAGACTGTGGGTTGGGCCGTGCAAGGACCTCTCCTAATAGCCCGCGCCCAGAACAGAACAGACGGATAGTCGGGCCCGCAAGTACGGCGAGCGGGGTAGATCAAAACCGAAAGGGCCCGTTAACTCGATCCCTTGTCACTGTCAGTTGTCAAAGGTTCGAATTGGGTCGTGTCGGACCCGATGAGTCGTTGGCACCTCCTTGCATAGAGAAAGGTAGTTCTTCAGACGATCTGAGCGATAGAGTACATGGTACGCTATCACGCATTATATACGCAGGCCCACAAAGGGGTGATCGGACACCCTGGCCTCTCCTGCTCCTCCTCGCTCCCGTTCCTGGCCGGAGAGGGGACGATTGTACATCCCTTGCGGACCAGGCACTACTCCTAACCTCCTAGCACTCCTCCCAAGTCCCCTGGTGTCTAGTTGGGCTCGGCAACGGCTCGACATGTCCTTCTCGGTCACGCATGTGCTTGACGACGGGGAACATGCACCCCAGTAGTATATAATACGCGATAGCATACCATGTACTCTATCGCTTAGATCGTCTGAAGAACTACCTTACTCCGTGCAAGGAGGTGTCATCGACTTATCGGGCCCGAAACGACCCGATTCGAACCTTCGACCACCGCAACTGACAGGGGACCGAGTTCACAGGCCCTTTCGGTTTCGATCTACCCCGCTCGCTGTACTTGCGGGCCCGACTATCTATCTGTTGTGCCTGATTTCAGTTGCAGAGCTCAGTCATTGCACTTGGAATACAGCAATATGACACTCTGTCAGCTGTCTGCCAACTCTGACATATGATCTGACATATAAAACATGCACAGCTTTCCTGACTTGTGTCTTCTCATTAGGCACTGCCTTACAAGTCCAAACTAAAAAAATTTTAGTTTGAAACCATTTGCTGTCTCTGCACTGCAATTTTGACATGATTGACACTAGGTTACAGTTTTTAGCTATAATAGCCTGAAACACTACTTACCCCTTATTATTTTGGACCCAAGAAGCATTCTAATCTGTGCTATGTACATACACAGGATTGCACAGCCACATCTGAATGTGTATATAAAGCAGCCAGGAGCACCCCCATTCTGTATCTACAAACTTGCTATCTGACTTTACCCCCAAACACCCCCACCTCTGGTGTGATTGAGTATTCTCACTTAGTTGCACTCTCTAGGTTCAATTGGCTTGAACCTACTACTGCTACGTTAATGGTCTACACTTGGAAAATGTTCCTTGTTCAGACATCCCTTCACAATTGAAGTGTTTGTTGTCTACTGTAACGACAGTAGACCCTGAGCTCTTACTCCCCCCACGACATGCATGTGAGGTTACTCAACCCCCTTCTGCCACACCCCCTTCCTACTTCCTTTTCAGGAGAAACCGTGCCACCAGGATCCCACGAACATATATGGATATTCCCAAACAAAGTCACTTCCGGATATCTATGTAGGAAAACATTTTTTCCACTTGACACCGTATTCGTAGTGGCTGTGTACCCATATCCATGCATACAGATACGGATATACCCATGGATTGAAGAAGATATTTATATAAAAGCTCTATCAAGGTAGTATGAAAATGTTTCTATGCCTATGTACCATCAAGCCAATATGTAATAACATCTGTTTTAGGCTGCTAGAGCACCTGTTTAGCCCACAACACACTGTACATTATCAGTGGCAACGACACAGGTTGCCACTGATAAGCCCCAGCGTTATCAGCAATTCCCCAAGTGGTGAATAATTGTTGGTGAAGGGGGTGAATAATTGTGAAGTCCAAGGCAAATTTTTCCAAGTCCAGCATGTAGGGGCGAATAAAGGTGAATAATACGACATAGGCTATCGGAACCAAGTCCACTATCTGACATGTGACAGAGTGTCCTAAAAAGGAACTTTTGGTCAATAACAACTATTCGGTACCTGTGCCGTGCTGTTATATACCGTAATACGGAGTGATAAGCATGACAACTTTCCAAAAAGGAAATTTTCACCATTTGATGGTACAAGAATTAGACTATGTCACAGATTGTCACAAACCAAAGTTGTATATTTTGACTATATGAACAACTTTCATTCAGTAACCTATAGTGGCAGCTGAATAGTTGTGGCAGTACCAGCCAATCATTTGCTGATTTAAAACTGATGAGCCTCTATCTCCGTAAGTACTTGATGGAAATACATGATTTAAGTACTGTCAGGAAGGTCGCAAAGAGTATTATCAATAGAACATGGTATCTCATCACCATCATATGATATAATCACTGTAGTTGCTATTCCATCATATAAAAGAGAATATCTGGTACTCCAACATTATAAGGAAGATGACTTATATAGCCAGAGACTCCAAGCTGAGGCTCTAGTGTGTCCATCCCTAATCCCCAGTCAATATAATCCCAATTATGCAGTGTATTTACTCATCAGTGGTATTTGATTTCCATCAACCCTGAAAGATAACCATGGATCTATAGCTAGCCTGGGTGAACAAAGTTGGGAGGGAGCTTATTTGAAAGGTATATCATCCTACTATTAGTCTGCTCAGTCAGCCATCTCATCTGGTACCATCTCATCAACCTATTGACTACCAAGCATGATTGAATACTGAGTTACAGAGTGTTTTACTGATATCTTGGGACCCCATGCATGGGACTTCATGATCCAAGTTGATATAGTTCCATGGGATGATCCACCACACACCTACCCATTCCCAATCATACAGCAAGTATTAGAGTTGGTCAATTACTGAAGACCTTTAGTGCTATATAACCTAGGATGGTGATATGCTGGTAATGAGGGGGCACCACTTTCTAGAAGGTGGATTATACCCCTACTAGTCCATATACTCAGGTTATCCAGATTCACAAAGGCTATGCCATGGTAAACCCATCATGTTTGGCATAGATAACACTGATAATGGTACTGTGAGAGATCCAGATTAGTTATAAGGTTGATTCAAGTGCTAGACAGGTTCATTTGACAGTCTATACAACCCTACATTCAAGTCTTAGATCATACTTGAAATTAATTTCTGACCAGTTGTAGTTGAATGTCTGCCCCAATTCATCATTCAAGAACATACAGTCATCAATCAGAGTATGTGGGTAACTGGATATACCTCATTGACTACACTTGACATATCTTGATCCATAATCAACAAATAGATCATGGCTGTACTGACCTATTTCGATCAATTCAGCGGGCCTGTGACCCGTGACCGTTTGGCCGAAATGTTCAATTCGGCCGCAGGCCAAATTTCGCGTGACCTATTGCCTGATTAGGAAATTCGGCGTGCCGCAGGCGCGGAAAATTTGGAAATCATCCTAATTGGGACACTTTGGGACCAAAAGATCTGGCTGTGACCCGTGACCTGCCGAAATATTTTGGCCAAAAAATCCCATGTGACCGTGACCGGCCTAATTGAAGGAAATGGGGCAGTATTGTCAATATGATGTGTAATAGCAGTCATGTGTATAAATGAGAATTACATGAGATTACATAGATAAAACATTATGAGAGGCATAATATCTCTTGGGGGTAACCTTCTGTATGCTTCCTACCTTTATTCATGGGAGACTCCTTGCCTTCAAGTGAGATATTAGGAAATTGGCACAACACACAAAATATGCTATATACACAGGCATACAGGATGTCTAAAAATATATATACATCTCCAAAGCTACTATAGGGATCCATCAAACTATAAAACAACTTAGATTATGATTATCCATGCATTCCTTACCCAGATATCAAGCTATCATTGTGCTTGATCAAATTTGAGATAGAAAAACTACCAAAAGTGGTATAACAGTCTATTCCAAAGGTATGACACTAGGGTCATATCAGACTATATAAAGGCAATATGACCACCTGCCTACTAATGAAACAATCATCTGAATCCATGGAGAACTGGTGGAAATATGGCTAGATCAAAATGTCTGATGGATAATCATTAGCTATTATGGATATTCTGATAATATTTTATTAATAGGAACATTGACCCTACCATTCAGATATCCCTAGTAGTACTTCAATCGGCTCTGTGGTCTGTTTAGTTATAGAGATAGAGGGTTATCAGTTATATCTCAGCTGGTGATTGACTAGTCCAGACACCACCATTGAGCTGTCACTATAGGTTACTTAATGAAAGTTGTCCATATAGACAAAATATACAACTTTGGTTTTGTGATGATCTGTGACACTCTCTGATGACTGCGCTGTCCAAATTCCTTTTTTAGAAATTTGTCATGTATCACTCTATGTTGCGGTATACAACCATATCACATAGTCACTAAAACTACCAGCTCTACTATCTATTGACACAAGTTCCTTTTTGGGTTGTTGTGTCACATGTCACATAGTGTGATTCCGGGAGACTTGGTGAAAATAGCCTGGATTGGATTATTCACCTTTATTCACCCCTACATGCTGGACTTGGAAAAATTTGCCTTGGACTTCACAATTATTCACCTCCTTCACCAACAATTATTCACCACTTGGGGAATTGCTAATAACACTGGGGCTTATCAGTGGCAACCTGTGTCGTTGCCACTGATAATGTACAGTGTGTTGTGGGCTAAACAGGTGCACCTGTAGGTTGTCAGACTGCGGGTCGGGCCGTGCAAGGACTCCTCCTAAGAACGCGCGCCCGGAACAGAACAGACGAATAGTCGGGCCCGCAAGTACGGCGGGCGGTGTAGATCGAAACCGAAAGGGCCCGTGAACTCGGTCCCTTGTCGTAGTCGGTGGTCGATGGTTCGAATCGGGTCGTGTCGGGCCCGATGAGTCGATAGCGTCTCTTTGCACGGAGTAAGGTAGTTCTTCAGACGATCTAAGCGATAGAGTACAGGGTACACTATCGCGCCTTATATACGCGGGCCCGCAAAGGGGGTGATCAGACACCCTGGCCTCTCCTCCTCCTCCTCGCTCCCGTTCCTGGCCGCAGAGGGGATGATCGCACATCCCTTGCAGGCCAGGCGCTACTCCTGACCTCCTAGCACTCCTCCCCAGTCCCCTGGTGTCGAGTTGGGCTCGGCGACGGCTCGACGCGTCGTTCTCGGTCACGTGCTTCCCACGTGTGCGTTCCTCCTACTGGGGCGCATGTTCCCCGTCGTCACGTGCTGCGTGTTACGGGCCCGCAATGGCCCGACACCAGCGCCAGAGCGGACGGGCCGGGTCTTATCCGTGACATAGGTGTGCTAGAGTATATTATCCCCCTTATTGACCCTCACATCTTCAAGTGTTCACTTATCCAGGGGTATCATGGATATAGAAAGTTCTATCCATATCCGTATCCATACGTATAAAATCCATGTATCTGCACAGATTGCACCTATCCGTGCCATTCCCTATTCATTGTAGATGGTGGGCAAGAAGAACTACCAGAGGAGAATTATGAGAAATTGCTCTTATATTAAGCAGATGTCATGTGAATGTATACACATGTTTGGCACTGGCTTTAGCAATTTATTTACTTGACATTTCCTTTTTTTGGGGCCCCTGCTGTTAAAGCCCCCAATTGGTAACAAAAGCTGTAAAATGTAACCAATCCTAATTGGGATACAAAGCTGTACATAATATCTGGCACCCAGTACCATAAAAACATTATATCTATGGCTATTTGCCATGCTGACACCTAAGTATGTACTAAGTATTCCTGGGCCTTCCCACAAATCAATACTGTACTAAGTATTTTATTCAATTCATCACCCCCAAAGGTGTGTGACATGTGCAACAAAATTTATCTCGGCGCCAAAAAATCATGTGAAAATTACCGCTTTTGGACAGATTTGGGGCCTAAACTTTGGTGGGACAGCATGACTGACGAGTAGGGTTGAGCACGGGTCCGGGTTGACCCTGACAGGGTCCGGGTTTGGCCGGGTTCAGAAATTGGTGTACCCTGACCCTGACCCTGACAGACCCTACCCTGAAACCCTGCGGGTTGACCCTCACCCGTGCTCTACCCTACTGACGAGAAAGTTTTGTCAGGCCGAGGCTGGTGTGACGCATGACTAGATACTGACCCATTTCCTTCAATTAGGCCGGTCACGGTCACATGGGATTTTTTGGCCGAAATATTTCGGCCGGTCACAGGTCACAGCCAAATCTTTTGGTCCCAAAGTGTCCCAATTAGGATGATTTTCGAATTTTCCGCGCTTCCTAATCAGGTAATAAGTCACGCGAAATTCGGCCTGCAGCCGAATTGAACATTTCGGCTAAATGGTCACGGGTCACAGGCCCGCTGAATTGATCGAAATAGGTCAGTAGTATAGTAAGTGAGTATATAAACTTTACTTGCTTGGGTTGCAATTTGTGTAGATAATAGTAGAGCAGATATTTAAAAGGGTTATTGTGCACCTGTGTGCTATGCTGTAATCAGTGGGATTGTTATTTGTTTAGAAATTCACTTTATTTAAGTAATATTCAAAGCTGGGGCATAGCCCCAGCCCTGTCTCATAACAAGATAACCATCAGGCTTCTCCTGACACTGGGGGCATAGGCTGTGGCGTGCTGGAACACGCGGTCTGGCCGCGTGGCCGGTCGCGTGGTTGGCTCGTACCTACTGCGGGCTTGCCGCGGGCTCACCTCGTAGCACCCTCATCACTGTAGAGCACAAAGAAATCCAATTTCTATTGGCCATGAAAAAATGACATGCTGGGCACGTTGTTAGATGGCATTGACTCTAATGTCGGTGCCAATACTCTTTGTTCCAACATCTACATTAGTCGGGCTTCTTCGCTACCCCTCTGTACCATTCTGCTCTGACCTTCTCATGCTGCTTAAACGCAAAAACACCAGCGGACCAAACTGACACTCCGTCATCTGACAGCGCACGGTCTAAGAAGCCCCGCAGCGCCGGCAATCCAGGTGCTCGGGCCGATGCCACTTCTTCCGGCTCTCCTGCTCCCGACACATCCGACACTGCTTCGGCCACGGCAAATCACCAGCAACCTCCCAGCAGTGCTAACGCCAAATCAAAGAAGAAGAAGAGAAAATCTAAAGCTGCCAAAGAGCCTGTCCCCATTGTACCTGACGACCAAGTGCGGATGCTAGCGAAGACGCAGGTGTGAATTCTCAATGTGATGTGATGTCTTACTGATAAATGACTCCAGACTGCCTTCCGGGCTTGTACACGAGCCCTAATCGGTGCACTCACGGCCACTTCACCTGTTCGTCGGGCTGATGACGAGATCACCTTCTTCGAGTCGCGTTACAAGGAGGTCGATAATCTCGGCGAGCATGTGGAGCAGCTAGTTTCGGAGGCCAAGAAACTGATTGGGGAAGCCAAGCGACGAGCGGAGCGCCTTCATGAGGAGGTGGCAGAGAATGCGCGGGTTGCAAAAAGTCAGATTGCCAAGGATTTGTCCCTCATTCCGCACGAACACCTCGGAGCAGCTTTTGCTGCTGTCGCCGCAGCTGGGCTCCGCCGATTTCTGCCCGATGTTTTTGGTCCATCTGGCTCTCCATATAATCAACTGCACCGCCATCTTGCGACAATCACCTTCCAGAACAGCGCAAGAGCTTTTGGCTTAACGAAACTGAATGTCTCCATCCGCATCTCTGACGACACCAACTTGCTTCATTCCTGGTATGATAAGTACATGATTTACCTTGGGAAAATTAGCCGCCAGTACGAAACCAATCCCGAGGCTCTCGAAGACTCCGCTGATATGGATGCTCGCGCCAAGCGCCGCACAACGGTGGGTTATTATACTTCTACTTTTCATATGCTAATCATGTCTCAGCTTCGTGACCTTCGCTATGCAGAGGCCAAGGCACTTGGACTCCGGAAGCCTCTGCTCCGAATGGTTGGCAATCCAGCAGCCCACTCAGACGATGAAGCTTTAGAGACTCCCGAAGTGGTTATAGTCCAAGGCGAGAAGATCACCTACAGCTATCAAGCATGCGAAAAGCCAGGCCGTCATCCCGCTGCTGGCATGGTTTTCCGGCGGGCTCGACGACAATGTGATGGCAAAGTGGAAGCGTGCACCTACAAAGACGCGTGGCAAGCGGTGAGTAATTCTTATTAACTGGACATGGATCTCACTATACATCGAGGCCCCGTCTCCGCAAGACCAACACTCTAAAACCCCCATCCAAACTGTCGTTCATTCACCCAGAAGCACAGTACAAGTTGAAAGAGCATACAAAACTTGTCCCCACCCCTCTCGACTGGGGACCCCGTTGGAGGGCGATGTGGGGGGATGATGAGGAGGTGTGTGACTCACGGTCACACACCCGTCGCATGTCACCGTCCCGATTGCCGGAAGATCGCGATCAATATGACGTAGTTCCGGGACGAGAATTGCTTCTTGCAATTCACCTCCGGCTATCTTGCTCTTTTGAGCCGGAGGCCATATGATAGATAGTGATAAGCCTTGGCAGGGGCGAGCATCCGCTAGATAAGACAGAGGGCTCCGAGTTTTCTGTCCTCCCCCCAATGACTGGGAGAACTCGTCGTCCTCTGGTGCCCTGCACCTGCTCTGAATTCAAGTGCAATGAGAGCACTATCGAAATTGATGGGATACCACAGCCTGGCAAGATGGTCACTGCAAAGGAACGTGATGCTCATTCCCGTGGCCCCATTAGGCAAGGTCGACAGCGCTCACGTAAAACCAGAGCTCCTAGTAGAAATTCTTCAACAGATCTTGAAGATACAGATTTTGAAAATAATAACACAGGTCCAGCACAAGGTAGATTAGTTTCTATAATATTTCAGGAATTTATACAAGTTCTAGGTCCAGCTGCAGTGGGAAATCCACCTGATGGTTCTGATGATAGTGACTCTGGTAAGGACATATTTGGTAAATTGTTTAAAAAATCCACATTTTCAAATAGAACCAGAAATGGGAAACATTACTGAAGGAATCACTTTAGTTGTTCAACTTGTTTCAACACTTGCTATGTGGCTTCATGTTCAGGGTAACATCAGCAGGCAAACTATCAACACATTCCTCAAGGCTCTAGATCTTATTTTGACAACTGCTATGGAAGTTGTGAGACTTGTCTTGCTTGCACAGGGAATCAAGGATGTAAAACTGCCAGATTTCAAGTTTTCTCTAGATATCAGGACCATCCATAAGGACTCTGATATAGAGCCCAAGATCAATCGAACTGTTTGCTGCCGAAAATGCTACACACTCTACTCTGGAGATCTTGCAGATATTCCTGAATATTGCCAATATAGACAATCTAAATATGCAAGGCGTTGCAATACTAAACTGCATCAGCAACGCCAAACTGCAACTGGCACTAAGGATGTTCCCCAGTGTACATTCAATACTCAAGATTTAGATGACTGGGTTCAATTCTTTGTTTCACAGAGGGCTATAGAACAAAGTCTTGGTACTGCAATTGATAGAGATATTCTTGCATCAAGTGCACCTATCAGTGATCTCAGAGATAGTGCAGCTTGGCTTGGGTTGACAGACTACCTTAGCACCAAACATAATCTGGTTTTTGCTCTGTACATTGATTGGTTTAATCCATACTTCAACAAGACTGCAGGTAATTTAATTCAATATTTTTTTTGGAAAAAAAAATAGATATTGAATTTTCATTAGGGAAACAAGTGTCATGTGGTGCAATTGCTCTTTGCTGTTTGAATTTACCTCCAGAACTCCGCTATCGCAGAGAAAACCTATATATTCTTGCCCTTGTCCCAAGTCCTGATAAGCCAGATGCTATCACACTACGTCATATTCTTGACTCTGTTGTGAAATCAATCCTAGCATATGAGCCACCAGGCAAAATGCACAAGACCTATGAACATCCTGAAGGGGTTTCAGTTCAAATTCGCATTCTTCCACTAGTTGCAGATCTGCTGGCAGCCCGGGAGGCATCTGGATTTTTATCTCATATTGCCCGACAGTACTGCTGGGCATGTCTTCTCACCTCTGATGAAAACCACCGTCTTGATCATGGAAACTGGGTCTTGCGTACAGGACAGGGAGTCCGAGAAAATGCACAGGAATGGCTCAAAGAGGAAACAATAGATCGGCGAAATGCAGTTGCAACAAAAAATGGAGTCCGATCCTCATCACTTCATCTGCTTCCTTACTGGAATCCTGTTAAGGATACAATTCTAGGGTTCATGCACAATACTTGTGAAGGTCTTCTGAAATTCCAGCTCCGTGTTATCTATGGTATTGGCCGGACTCAGGAGAAGGAAACTGAGTTGAAGAATGTCAAGGATCTTGAAAATTATTCAGAGGCTGATAGAACAGAGGCAGGGAGTGAGGCAGATGGACTTGCTCCTGCTGCTGACTTTGAAATGCTAGGAAGAACTAGATCTCAATCAGGCTCTGCTCAGTCTAGAAGTCTCACTCCTCAACCCAGCATATTCCTATCTCAACAAGAGGATATTGAAATGGAATTGGCAGATGACAAATCCGATTCAGACTCTGCAGAAAGTACTCCTCATGCTACTCCAGCTCCTTCAGAACCAGACTCTGACTCTGAGAGTAATCCTGATCCTGATGATGGTGATGATGATGATGATGATGATGATGAGTTTCAAGATGTAGCTGTATTTGGCAATTACAAGCTTTCCAAGTCAGTGGTTGCAAAATTCCAGACATGTATCAAGGAGGTCCTGCTTCCAACCCATGTCACAGGCCTTCCCAATAATCTAGGAGACAAGAAACATGGCAAACTCAAAGCAGATCAGTATCTAATACTGTTTACAGTGATTCTTCCTCTAGTTGTCCCTGAAGTCCAGTTGCATGAAGATGCAAATATTAGCAGCCACATGTTGGAGCACTTCTATCATCTTGTTGCTGCAACAAATATTATTGCATCTTTCCAAACATCTAAGGATGATGCCAAGGAATATACTGAACATATTCTTCAATGGAGAATGAAGACCCAAAGTATATTCCCAGATATTGTTGAGCCTCCAAACACCCACTATGCTTTGCATAATGAGGCTCAGATGAATTATTGGGGACCTGCACCTGCCCTGAGTGAGTACTGGGGTGAACGTATGAATGGTGATCTTCAGAAAACAAAGACAAATAACAAACTTGGTATGGACTCTGAAGTCTGATATTTGTATGGCTTATCAATTGTTTAGTGGATATGGATCTAACCATGCTAACACGAATTGCCCGTGGATGTCGTTTACTGGCATATCTGCACCATCAAGACTTTGAAAATGCATCATTACAGAAATTAGCAGAGATCTTAGAGCCATCTATTATCAAACCTTCAGGCACAGTTGAACTCAGTGAAGATGATTTGGCTCAATTTCTTTTCAAGAATCCAGCCATGTCAGATAAAGAATATAGGTTACTTCTAGGCTATCTGAACCAAGATCATGAGCTTTATATTGACTATCGGAGTCTGCCAGATGGTGCACACAGGAACATGACACTTCCTCCAAATGCCAAACGTCTTCGGCAATATCATGAAAATGGACGAACCTATAGCTGCTTTGATTCACACAAGAGCAATTGTCTCATACAGTTCCAGTCTCCAGATAATCCTCAAGCATACAAGACTGGTCGCATTGAAAGAATCCTGGAAATTCCTCTCCATGGCTTTCTCCGAAAGTTCATCTTTATCAAACAGCACCGTACTTTGGATATTAGTCAAACACCCTTCCAAGAGTTTCCCAAGCTTATGACAACTTTAGTAGCAGTTGAGCCCTATAAAACTTTAACTGTTATTGAGCCTCAGCATGTTATCACCCATTTATCAGCTTGGGTTAGGCCATCCAAAACATATAAGGGGATCAGTGGAAAGTCAATGGTAGTCTGTTGGGCATTAAACCGTGGCCGTAAAACATAGGAGATTAGCAATAATATCTTTGAATTTTATTATCTTTTGTTTTGTTATTAATTATGAATATATGGTTGTGTCTAACCAATTTCCTATATCTTATAGCAGTCAGAAGTTACGCATTGGCTAAATATTACTGCACAACACACTTCCAGACAGAGGACTAGTGGGGCGCCAGAACTGAAACAGCCTTCTGGGCTGAAGTCAAGCCGGAGCAAGCCTTTCCCACACCCGTCGGCATACGGCCCGAGACACGGACTCGGATTCATCAGCTGCTGCTGGCCATGTGCCTGGGCGGATTATCTATAAGCCGGGCCATCATTTTCCTGTCATGAGTAATTACACACTCGCGATTCTTTGTGGGACGACACAAAGACACCGGTGACTAGAGGTGAGCCAGAGGCGAGCCCGCGGTAGGTCCGGGGTCAGCCTAGGGACAGCCACGCGGCTGGAACGCGTGTTCCGGCACGCCGTAGGCTGTGCCCCCAGTGTGAGAGGCACATGTCCAGAACAGAACAGCCAAATTGTTGGGCCCACAAGTGCAGCAAGCAGGGCCAAAAGGGCCCATTGAAGTGGTCCCTTGAGGGTTGAATCGGGTTGTCAGAGTAAGGGCAACCCTGGAGGCTCTGACAAGAGTCCTAGCAGGGGAGGATTCAAAGCATGAATAAGAGCTACGGAAATACACAAAGGGAGAATAATCTACCTAATAGAGTGTCTCAACATTCAGCATACCTGCAGATTTTTTTGATAAATTTAAACATCAGCTTCTATAGAGAGATAGTTCGAACCAATTTGCTCCATCTTGGATTATGGTCAAGTAATATAATGCACAAATAAATTACGAGGTCATAGTTATCATCAGAGTCCAGATAATTCAAGGTCGCATCCAAACCCGACATTGCCTTCGCGCGTGAAGGTGACAATGTGATCCCCTAGTGTCCGTGTCTTGAAGCCAGCTTCACAATAGTCGCTGTACTAATTCAATAAGCAGTTCAGCAGAGAGTGGTTGAGTCGTACAAATAATCTGAGAAGCCGTTTAGTCGCAGTCATAAGCCAGTCAGCTGAAAACGCACATATCCACTTTCGCCTAAATAGCTCTAATGCCGCGTCGTCCAGCGCGTACTGCTTGACGAGGGCCTGTCGAACGGTACCCTCCCAGTTCGCCAGGAATCTTCGTTTCCACTCGCGCAGGGTGCGTGCATAGTGCGGGCCAATGTTATGCACCGAATCGACGACAAGTTTACCAGAGGAGCCCGCGTTCAGAGTTTGAATCCAGAAGGAAATAGAAGGCAGGTAGCCCCCGGGGAAGACTAGTTAATAATGAGATTAGCTGGACGCCAACCACAAGACCAACAGAATGCTCACTCTGACGCTTGGATTAGCACGGCAGGCAACGGAGAAAGGACGGCTGGCGACGTACCCATTTCTGTATGAAATCGACACCCGTCTCGTACCCTGCGACGCCTGGTCACCTGCCTTAGTGAACTAGGACACGAGAGAAGAACATGACGCACGAGCTTCGGGAATCGTAATTCCCTGAACGACCCCGGTGCCCGTCCGCTCCTTCAACACCCAGTCCGCGACGGCCCAATACTCTTCAAAGAAGTCCTTCCCGACGTGCTCGATCATCTCCACGCTAATAAATCTGTCAAAGGCCCCTTTCCACTCGGGCTTGTCCTTGCATTGACGGAAGTCCATGCAATGTACCGTGATCGCGTCGGAGAGGCCTGCCTCCGCAATTCGAGTACGCGCTAAAGCGGCTTGGTTAGATGAGAGGGTCAAGGAGTCAATGGTGCAGTGGAACGATTTGGCAGCCATGATGGCAAGGGAACCCCAACCCGTACCTGCCGATGGTAAGCGCTACGGAGGGAGGAGTTGTAGGGTGAGACGCGCCAATTTCGAGTACTCGTTGTCCCGGTAAGATGTTCGCCTTCTTGAGAACCAACCTAACCAGCCCGTCAAAGTGGGAATGCACGAATGCTATGGATGGAACGCACCGAACTTTTCGCATTTGAGCCTCCTCCAACGACTCCCTATCGTCTGCACTGACATTGTTATCCAAATCCTCGTCGAAGTCTTTGAATATCGCCGACGAGTAGTTCATATCCGCGCTGAGAAAGCTCGAGAACCTGGACTCTTGAGACGTCTGAAAGAAGCTCGAATGAGACTGAACGCACATGGTGTTCCCAAGGTCATAGTGTGCTGAGATATTTGCCCTCGAATTAGCCAGGCTGCCGATAAACTTGTTGCTCGTCAAAGCCCGGCCCCTCGCCAACACCGACGCTAACAGCGTATCGACGCCTGTGAGCACCTCGCGGTTGGCAATCAGGATCTACACGGGCAAATGAGCGGTCAGGAACGGTTCTCATGAAGAAGCCGCCGACCTGAATCAGCGCGGAGATATTGTCGCAGTCGACTTAACGATGGTCGTCAGCACTAAGCCCTAACGAGAGCGGAGAAACACACCGTCACCGAACATAAACGCCTCCGCCAGCCCGAGGTCCGTGAAGAGCGCAACGCGCATCCAGAACGACGGCGAGCGTACGCGCAGCGTTGCGTGCAGCAGTGGCTCGGCATCCGTCTGGCCAAAGTCCACCACATGGTCATCCGCGTTTGAGCCGGACTCACTGGCCGTGGCAACGGTGAGCTTTCCGACGGTGATGTTCGCGAGAAGCCTGTCCAGGCAGTGAGTAATTGATGTGATAGATGGATTGATGTAAGAAGTGTCAACCAAGGAAAGGATGAAACGCCACGGAAACGGGAAGGACGCGAAAAGAAGACTCGAGACCCACCCTTCAATATTCCTTCGGGCGATAGGGTGTAGTGCGCGGAGGCTTGTGCTGCTGAGCGTTTCAGTGAAGGTCGACCATGCGGCGTCTAATAAGCGGAAAACGGAGTAGCGTGAGTGTGTAGCTGGCGTATCGAGGAGCTGCGACGAATAAAGCGCCATTGGAGCGGGTGGTGGGATTGCGGAAGAAGGGTGGACGAACGACAGGATCAGCTTTTATTTATGAACGTTCGACAGTTGGAGCCATTCGCTTGTCTTCCGTTGTGATTGGCAAGACCATCAAGATCAGCTACGCTATGATAAGTGGACTGGAAGATCTTCCTCTAAGTAGGGTCCACCTTGCCAAAGTTGCGTACCTTCACACGGACCCACAGAGCTACAGGGAAGGCAGGATGCCACAGCCCATATACTCCAGCTGGCCAGGACGGATAAATGACGTGGCATAGTGATATTCGTAGGCGGCCGATAATGACGGCCCTGCCACATTGCTAGTCGGGATCGGTCAGCCGGCAAAGTAACATGTGGCGGGCAGCGGGAAATGTGCGCGGGAGCCGACAAAGGCGGCTGCTGTTTGAATGTGGGCTAGGTTGCGCTAGGTCAAGTCGGGTTAGGCTTGGCATGGGCTGCGACCATATTTCTTGTCCATCAGTGTTTCGCAAGGTTCAGAGTGAGATGGGATGGGGGCCGGAGACTTCAGCTGCAACGACAATATGGAAGCAGAGAAAGCCAAGCTAATTTGTGACCAAGGACGATGCATCGATCAATAGTCTGACTTAGGGCTCGGCACCGTATCCGTAGCCATACGGCATACGGACGTACGTACGGACGAAATGTCCGTACCGTGGAGCTCCGACAGTGGACCGTATGCTCCGTATCGTATCCGTACGTGCGGGCCGATACGGTGATGGGATCACCGGGCCGCTGTTCCAACTCCCTGGCCACAGATTTGGCGAGTGACCGCATGGAAATCGTGGATCTCACCAATAACGCGGGCTCGAGGCCGTGATACGCGGCCGGTCTACCCAACGTAGACGTCCGTACCGTACCGTGAGGCCGGCCGGCCGCTTGTCCGTACCGCCGTAAGGTCCGAACTTGGCCCGTATCGTCCGTAAATGGTCACGTACCGTATACGGTACGTACGGTGCCGAGCCCTAGTCTGACTCCGAAAATTAGGCTGCAAAAGTTAATTAAAAGACTACTTTTTGAATGAAATTTCCTCTGCCATAAACAAATGGTTTAATTCATAAATAAATGAGTTTTTATACTTGCCTGTGACGCCTCTGAATTTCAGAAATAATTTTTTGATGATGCCAAGGCTTTTCTTTGAAAATTTCTAGCAGTGCAGCTATAACTGAGTGGTGAAAGCCATTCATTTTCACTGTAAAATTACCTTGCTTAAACGAAGAAAAGACTTCAAGTTGATGCTAAGTGCCAAACTGAGGAATCATACACTGGTGTTTATACCAGAAAAAGCAAGGTCCCCGCCTATGGCCGCAAGCGCCAAAGGCCCCTAGTATTTGAACCTGTTCTCAAATTTGTCTTATTAGTAGATCAATCTCCCTCAAATATTTTGGAAAACCAAGTGCTGATAATCTCTAATATGATAATACAAAAAGGCTCCTTGTGACCAAGAAAGTTCTATTCTTCTGTAAGGCAACCCAGAGGCTCTTCATACCTCTTTTCTCTCAGTAACCTGTGGTACAGGTGATAATTTACTATATATAATGTACAGGACTTATAATTAATAACGTTGATCAGCTAGCAGTAGTTGGATCACTTAAGTCACGTGACTAGCCTGGTTTATAAACTTATAAACACTGGTTTATAAACCGGTTTGTAAACTGGATCAAAAAACTGCACCCTACGTCTCTGAGGGGGGCGAAAGGGGGCTTCCCCTGACAGATTGATGATAGTGCAAGCAGTAGAGGCTATGGAGGGCAGTCAGGTTGGCTTGGGGCATTCAAAGGGGTGTGAGCGGGACATGCTTCAGATGCAAAGTTCAGAGAGTCTGAAGGAGGGGAAAGTGGAGGCTCCCCTGGTATTTGCATCTATAGGCAAGTATTTTTACCATAATCTGGGAAGCTATTCCCCCCCCCACTGGCAATAGATTTCTTTTTCTATCCACTTGCCCTTTTAAAGTCTTTTTTCTAATTGATAGAGATAGGGTTTTTTGGCCCATTATTGTTGGGATTCATCACCAGCAGGTGCTTACCAAGCCCGGAACTCCGGTGTTCCCCAAGCTTCTGTCCATTTCCACTTACTATTATTCTCCCTCCTTGTAGAACTATCTAGAACAAACAGCAATACTATATAAACCTTTGTATTAGCTACCAATAAATCATACTCTTCTTCTACCCATCTGCTCCTCTGCGCCTCTTCTCTCCACCTCCATCCTCAACAATTATTACCTTTATTCCTTTGTTGAACATTTTAAAAATGCTTTAGTTTTCTTTGGAATAATCAGGGTGAAATTAGCCAACCAAACACATAATTTCCTCACTGTGCTGTTTCCACAATTTTCACTGTGAAAAGTGAGATGAAAAATTTGAATAATTTTGTTCCAAGTGAAAATTTAAACTGTTTTCCACAACTTTTGCCTGAAAAATGTCAGAAAAAGAGCTTGGGGTTGTTTCACCTAATATTTACTGAGAAAATGTCTGACTATACATCAGGAAACCCATTTTTTGCTATGAGATGCTCAGCCAAAGCTACGCATGGTCTTGTAGCCAGCATAGCACTACGGTACCCTGGAGTCAATGCCACGTAGCACTCTGTAGCACTATATGCCATTCAGCCAATCTTATAGTAGCTTCCATAGTGCTGGCCTGCAGTTATGAAAGCTTAAGATTGCTGGAGTAGATATATTATACTTATGGTCACAGTAAAAATTCGAAGTTGGTCAAAAATGAATACGATTTGCACCCCTTGCAAGCGTTGCAGCTAACTCAGCCTGCCTACGCTTATGATACTCGGATACAAGGTACATACCATAACGGAATAGGTAAAAATCGCGATTTCGCAAGTACGGGTTGAAATAAAAAACAGTAGCCTCGTTCAAAACCCTGTTACAATCCCAGTTAGCGCTGACGGTTGAACTGAACTTGGGGATGAGATGACAGGTTTGAATAACATCGGCAAGGGAAATGATCGATGAACGCCGTTGTCCAACAGTGGTCGAGTGGGAAATACGAGAGAGGCCGGAAGGGGAGTCAAAATCGGCTCGTGTATCACGGAATGGAGTGAACCAGTGGACATAGAGAAGAGGATGTGTATGAGGTGCGATGTGAGCCGGGAGACGGAATATGAGCTTGACATGTGCAATTTGGAGACCTGTAGTGGAGTCCTATGAGCTATGTCGCAAAAAAAAAAAAAAAAAAAACGAAATTTACCACTGAGTGGACCTTGTTCCCGGTCTTTCGGCTCGACACGGACAAGGACAGTGCTGGACCGAGCTGGACTACCTCGTTTGATTCCCTTGTCAGAGATTAGGCCTTCAGTTGCGAGGACAGCGTGAATCACATCGGCCTTCTCGGATTCGGTTTCAGCCGCACGAAGAATGGGAAGATGAAGAGCGGCTTTTTTGAATGCACCAAACCGCGTGGTTGGACCCAGTAACCCACCACCAGGGAGTTGGTGCAGAGCCAGATACTGGTTCATGTAGAACAAGAAGTCGCGCACTTCAAATTTCGTCTCGATGTCGGAAGCAGAAAGATTTGGGTAAGCAGGTCGAGCGGCAATATTGTACGTGATCTGCTCCGGATCCTCCTCCTCATCGTCTGAGTCCCCGTCGCCATTCTCCTCACCATTGACGTCATCTGCCTGGTCCCAGTCGTCCCAATCAACATTCGAAGGTCGTTGGTAGCCTTGTCCCGGTGAATACCCAGGGCATGCCCATGTTAAATACAGGGAGAAACGGTGGACAGCCTCTTGCCGAGTCAGCCAGCGTGTCATCTGCTGCACGTAATCGCGGCGATTGGATGCCCGATAGCCGTTTTTCGCGAGGTCGATATGTAGGCGCTCGGTATTTTCAGTATTATAGCCATCCGCAGAGCCCAGTAGACGAATAGAATCGATATAATGTCGGATGTTGTGAAGTTTGGGTATATTGAAGTCAGCTCGTTCCGGCCCAAGCTCTTGGAAAACCGGGAGATGCTCGTGCATCTTCTCCCAGGCTGTCTGCATAGCCGCCACATCAGGAAAAACCTCCCAAGGTAGCTTAGACCAAATTATGTATAATTATTTTGGGGGCAGTATAATGTGCTATAACACAATATAATTTGCAATAATTAAAGCCAATCTGTATGGGAGTTAGAAATCTACTATTGACAAGCTACTAGGACCATACCATATGCATAAGATATTACATTTATGCTCCAATATCTCAACATATAATGTTCTTCATATGACTTTAGGGCCGACTAGACAAAAACTTAGAGAGATTGAGTGAATCTCTCACGTCGGGGATCAGTGGTGACAGCAAGGGTGACAGTCTGTCCCGGTGAAACTTGCAACGGACAGCGGGAGGATCAAATGATTGATCTAAAGTACTCCCATGTCAGTCCTAAGTCACCGAAAATTTTCATGTCACATCACTTTCCTCTCTTTCCTCTCCCCCCAATCTCCCCCTCACCGGCTTCCCCACCACCACTGCAACTTCGACAAACTCCACTCATGTACGTTCCCTCGGCCCCACTACCTCCACTTACATAGTCGGATCCAGGGCGGCGCCTGCAGCGCAGGGGGCAACTCTCACACTCTGGGCCTAATCCTGGCCAGGGTTGGCCTAAGGGTACGTCTTGCCCACACAAGGAGACGCCTCAGACGGCATGTAGCCGTCTTGGCGCGTCTCCGAGGTCTGCGGCGGGTGATGGAGGTCGTCAGCGCTGTTTGCCGCGTTGGGTACGAGACTGGTGAGCGCCGGGCTCATTTCTTGTTTGTTTTGGCTGATATTCAGAGTGTAGGTCGCGCCGACCCAGCCCTCCCGCTCTTGAGGTTTTCGAGGGGAACTCGGCAGCGGCTGGGTCTGCGTGCAGCTGACTCTAGTGCGCAAGACTCGAGGCTGGTGAGCCGAGTCCTCACATGCTCGGCCTGGAACTTACTTGGTGGGGACGGACGGCCGTCTCCTCCGCTTCCTGCAAGTCCCGACCGAAACGAGCGAACGCTTCGGTCTGCGGCTGCCGGCCGGGGTTTTTCGAAACGAGTGGCGTTCGCCAGCGGAACGACCCGGTCGTCGTCCCGCAGCATTCAGTTTCCTGCTGGTACCAGGTCAGTCTATTCAGCCTTGGGGTCGAATTGAAATGCTAATTTCATTGTCTAAAGCGACGATGCAGCTTCTGCGTCGTTGCCCACGCCGCGCCGCGTTCCCAGGCCCTCGATCACAGGCGCGTGTCGAGCTGCACGCCTTGTGCACGCCCCATCCCACCGGCTGCCCCGTTCTGGCCGGGATCTTTCAGGAGAAGCCGTACGTACCCTTTTCATCGTCATCTCGCTACTTACTCATCGTTTGCAAGGCGCTTTTTGCACAACGCTCGCCCCCCGGTATCCCTCGGCCGTCACCTACTCCGGGGCATGCGACCCCCCGGGCCCCGGCCCCGTTGGCGGCGTGTTGAGGAGGTTCATCGGGAGGTTGTTGCTGATCAGTTATCTATGAGCTATGTATTGTAAATAGTGTTTGAATATATAGTTTCTGGTGCCTTCTACTGCATGACTGAAGAAGAAGAATGAAGGTATATTCAGTGAATAGTTGCGCTAAATTATATCATATTTGCCCTAAATTATCAAGCAAGAACAAAAATTATCTTGCTTGTGGGATAATTCTGTATAATGGGATAATAGTGGATAATTATCAATAATTATATCAAATTGTGCATAGGTTACCCAGGGAGGTATTCCCTGATGCAGTGAGTCGTCAGTATGAACCTGGAAGTGGGCATAGCCCATGAAGTCGAGGAAGTGACGAACGACGGATGTCACCCGTTCATCGACTGCGTTGTGGATAGCGCCCAGGAATGTTTTCGCCAGCCCTCGGTACTCAGAACCTGTCCATTGCTTGATGACAGATATGCCGTTAGTGAAGTGTCGCAACGTGGGATGCCGTGGCATCGCCTTGTAACGGGCGTCAACTTCTTTCTTCCTTCCCTCATCTGTCCCCTCCTCCATCGATTCCATCGCCCAATTCGAAATGTGGTCCGCGAACACACCCTTATGCAGCTGGTGCAGGAGGTCGGGGGTAATGCATGAGTGGATGTCGCAGTGAGGTAAGTCTGCCCAGAACGGATCGACTGGCCGCAGATGGAGCTCACTAAACTTCTTTGGCTTCTGACCTGCTGCTTGCTCTCCGAGCACCCTCAACGTCTCCTCCTGCCTTCGCATAGGGAACTCAGTCGTTGAGCCACGCTCTTTCGGTGGGCATGAGCAGCGGGGACACGAATTTTCCTGACAGCAGACCACCAGACACTGCTCCGGGTAGTCTGCAATGTAGGCGGCCAGCAGCGGGAAGCACCATCGAACCCACCCATCCGCACAGGCAATATCAACCCCATCTTTTCCCGCCTCCGCTAACCCCTCTAGCATTCTGCGCATACAATCGTGGAAAATCTGGTAGGCAGCAACTTTGCGAGCAGTTTTGGAGTAGCAGTCGAGCTTGGGAACAGGTATGTAGCCCAGCAGGACGGTGGCTCGCGAATTTGGCTGACGGCGGATAGATTTACTGATGTTTCCTATCGAGATGTAAACCGGCCATGCTTGTTTATCGCCCGCGAATGAGGAGAGCTGAGTTTTGTCAGAGGAGAGGATGATGGGAATAATGGTGGCGCCGTCCTCGAGCAGGTCCTACTCTTTTTGTGAGTTTTCACTCTATCGAAGATGGCGGAAACTTACCTGTGTGTCCCACCACCAGGTTCCTGTCCACATTTCATCGTACTCCTGATTCTTCAGCTCTCCAGTCAATGTATCACGCGTTCGAAACAATCGCATTGGCTTGAATGTCTGATCTTCTTTGAATGCGGGATTTCCTAGCAACTCGGCAATACACTGCAACGGATTTCGATGCCAAAGCTCCACCACCTCGACTTTCCTCTCCCCATTTCCATCCATCTCATCGCCGGTCACTGTCATGGGCGTACACATCCACTGAGGCCCGGTGGGGAGAGCGTCAATATGCTTGAAGAATGCTCGGCTGGTAGCAAACGGCGGGTCAAGCTTCCCTTGGACCTGGTATATGTGAGTGCTCAGTTTCCCAGCGAATATGCCTGCTTACGTTCTTCAAGTGGAGGAACTCGTCGATGCTTCCTTGCGATAATCCGGACCGAACAAGCCAGCGAGCAACATCCCAGTCATCTAACGATGGAAACGGCGAGCAGGCGTCCTCCCCCTTAGCCTCCCGCTGGTCGCGCCACTCCTCAAATGGAGTCTTGTCCCTCCACTGCCGCTCCCCTGCCTTTCTCTCCGCAGGATATGACTGTCGATGGAGATATTGGGGATCATATGTGGAAATGGGGTCATTTGTCGTGTCGTCATCCACCTCCTCCACTGTCGGGCTGCGGGGACTTGGGGAGCGTGGGCCCTCGAGAACAGGGTGGTCAAACGATGGGGAAGGTACCGAAGGAGCCGGTATATGTGCAGGAGCTTGTCTCTGTTCCTGACGACGCGCTTGAATCTCCAGGCAAGCTCGATTTTGGCTTTGGTGGGATGTAAGGCCTTTATTGGTCGCCACCCGCGCATTGCAGAATGCACACTTGGGCATTTTCGTCTTCAGAGAGACGTGGACAGTCGGATGCCAAGGCAGTCGATCCAATTGCAATTTGCGGCTGTGCGAAACAAGACGATCTTTCTCCTATCTGCAGATGAGTCACGCAAACCATATGGTACCCATTCTTTTGACGGTCACATACCCCCGTTTCTTTTGCTCCACCACCATGACTGGTCCGGGTTCCCGCCCTCGACGCGCAATCGCTACCCAGCATCTTCAAGAAGGTGAGTGACGACTACCAACACTCTTCGCTTGTCCTATCGCTCTATTTAGCACAAGACCATGACGCTGCTCGTCTGAGCGCTCTCCAGAAGCAAATGGATGCTATCTTGGTGCGACAAGCCCAACGTCAAGGTATATATCCCTCAGCAAGGCCTCAGATTGCTTATCGCTTTCCAGAGGCTCTTCCGCCACAAGACGCCGAGGCAGATACCAGTGACACAATGGAGGAGGAGGAGCTGACACTGCCTCCCCAAGCCCGATATTCCTTCGGCATTTCTGTAAGTATTGTTGTATCACTATGTGCTCCGTCATTTACTCGTTAAATCTCCAGGCTGTCGCGGGCAAGACTTACACACCACAGCCGCCAGTCGATCGTGTGCCTGTCAAGAAACGACATGCTGACAAGCAGCGGCCAATTCTGCTTGACCGCACTAATGAAGATAATACCGTGGATCCGACATTCTCGTCTCCTGCGGCAGATGCCTTGAAGCGCAAGCGCGCTTACGAGGCTGCTGATGACCCTAAAAGCCTCTTCGACGATGATGCCGATGAGCAGCTATTCACTGCCAAGCGCCCTCGAGCACATCAGAACGACGATGCGATGTCACTTCCGAACAACGATATACCTACCAGCACTCCTCGCATTCGGGTCCGTGTGGACGGGATCGAAGCTTCAGGTGCGTTATGACCTACATATCCTTATCTTCTCTAATCTCGACCTCTTTTAGCAAATACTCCGATGACGACTTCGAGCGGCAAGACCGTTGCGCCGTTTGCCACCAACTACACCCCTGGCCCCAAGCCCAAAGCGGAAGACTACGCTCCGGGTCCATACGAGGTCATCATTGACGCTTGCCACATCTTCGAGGCGGTTGTCATTACCGAGGCGGCGTTCCTTCGCACTCATGCAGCTGCGCAAGATCCCCACGCCACCGGTGCCAACGAGATCGCGAACGAGATGCCGCTCCTTTCCGAAACCATTGAGGAGTGTTGGAACAATGCTAATCGTCGGGCAGGAACAAACTACGAACTTACCCTTCATATCAAACGTGTCGTTCGTACTCTGTTGCTGCTTATTATCGACACTAACCTGGTTTAGGTAAAGCAGCGACTAAGTCGTGTTCGATCGGAGTTTATCTCTGCGGCCCGACCAATTGTACAGGCGGCTTTCTACCTTACTGATGGAAAGTCGGGCAAGATCCAGCGCAAGAATCTAGACCGCCTTCGTACCGCTGTGACGGATGAGGCTTACCGCTACAAGGTCAATACCCACCTGTTTTATTCCATATGCTGACCGCTACTTGTAGAGCATCAAGCAGCGGAAGGACATCTTCGAGAACAAGACGGCGCTCAACATCTTGCGTCAGACCTGCTTCAGCAACAGCAATCGATCATTTGGCATTATTCATGAGGAAAGCTTTATGCCCATAAGCCTCGCGACGTTAGCCTTCATTTACACCATGGTAAGCTTCGTCTTTCCATCTTCCTTTGGTAACCGCTCCTCAGATTCAATTCTGTCTTGACGAATGGAAAACCGGTGTTCGTGTCACTCAAAAATTCGAAGCGAAGACAGTAGCACCGAAATACTATGCTATGTTATTCGACGTCATGCAATGGGAATCCGTTGACCCATCCTTCTCCGTTCGGCTCCGGACCAAGTGGGCTAAGAACCTTCGGTAAGCAGGCAACTGATTTGTCGTCAATACTAATCTGTGATTGCAGAAAGGATGCAGGCCTGGCCGAGGATAGCAAGGCAGATGAGGGCTTCATAACCGATGCCATCAAGGACACCATACGTGAGCAGCAGGAAGGGCGGACAGGAGACACCGACTCGGAGGATGATGCGGATGAGGATGAATAACCTACTCTTCTATATACAGAATCAATATCTATTATGGTCTTTTACGCATAGTGCGAAAGTATCCAGACAATCACTCCTTCGCTTAATCTACAGCAAGATATGAGACTGCTACGGTAGTAGCATGATAGCACAAACTGTTAGCTATGAAGTGCTACGGTATCACTATATATTTGGCACCTTAGCTACACGGCTACGTGAGCTATGAATGCTGTTGTAGTGCTATCTGCACAGGAGCCCTACTTCCTGATGTATATAGATAAATCATAACAAACTAGAACAATGATTTTGAGTTTCTACAGGTAGTTTTTGCCGAGAAAAGAAAAAATTAGAAAAAATTCAAGGGGAAAGAAACCCTAGAAGCCTGAGATCAAGGTCCCAGCAGGGAAGCCTGAGGATCCAAAGAGAAAAACTCCCAGGGTCTGCCTGCTAGGTAGCTGGCTATACTTATACTACTTGGCTGTAGCTGGCACTGCCACTATTGGGCCAGGTCCCAGGGCAACCATCAGGAGGATATTAATGGATCTGTGATAGTGTGGGCGAGAGAAGTGTCAGAGCAGAGATGGACTGGAGATGGAGGCATCTCCAGGGGTTGGAATGGGGTTCCCCTGACATTGTTTTCAATATTTTTGCTACAGAGTCAAATGTCCCGATACAATCGTAAGGAGTAAGTACAGTGGTCAAGTTTTACATAAAAGAGGGGAAAGGTTAGCCATAAAGTCAGTTCGAGCCCGGCTGCCCATGCTCCCAGCTCACGCATAGGGCAGCTTCTCCACCGAATCCTCGAGCTCGTCGGCCCTTTCATCAGCTATAGCTGTCTTCTGTCGCAGACTAGCACTGTTGACATGCGCCTCTGTGCTGTAGCCGAGCCCGGAGCGGACGATGGCGAGCGTCGGGACGATGTTCTGTGCAGAAGCGGATGAATACGGGGTGCAAATGTGCAGATCCGAGTCAAGTAAACCATCACATACCACGATGTGCGTCGCCGCCCCGAGCGCGGCGTAGTACACCACGCTCTGCCCGTCGTCGATTGACCGCGCGATCACGATTACCAAGGCGGTGACGACGTAGAGTGCGCCGGACTCTGCGCTGCGGAAGGTTCGCGTTAATAATCACGGTCCGGTAATGTGGGGAGACATACACCACGGCGAGGACGGTGCCATACCGACCCTGTAGACCTTGCACGCCAAGAACGGCGGCCGCGCGCCGGATAGAGACGATGCGCCATGTGGAGAGCGCAACGAGGAGGGCATTAGTGAGGATTCCCAGAATGAGCGGCACGCGCTGGTCCATGGGATCGCTCTCCAGCTGCAGGGAGTCGATGATCCCGGTTACTTGAATTGGGTTGAAACAGATGTACATGGGGCGGGGGGAGCGAGACTTACTTGCCGTGCCGAACAGGAGGACACCGGGGGCGATGATGATCCTGATATTCCGGTCCCAGAGGAGGTAGCATCGGTAGATCTGAGAGCTAATCAGGACAGCAATATAGCGGGCTTGTAATGGACACACGAATATCGCATCAGCGAACGTGCTGCCAAAGTTGTGAGTGAGGGGCATTTGCAAGGAAAGCAGGCCAAACTACACGCACACATCGACGGCGAATAAGAACCACTGCACTACATCCACATCATGGAACGCCGTGCCGGCGTTATTCGCCAGCCACGGCGCACGGGAGCAGCTCCCGACTGCCTGCCGATCACCGAGCGTGCGCTCCAGAATGCGCAAGGAGAGCGACAGGTCCAGGAAGGCGATGATGAGCTGGAGGGTGGAGAGCATGGCGAGGATGTACGAGCACCCGAGCCAGAGGGTGGTGTTGTCGCTGGTGGAGGCAGAAGGACCGGAGATTCGCCTGCGGCGGTGGAGAGTGAAAATGCCGAACGAAAGAAGGGCCATGGAAAGTGCTGTGACGGATCAGGATGAGGAACACATTGTATTTGCTTTGCCACACACCATAAAGGAGCGATTGGCCCTAGTCCGTTGTGTGAGCCGCACTCGTAGTGCAAACAAGAAACCCACGTACTATCTTCTTCGCAATGAGGAACAGGACCCATTTCCAGCACGAGTCAAAGGCCGCCGAGAACGCTGGCGTCACGGTCATAGGGCTAATGATGAAAAGAAAGTGACCCGCTGGGGGAGGGGAGGGAAGAAGCGAAACTGCAGCCGGGACTCCGCACGAGCAAGCAGAAGGCACTACCGGGCACTGTCGGGGACGTTGATAGCATGGCTGACTCCGCGGTGAGCTTAATATAACGCACCGGGAGATTGATAGATGCGACGTTGTATTGAAGCAGTAGATGCCTGTCAGATGGTAGGTCCTTGTATACTTCGGGCAAGCGCCGCGACGGCGTACCCACGCCTCCGCGATCGCTTTCAAGTTTTGCACCGCTACAACAGTAAGCCTGAGGCGACTTCAAGTTTGTGGGTCTTGTTCTAAAGCAGCTATAACAACCCGACTCCTCGGCGGAAGATGGCTCCTTTCTTAGACCCGAACTCGGATCGCCGTCGGCTAGGAATTGAGGATGGGCGCTGCCAGTGGTCGCTGGTGTCACTGTAAAATCGGATGGATAGATATATAATAGAGTCCAAGTTTACGGCCATATTGTAGCCTATCAATCTTCGTGTTTCACGCTCCACGCTGCCTGCACTGCAAGACGATCCAAGTTAGCCTCAGTCGCCGCACCACGCTGATTTACTTACGATTCTGCATCGCCAACGCCTGGCGTTCGATCATCTCGTTCACCACCTGGCTGCTCGTGCTCACGCTCGCGGTCCCGCCGCTGCCCCGCTTCGCATTGGGTGGATATGCGCGGTCGAACGAGTCAACCCGCAGTCGCCCTTCCTCTGGCGCCAGTCTGTTCGGGGCCAAAGTAGGGAGGATTGGCGCGTCCGCGACATCTTCAGAGAAACGGGGACCGGTGTTCAGGCCCTGTAAGCCTGAATCGCGCTTGCGTGCGCTGAAGCGGCCGAATCTGGCCTCCCGGCCGTCCGTGTAGTCCCGGCGATTCCGGCCCGATGGGAAGACCATCCGCGAGGGTGGTATCCGCCGCTGCTTTCTCCGTCTCGTGAACATTAATAGCGCAAGAATCGTAAAGATGCAGAGGGCGACGCCGCCGAGGGTGCCGCCTAGGATGGCCCCGAGGTTGAGACTTGTATGTTTGGCGGGGGGGTGGGGACGTGGGTGTAGTGACAGGCATTTGGTCGGGAGGAGGACTGGGTAGAAGTTAGTGCATGTGTAGCTACATATTGAGCAGTGGCAAACGCGCCTGGAGCTGGTGCCCGCGCTCCCGCTTCCATCCTGCTGCAACACCGTCACCACCGCATAGTCAAACAATGCAGACAGCCCTCCTTCGCTCGAGTTCATCAACGTCCAGCGAACAGCATGCTGTGTGGCTAGCGGCAGGTTCGATGCCTCGAAGAAGAGCGAGTTGGGTAGCATGGCTTGCGGGTCGGAGAAGTTAGAGGCATGGAAGGTCGGCGGTCCATTGTCCAGCTGGAACGAGATGTTTGCGGCCGAGACGCGGCCGATGTCGATACCATAGATATATACCGCAGAGCCTGCGATTCGTCAGCCGTTTGAGGCAGCGAGAGAGAGAGAAACGTGCACCATTGAACGTCAGCGACCCCGTACAACCCAAAGTCCCATCATGCCATGTCCCGTTGTGGAGCGCCG
This sequence comes from Mycena indigotica, assembly GCF_014461135.1. Taxonomy (NCBI): domain Eukaryota; kingdom Fungi; phylum Basidiomycota; class Agaricomycetes; order Agaricales; family Mycenaceae; genus Mycena; species Mycena indigotica. The sequence continues at coordinate 1,507,457 of NW_023503014.1, read as the reverse complement.
CCACAGTCTCCCGGTCCCGCAGTTCAGGATGCGCCGCGCAGCTATCGCACGGGTGGGTCGTCGACGCTGCATGCCATATGCCCTCCCCGTCGGTTGCGTTATTGAAGGTGAAATAGGCGTAGTCCGTGTCGTCAACGGTGATGTTAACGACCGTCTCGGTGGCAGTGGCGAGGCTGGCGCTGACAGAAGAAAGGACACGAGGGGCGTAGCCGCATTCGCGGGTGAGGGAGGGAGGAGACACACACTGCTTCGCCCAATCACCGCCTCCGTTCTAAACTTGGATGTCTACACGCCATGCCCGGCGTTCTTCCGCCATCCTGATATCCGCCCGTCAGTCAGTCGCAGTCGTCGTCAAGTCGAGTTAGTTGGACAAGCATACCTGCGGTGACCGGCCACATGTATCATTCAAGCTCAGACTCCGTGTCGTTCAGGATGGATGTCGAGATGGCATTACGATGGGAGGCAGCTACAATCCGTGTTTGGGGCCGCTAGAGGAGCAGAAGCGTCGGCGCGTCACTGAATCTTGTTGACCTCTGCGCATTGGCAAAAAGGGGCATGAGGTAAGTGGTAAAAATCTCGAGAATCGTAATGCCAGTGACAGATGAGTGACCGAAGCCTAGCCCCCGGCCCCCGAGCCTAAAATTTTTTCGCCGCCACGTGGGCGGCTTCATCCCTCTCCGTCAGCGCGGGGCCCAATCCGGGCCAGCAGCGGACTGATTGAATCTCAATCCATCGTGACAAATTCCCCTGGCGGTAGGGGCACACTGTCGACTCATTGCGCCGCCACCACAGGTATGTACCTATACCGCAATACTTATGGGCGCCGACGAGTTCAAAGCCGGGGCCTGAGGCCCATTTGGCAAGATCCCCGAATAGTCGGTGCAATCGCTGATGCCAAGTCCTACTTATTGGTCGCCACTTGCGCTCGCAGTCCATCTGGGGACTATGGAACGCTGCTGGCGCCATGGTGGTGCGAACGTCAACTGGTCTGACTAGGCATCGAGCCGCGTGTTGTGGGCAAAGACGCCCAGAGCCAGCTTCAGGCCACACAAGTTAGGGGTGGAAAGTTCGAAGCGAGACCAGCCACTGGCGGGTATCAGGGCGTTAATTGGACACCAGAATGGAGGGGATATCGATCACGATGAGCCGTTTCCGTTTATATGGAAAACCCATAGGGGATCGCTCACCCTTCCTCCCCATGGCCAGTCTGAGCGCAGTGCCTGCCTCACTACAGAACATCTTTGGGTGCGTCGTCCTGGCCTGGCTCTGTCCACGCGCTCACAGGGTTCCATTCCAGGCCGGTGCTGGTGGGCACATGGCTCAACGCGATGGTCTACACGCTGGAAATTTTGCTTGCGTACCAATTTTACAGCAATCACCATCGTGCGCAATCCTTCTTCCGTTCACATAATCTGGACTGAACCATTTCGCTCGCAGTGCGGTCGCCCGGCGCAAACACCAAGTTCGTGCGCTGGCTTGTCGCATTCCAGCTGCTGGTAGATACCGCCGGAGCAGTCGGGGATTCGGCGTATTGCTACCTCGTGCGTTGGCTTTCAATCTGCCCACTTTCATTTCTTACACTTGTGGCAGCTGCTAGTCTCCCACTGGGGCGACCTGTCGTATCTCACATTAAATGCCTTGCCCATCGATGTGCGTCCGCCTGCTCCGTTGCCTGACTAATGCAGCGCTGGCCGAGGCCAAGTGCCTTACCACCGGCCTCAGCGGGTTCATCGTCCAGCTATACCTAATCTGGCGCTACAGCATCCTGTGCGCCGCTAATTTATGCTCTCCCGCATGCGCTGACAGCTTTCCCAGGTCGAAGAACTACATTGTCTGTGCAATCCTGGCGCTCGGCGCGCTGACCTCCATCGGCGGCGCCCTTGGGACGGCCGTCCTCACAATCACGTACCGCGAAGTGAGCCAGAGGCAGAAAGTCGTGCCAATGACCATGTCCGCCCCTTTCTCTTCCATCACCACTCCTTAGAGGTGAACCACCCACAGGGTCTGGTTCATCACCTCCGTCGCCACAGATATTGGCATCGCCGGCGCGCTCGTGCTCAAGCTGCGCAGCCTAGGCCTCAAGAGCACCTTCAAGACCACGCGCAGCATCATTCACCGCCTCACCGTCAGCACGATCCAGACCGGCTCCGCAACCGCCTTTGTCTCAACGCTTGTGCTCATCCTCTTCGCCATTTTCCCCAACACCGCCATCGCGCTGGCCCCGGGCTTCGCGCTCGGCCGGCTGTACGGCTGCACGCTGCTGTTTAACCTCACGACGCGCCGCATGGGCGAGTCAGGCAACTCAACCGAGAAATCGGACGAGTTCTCGGGCACTCGTGGCGGCGGCGGCTCAGGCAACCCACGCCCGACGCGGCTCGACACATTTGGCGGCATTCGTGCGTTGTCCTCGTTTCGTCTGCTTATAGTGTTGATGCGGGACTGTAGATGTTCACCACATCGTTCAGGTCGACAAGGATAACGACATCCGGGGCCTGGACTCGCGGCGGGCGAAGGGCAGCGAGACGCCGGCGGAGGATATGGGCGACGATGTTAGCATGAACGACAGGAAAGCTCGCATGCAGGAGGTTATTTGAGCGGACTTGAAATCATCTCAAATTCAGCTGGAAGTACAATACATACACTGTGCAGACATTACATATGCAGGTGTATACGGCATTTTTTTTAAAAAAAGATCCCTTGTAATTAGCATATTAACATTTTTAAAAAACATTGATGATTTACATGTTTTCCCATCATTTTAATAAAATCCATGCTGTCAAACTCCATATCTTTCTTGGCACCTTAGCATCAACATTTTTTTTTGTCTTTTTTGGCCTTTCCCCTGAAACGCTGAGAACGGGGAGGGTGGATGGAATGTGATGGATGGGATGGGGATGGAAAAGAGAGCTAGTCACAGACTAGCTAGAACCTAACAACACACACCTAAATATATCCTAACCCAAATGTAGTCGTAGTCCAATCCAGTTGTCGTCCGTGGTCAATGCGCGCGTGTCCGGGGGCTCCTGTCAAGGTATATGACAGCTGCAATCCGAGTTTGGTGTAGTGGTGGTGATAAAGTGTAGTTGATCGTCGTTCCAGACAACGAGGGCGATAGTAGTTTGATGTAGAGTATAGTGCGGCGACGGTCCGAGTCGGCGTGTACGTGAGAGTCCGAGTGCTGAGTCAATACGATCGTTTCCCGTTAAGTCCGTTCCGTTCCGTTCCGTTGACGTTTCCGATCAAACCTTCGCTCCGAGCGAGGGACTTCAAAAAAGTGCATTAACAGCGCTCTATCGCGCGAATTTATATACATGTAGGGGTGCTGCGGATTACCCAGCGCTGCCTAAGCCATCGAGATCCCATCTGAGATCCCTCCAGATCCATCGGCGTCGCCTGCTCGACCGTCGCTGGCCAACGCGCCACATGGCACGTGACCGCTCCTCGGAGTCCGCTCCGTCGCCCGTCGCCCCGTCAACCAGATCCACCCCCCGATCCTCTCTAGTCCTCGCTCACCCCTGTTTCCAGGGCTCTTGCACCCTCCCAACGCGTTGGCCGCCTTTCATCTCCCTTTTTCAAAAATTCTGACTGTCCACAGTCAGCACGTCGTCATTTACCCGTCTTGACAGCTTTTGCCGAGGCTTTTCCATAAATTAGCGAGGTGGTTTTCTGCTGCTCCAGCTTCACTTTCGCCTTTATCCTTATGCCTTGCGCTGCCTATATCGACGACTACGCGGTTGAGCCGCGCTCTCCGCTCTTCGAAATCGCCCCGTTCACCTTCTCCTCGGGTCCCAGCTCCCGCTGTCCAGCTTAAGCCCTCGACTGGGCCCCACGGCGAAATCACATTGCCCCGCTTGCACGACCACCCTTTTGCTGCTAACTCCAACGAGGTCCAAAGAGCCATTCGTGCTCGTTCTCCGGCGCGTGTCTTTCTCGAGTTTTGTGCCCTGCTGACTTTCCGTTTTTGTAGTCGCTGTCCAAGTGCTCGTACTGTTTCCACCACCAATGTTAAAGATCCGTTGCCAAGAGCCTACCAGCGATCACGCGGGACGCTGTAGAAGGGGTACAACTGGTGGAGAATCCGTTCTCCACCAGGCCTTTATATACTGTCCATACATACATATCATATGACATAACCGCCATGTGCGCTCGCTCGTCACATGCGCATCTCCATGCGCTAACACTTCCCCACGAGCGAGACACACCTACCAGGCGTAAGCAAAACCTCCCGCTGCAAGTCCCGCAGCGCCGCCATTCCCACCACCCTTCGTGTTCTCCGGGCAGTTCTTCCGGATATGGCCGAATTTGCCGCATTTAAAGCAGCCCCGCCCCTTCGCCGCACCACCTCTAGCCAGCAGTGCCGAAGACGCGCCGCCATCCAACGACCCATGTCCGCCGTCGATAATTTTCCAGCTGAGCAAGCGACTCTTGACGTTGGCGACCGTCAAGTCATCGCCAGGCAGTCCGTCGATCGCAAATACCAGGGGTTTGAAGTCCGACCCCAGCCCATTCGTGAGCGCCAGGATAATGTCGAGATCGCTGAGCGGCGCATTAATCAGCTTGAGCTCCGCCGCCGCATCCATCACCCGACCAATCCATTCCAGCATCGATTCCGACTCACCCTTCACCATGCCCAACCATTTCCGCTTCCCCGCGAGCTGAGCCGCCAACCCGCGAACGCGATGTATACCCTCTAGCGCAAGCCAAACCAGCCGCGGGTCGAGTTCGTCTCCAAAATGAACCAGCTGAGACGCCGAGACGCAAAGCACTAGCTCCGCATGCGCCTCCTCCATCTTCTCCGGATCCCTCACCTCCAACGCCTTCTGCAGCAGCGTAGCCGCCACTGACTCCTCGTCCTCCTCCTTCGTGTTGGCCGGAATCGTGATCCGCGGCTGAATTTGAGTCCACAGCTTCCGCCGGATCAATAGGGCCCGTCCGAATAGCCCACTCGGCATAGTTTCCTTCCTTGAGGACGACCAACGAGTGGTTATCGAGAACAGTAGTATCCGAGGACATGTCGTACGAGATAAGAGCGTGAGAGAGATCCAAGATGTAAACCAGCGCAAGAATGATCCAGGCGCCGAAAGGTGATATTGACCAGTTGTGTTAAAGATCCGTTGCCAAGAGCCTACCAGCGATCACGCGGGACGCTGTAGAAGGGGTACAACTGGTGGAGAATCCGTTCTCCACCAGGCCTTTATATACTGTCCATACATACATATCATATGACATAACCGCCATGTGCGCTCGCTCGTCACATGCGCATCTCCATGCGCTAACAACCAAATCCCCTGCCGGTTCCGCTCCAACGGCGTACCGTGCGCTAACTGCTTATTCGCCGCCAAGGACGATTGTTCGTTCACCAACCCCCATCTCTTCTTGGAGTCGTTGGAACAGTGGCGCGAAGAGGAGATTCTTGGAATCTGGGCTGAGTTGGCCAAACAGATTTCTGACTGCGCTCAGTATGGTATGTTGGCCTGCCGCTCCCGTTTTTCTTTTTCTTAACCCTGTTTAAGAGATTTGTGCCAACCACGCCGTCGAGCACACCGACCGGTCCGTGCAAGGCGCCATCGCGCTTTTCGATGTATGTTGTCCCCTTACCACTTTACTCGTTTGGTTATTTTGTTCAGGCCACTTCCCAAGCGATACACGGCATCTCTTCGACCGGTTACGCCCGACCTGGCCGCCCTCCCTATCAACTCTGACCACCTTGCCCACGTTCTTCGCCTAGCATTAGACTCTCGTTTTTCTGATTAGACTGCCATGTAATTAGCCTCTTATCGTACCAATCCACTTCGTTGCTCTCGGGCCGGTCCCATTAACTTTGTTCAATCTTAGCCTGTTGTGTCGAACCATTTTGTTTGCTAGCGTGTCACTGTAAGTCCTTTGCTCTTTCTGTTGATGCGCCTTGAGGCTTATAACTCTAGTTTGTCACTTCGCTTGGCTCAACGCCTTCTCGCATGGCCACGAATACAGGCCCCGAGCATTCACATTTCTCTGTCTCTCCCCCACTTCCGCCTTCGACAGACGCGCACTCCTCTGGATCCAGTTCCAATACCTTTGTTACGGCACACCATGACCATCCGGAACCCCTCAAACCCAACGGCAGTTCCAAATTGTCCATGATGTCCGACGAACGAGGCCGCATCCGTTTCCCATTGGTCAGCCGGGCACCTTACCCAGTGGTCTCGGGCCAAGTAGATCGTGCCATAAAACACCGTACTACCATTTGTTCTCGTACTCTCCCGTTTTCTGCCTATATTGACTTTGCATAGGACCTTCAACGCTGCTCTTTTTGCGCCGAAAAGCAACTTATATGTCTTTTCCGATCTATGGGCACCCCATGTGCTGCCTGCGCGACTTCCGCCGCACGATCCTGCTGCTTCACCGACCCGGCTAACCTTATGCGCACCCTTACTGACTTCCGTATCATGGAGCTCGCCGAGATTCAGGACGATTTAACCGCCCAGATCGACTGCCAGGTTATTGACGAAGTGGACGCAGGCCCCCGCTTTGACCAGGCTATTACCCGCATCAATCGTATTGTCCAGGGCGCTATCCACAGGTTCCAGGTATTTTACCACCCCGTTCTGTCTTGTGTATCTCTGACGTTATTGCCAATTGACAGGTCACCTTCGAATCTTTCGATGGGCTCGTGCTCAATGGATACGAGTCGTTCGCTTCAGCTTGCGATGACTCCGACTTGCTTGGCCAGGTTATTTCGTTGGTGGATAAGTCCGGGGTTATCCACCCCGATGTGAAGAAGTTGTCCGCCCGCCGTGTTATTGCTATTGCAGAACTTCAGACCCAGTAGTCTCACTTGTTATTCTTAATGCCACACTCTTCTCTCGAACGATTTTGCTTGTCTGTTGTTGGTCTAGCCTGATCCTTCGCGGCCCAGACTGGCCTCTCGCCGCGCCTCGCTTTTCCATGACTCTCGTCCTGGCTACCACTAGCGTCTTCCGTGTCACGCCACCGTCGCGTCCAGTGTAAACCTGGAGGATTTACATAGTGACGTCACACTTTTTCTTTCTGTTTACGCTACATCACTGTACGCGTAGGATAGACCGAATCACCCCCAGCCAAGGGTCTTGTTGTATCTTGGACCCTTTGCTGAGCTCTCCAGTGTTTCCGGGTCACCCACGCCCGGTTTCCACTTTTTTTACACCATCCACTCTTGACATTCACCCATTTAACGGCAAAACCGAACGTTCCTCACTCAAAACCCCCCCCCAAACGAGCTACCGAACTCCCTCCGACACTACCGAGAACTCGCCGAACTCACGACACCAAGCGAGTTTAGGCGAGCTTCGAACTCTCTCACACCCAACGGATACCGACTGACCGGCCACACATACCGGCTCAGAACCCATAGGCTCACAAGCCACACACACTGGACAACGGCCACCGAGCCCACTCACTAAGAGCAACCTCGCTCTACTGCAGAATGACCACCGCGTCCTACGGCTCAACAGGAATGGATTGCACCGGCCACACGCGCACCGGCCACACACACACCGGCGGATACCCAAATCGGGAAATCGAGGGCCGAACCCTTGCCCTATCACATGTCACACGCAACCGCTCAGCCGCGGTACCTTCTTCGCAACCCCCATCCACCCTCTCTGCCATGTCTCTCGCACGCGCTACCGTTACCAACACCGACCCCTCTAAACGCTGCCCCTCGCTGTCCATAGGCTCGTACGACCCCGAGCTACTTCGCGAATTCTTCGACGCGATAGACGACCACGCGGAGGCCGCTTCCGTGTCGGCGAAAAACCTTGTGGCTCGCACGGTGAAGGCCATAAAGGATAACGACTGGGTGCAAAACGTTCGCGGGGACAAGGAACGTATTCTCAAGCTAACGATGGACTCTCTGAAGACGGAAGTACGGGAGTTTCTGCTGGGTGCCGATTGGGAGGCCAGACAACTCCGTGCCGTCCGCCACTGTGTTCAGAAGGCCGACGAAGGCTTCCTCAAGTTCTACACCCGCCTGGTCAGCAGTAACGAACTGTTATACGGCACCAAATCCTACCTCGATGAAGCCGCCATTCGTGCCCACGCGTTGTCTCACTGCCTGGATAAACTCAGCGAGGCTCTGGATGATGTGGCCGAAGACCTCGCCGCCATCGTTACTACCCGCGAATGGTCCAAATCGGTCGAGGCTATCGACTTCAAACGGCGCAAGGACGAGGCCGCGCGCAAGCTCGAAATTGCAGCGATACTGGCGGAACAACAACGTGTCGCGAGCCGTGCTGCTAGCAACAAACGCCCACGCGATTACACGGAGGAAGATGGCCAAAACAAGCGCTTCCGCACGGAACGAGAACGTCCCCGCCTCGTCCTTCCGGCTCGCGGGCCAAGGTGTTGGGGGAAGACGAACGGAAGCTTCTCGACGACAACTTTGGCTGCCGCAAATGTCGGAAACCCTTCGTTTTCCATTACGCGCGCGACAATATGTGCGACTTCCCGAACGCGGACGTTGAGAAGGTGACCAAGAAGACCATCGCGACGGCCAAGGCGAACCTCACAGCGGAGCAGCGAGCAAAGTTGGCCGAGAAGACGAACGGACCTGCAGGAGCAGCAGCACCAAAGGCGGCCTTCCAGGGTCGTTCTGCACCTGTCGCGGCTCTCATCCAAGATTTCTACAACGAAGACGACGGGGAAGAGGATTCGGACTCTGACTCGGGTTCCGAAACTCATAACGTGCGTGGCGCTAATGCGGCAGGTCTGGAAACTGACATGCTTCCAGCCACAGTTGACGCCGACCCCTTACAGCACCCGCCCGCCCCGTCGGCCCACTACCTTTGGAACTGCTTAATTGAAGGACCGCGCACGAATCTCCCTATCCCTGTACTTTCCCTTATCGATAACGGCTCTCACCTCGTCCTTATCAAAGACGACTTAGTGGACTTGGTGGGGCTAGAGCGTAGACGACTCCATACTCCATTTTCCTTCAACCTCGCTGTCACCGACGACTCCAATTCTCCTCCGATGATTACCGAATACGTGAAGTTACGACTAGTGTCCCCAGATCAGCTATATGTTTCAAAGACCGTACGCGCTATGATTGTACCGAACTTATGTGTCCCAATACTGTTAGGAACGCCGTTTCTATGTCGAAATAAAATTGTAATTGACCATGAATTGCGAACGGTGCTGGATAAGTCAACGGGCTATGACTTACTTAACCCACCGCCTATACCACCTCCAAAACAAGCAAAAAAGAAACTTCGTGAGGTTATACGAGAGGTGCATGACCAGAGGCGGCTTCTAGCGGAGCAACTCCGGGGAGTCTGTGAAGCCCGGCGGGACAAAATGGAATCCTTGGGCCTCTTCGAGTACGGTAAGCCAGTGGATGTCGTCGCTGCAGTACAGGGACGCATTCGCGTGTGCTCGCCGAGTGGGAAAGGCTACAAAAACTGGGCAACTCTATCAAGGCCGACTTCAGGCCCATATTCGATCCAATCCCGCACGTGGACGATCTACCGTCGGAGGTGAACTGTGAAATCAAGCTAAAGGATGCATCTGCAACTTTAACACGCAGGTCGTACAACAGCCCGCGAAAGTATAGAGAGGCGTGGAGTATACTTATCAAAAAACACCTGGATGCTGGGCGAATCCGCCCCTCAAATTCACCATTCGCCTCTCCTGCTATGTTGATTCCAAAAGCGGACAAGGGCGTCTTGCCGCGCTGGGTCAACGATTACAGAGCCGTGAATGCTAACACGGTGCACGATGTCTTCCCGCTCCCACGTGTGGATGATATTCTAGCTGACTGTGCTAAGGGGAAAATCTGGTCGAAAATCGATTTTACAGATTCATTTTTCCAAACTCGGATGCACCCAGATTCAGTTAAGTATACCGCGGTCAACACCCCACTGGGTCTATACGAATGGCTAGTAATGCCCCAGGGCTTACGGAACGCACCCTCTGTGCAACAACGGAGAGTTACCGCAGCCTTGCGGGAGTTCATCGGGCGGTTCTGTCACGTATATATTGACGACGTGATTATCTGGTCGCAGAACGAGGCAGAGCATGCAGAACACATTCGCACTATCTTTGCGGCATTGCAGAAAGCGAGACTGTACTGCAACGAAAAGAAGACTCAGCTGTTCGCCTACGAAATCGACTTTCTAGGGCATCACATATCTCAGAAAGGGATTGAGGCAGACAGAGCCAAAGTTGAGCGGATCTTCAACTGGCCAACGCCAAAGAGCGCTTCCCATGTGCGGGCCTTCCTTGGATTGGTTAGGTTTGTCGCACAGTTCTTACCTGGCCTAGCTAAGCACACAGAGGTGCTGACTACGCTGACAACCAAGAGCGCGGATAGGGATTGGCCGGGTTGGGATCCCCAGCATGAGGCAGCATTCAAGGCTATAAAGGAACTAGTCATGGGTGCGGACTGTTTGGTCTCCATCGACCATCAAAACATGGGCATTAACAAGATATTTGTTACGACAGATGCGAGCGATACTCGCTCGGGTGGAATCTTGTCCTACGGACCATCCTGGGAGACAGCCCGCCCAGTGGCGTTTGACTCGATGACATTTAAGGGAGCAGAATTAAACTACCCGGTACACGAGAAGGAGTTGTTGGCCATAATTAGGGCTTTCCGGAAATGGAGGAGCGACCTGATTGGGTCAGAAATTTATGTCTTCACGGACCACAGAACCTTGGAGAATTTCTCCACCCAGAGAGACTTGTCCCGCAGACAAGCCAGGTGGATGGAGTTCTTGTCGCAATTTGATCTCAGGATCATTTACGTGCCTGGAAAAGATAACGAGGGTGCTGATGCCCTGTCGCGAACAGATTTTGTGGACAATGATCCACACGATGTAGCGTCGTTGCCGGTCGTCACTTTGCCCATAGCTGCGGTGGTGCCGGCACAGATTGGAGCTACCTTGGCCTTGGTACTAACGCGAGATGCGAAACGAGCGCTGGGGTCCAACGCAGTGCTGGATGTCCGTCCGGATGCATCACTGCTGGACACCATTCGGGAAGGCTACCCATTGGATAAGTGGACTTCAAAACTGCCGGGGCTTCTCAACTCTTTGCCGGGACTTCGGACAGAGAACGGTTTATGGTTCATTAATGACAGGCTCATAGTTCCACGCCATGGCAATCTCAGAGAGTCCCTGTTCCATCTGGCACATGACGCGCTTGGGCATTTCGGCTTTGATAAGTCTTACGCGTCGCTGCGGGACGGGTACTACTGGCCAAATATGAGGAAAGAACTCGAATCTGGCTACATACCGGGATGTGCGGATTGCCAGAGAAACAAATCATCAACTAAGCGCAAGGCGGGACCACTACATCCCTTGCCCGTTCCAGATGGGCGAATGGACTCTGTCGCTATCGACTTTGTAGGGCCGTTGCCGGACGATGAGGGCTTCAACTGTCTGGCGACCTTCACTGACCGGCTAGGCGCGGATATACAACTCGTGCCTACAAGGACCGACATTTCGGCAGAAGACTTCGCACTCCTCTTCTTTGACAGGTGGTACTGTGAGAATGGTCTCCCTTTGGAGCTCATCTCAGATAGAGATAAGTTGTTTGTGTCCAAATTCTGGAAGGCTTTACATAAGCTCACCGGAGTGAAAGTAAAGTTGTCGACAGCTTATCATCCGCAAACGGATGGCGCTTCCGAACGAACGAATAAGACGGTCATTCAATGCATTCGTTACCACGTGTCGCACAATCAGCATGGCTGGGTGCGCGCCCTACCTCGCATCCGTTTCCACATGATGAATACTGTGAATTCTTCGACAGGCTTTTCAGCGTTCCAACTGAAGACAGGACGGGCTCCACGGATCCTACCACCTCTCTTGGGTACTCCATCATCGAAGGAGGAGGTGAATGCGGAGCAAATTGTGCGCCGACTTAAAGACGATGTCGCAGAGGCACGGGATAACTTACTTGCAGCAAAGGCAACACAATCCGAGCAGGCTAATAAATTCCGTGCACCTGATCATGAGTACAAGATTGGCGATCGTGTGGTACTCAACACTAAGAAACGACGTAAACATTTCTTGAACTCGGGCAAGGGCCGAGTCGCCAAGTTTATAGTGCGTAGTGATGGACCTTTTACCGTGACAGGAGTCCATCCCGAGTGCTCTACTGTAACATTGGACCTAAAAGGACATAGTCGGCTCCACCCTGTATTCCACACCTCAGAGGTTAAACTGTTCGTTGAAAATGATGCGTCTCTGTTCCCCGGCCGAGAGCTGGATAAGCCTCCGCCTATAGTTTCGCCTGAGGGTGAGATCGAATATCTGGTCGACCGGATCCTAGATGAGCGGGTACTCCGAGGACGGAGACAATTCAAGGTCCGCTGGTACGGCTACGGCCAAGAGGACGATGAATGGGTGGACGAGACGGAACTGGAGGACCTTCAACACCTGGATGCTTGGGAGGCTGGACTGCCACAGGACGGGATTACGGAGGCGCATCAGAGCAGAGGCTCCTCACCAGATCAGTCGTTGCCCGAACTCTTATCAGCATCCAGGATTCCATCATCAAGTTCTTCAAGTCCTCGATCTTCTGTGGACGCCGACAACCATCAACCCGACATCCGTGGATGCTTGCGTAGACGCAATTCGAAGGGAAGGGTTGCCACGTCTGCCGCATAACCCATCTGTGATGGTATGTGAAGTGCTCGCAGTTGGCAGGCAGAGGTATGAGTTTTTCTAAAGTGGGGGAGGGTGTAAACCTGGAGGATTTACATAGTGACGTCACACTTTTTCTTTCTGTTTACGCTACATCACTGTACGCGTAGGATAGACCGAATCACCCCCAGCCAAGGGTCTTGTTGTATCTTGGACCCTTTGCTGAGCTCTCCAGTGTTTCCGGGTCACCCACGCCCGGTTTCCATCCAGGGCATACACGTCGCGGGTACCTCTGTTCTCCCGCAGCTCGCTGCTCGCCACGTCTCTCCACTCGCCGCGGCCAACTTCCGGGTTTTATGCGGCTACTCATATCCTCGGTGTCCGGTTTCTTGGCAACCAGTTTACTAGCCGTTGCTTAGAGGCGCTAGCGTGCGGTTACTTGGCCGACTTGTCTCTCCCTGCTGCTACCCCAACGCCCCGCTCCTGCCCAACCAACTGTTTTAAAAGCCAGCTGCTTTCCTCGGCCTCTCCTCAGTCCCACTACCCTTTTCTCAGCACCTCTTGAACGCTTTATTTCTGCTTCTCAAACATGTCTTCCGCCGTGACTTCTTCTCCCGCCGTCCTGTCAGCTATAGAAGCCTCGTGTGTCCTGGCGACACTCGAAGCCCTGACTCATCATCTGCCAAAAGACCGGTCCGGCCGTGATTCGGCTCTCCTCGGACATGCGACCTATGTTGTAAACGATATTCTTTTTCCTTGATTGGTTGCTTTATTGACCCAATTGTAGCTATCTCTTAAGGATAAAATTGAGTCCTTCATTGTAGACCTGCAAGTTGGCGAGTGCGCGTTTGCTCTTCGGTCAGCTATGGCCCGAAACGGTTTCCGGCTGGGCGGCCCCTTCGGCCGGGTTCTGTCCGAGCTTAATACCTTTTGCTCTGACATCTCGCGTGGGCGGCGCGCCCGTCAGCCGACCAGAGTGCCAATCCGTTTGGCTTGGAAGATTTGCTGGAACGCGCCACTAGTTTGGCCAATCGTCATGTGCGTCGTGTCTAACACTCAATCTTGGCTCTGGCTGACTCTCTTCTTTAGGCCGGGAGTTTCGGCCGTGCTCCGGTCTCCTGCTGACCTACCCCGCCTCATCGTGCCCGACTCGCACGTTGATCCTCCAGCTACCCCCGGTAAGCTGGCCTCTTTTCCTATGGTTCGATCTCAATTCTGACTATAGATGGCTCAACCAGTGCCATCTCCCATCTCCGAGCTCCTGCTCCTGTTTCGCCAGCTCCAAGCCCAGAAGTCGCAACCGGCTCGTCCCGAGGCCCTTCCGCTTCAACCCATCGACTCGACAGTCATTCGCCAATTCTTTCAGCGCGTCCCATCACCAAGCGCCGCTCGCGTCGGTCCAAACGGTCTCGGAAGAACGCCTCTCTCTCTCCAGTACCGACTCGGCCTTCCGCCCTAAAATCCTTAGTGCGTGTTGATTTTGTCCTTCCGGTTTTGCTGATTTTCACGCCGCTTATGCCTTACAGAACCTTACTCCTCGCCCGCGAGCGAAACCGGCAATCCGGCCACCTGTTCCGCTGACCTCCGGCTCCACCTTTCCCTCCTTTGCCATCCAACGCTTGGAACGCGAACGCCGCTGCGTTGCTTGGCAGCTCGACGTTGCCGACTCCGCTGAGTCTCTCTGGGAACCTACGCCATCCTGCGGAGATGAGGACCAGGTTTCCTCTCCAATCCTCGTAAGTCTTCTCATTATTTCGGACCTGTCCAGCTCAAATTTCTTTAGTAACCGTCGTAAACGTTGCGGATACTGTGGAGCCAGTTCCCATTTGGTTCGCCAATGCCCCAGCCTGCCCAAGTAAATCCTGCCTTCGCCACAACTGTACTTCTTAGTGTTATTTTGTCAATATTTATTTTTCTGCGCTGCTGGCAGCTAATTCGTCCTTTTCTGTCCATACTTCTTATGATGTGTCTTGCGGGGTTCTCGTGCTTAACTTTTGACAGGTCTTCGAACGTAATATCCGCTTATCATTCGCAGTCGCTGCATCGAGGCAAATCGGGGAGTGGTCGATCTGAAGAAATTCGATCTGGAGGCCATCTGCGCGCCTCCAGCTTCTTCCTAGTGGTATAAATACCCTGACCCCGAGTCCTTCACCCTCATCCCCCATTCACCGTTGTCGGTCTCAGCTCTTTGCACACCAACGCTCCACCATCTGTCTCGCTTGCTCGCCTATCACTCATCAGCATGTCGCATCCCTTTTCTCTTGAAGGCGCCATGTACATCCATGGCTCGGTTCGCCGCCTCCGTGACGACTCTTGGCCCAGTGCCGCTAGTCACAAGTTCGCCCACTGCCCCTACGAGCTCGCTGCCAGCCACAGCGGCATCTTGCCTTGCAAGGACATCGCCGAGCTTGTCAAGCTCTGCAACGGTCCTCCCTTCCAGCCGGATGGTGAGTACTTCGACGCGTGGA
Source organism: Mycena indigotica (assembly GCF_014461135.1). Taxonomy (NCBI): domain Eukaryota; kingdom Fungi; phylum Basidiomycota; class Agaricomycetes; order Agaricales; family Mycenaceae; genus Mycena; species Mycena indigotica. The sequence continues at coordinate 1,492,384 of NW_023503014.1, read as the reverse complement.
CAGCCCTCCGCAAGCTCTCGGTGCAGTCGAACCAAATCCGCGTTGACTACGAAATTGCTCTGGAAGCCTCTGAGATGGCCAAAGCCACGCGTCTCGCGGCGGTCCGTTCTCTGTTTCCCAATTTTATTGCTGTGCTGACTGTTGCCCAGGGTCGTGCCGACCAGTCGTCTTCGCAAGGCCATTCGTCTCCTGACGACGACGACGACGACGCGCCAGCATCACCCAAATCTACCTCGTCGTTTTTGGACGTCAAGATGGAGGACGTAGAGCCCGTGCCCAGCACCAAGGCTTCGTCTCCTGCCGTTTCCGAGGCTTCCAGCGGCAAATCCTCTGCGCCGGCCGGTCCTATTGTCCTCCCTGTCGCGGCCATGCGCGTTGCTGTCGACAACAACACCGCGCCGGTTTCCGGTCGCGCCAACATCTCTCTCGTTCACACTCCCGCTCATCCTGCCAACGCGCTGATGAGTGCGGAGTGGGGACAAAGCAAATGAGCCTCTAACTAACCAAACTAACAAAAACAACCAAAACTCCACTTGAGATAGAGAGAAAGTTGTATAATGTCGAGTAGGGAAAGTCACAAAACCCAAAATATCGTCGACTCCTTGTGCAGAACAGACCCCTGTGAACAGAGCCTTGGCACAAATGTGTAAGGTTGTAGGGTTGATACGAGTTTCTTGCGAAAAACGTTGATTTGTTGTGCCCCAAAGCGTACTATCGACGAAACTCAGCAATAGAGAAGCGCCAATACGATGCCCGGAGAGTTTATACTCGTTGGATCAGGACTAACTGCCTTAAACCCTCTGAGTTGTCTCGAGTCAGGAACTAACTGCCTTAAACTCTCGACCAGCAACCGAAACCCAATAAACAGCAACCGGACTCTCTTTTAAACGGCAACCGAAACCCTCAACCAATAATCCTTCGACGCGATGATACTATTTCGAAAGAGCTAGCAAGATAAATTGACGAGCTAGATCCCCAGATGCACCTAGTAGAGCGGGGCAATCCGTGAACCTGCCAAATACAAAACAGAGGTATAAATACTAAACAGAAATTGATAGAATCAGGGAAAATCTCGAGTAAGAAAAGTCGTCCATGTGCATAATTGTATAGGTATCGTTTTCGCCATACGACCCGGAGTCGAAAATCCAGGTCCAGATGACTGGTATCGCGTGTGTTGGAGTCAATGACCTGTGTAAATCTTCCGTGTTCGCGACCATCTAGTTTTGCTTGTGAAGAATCCCTCGATCTTGAGTAGGATAAGTGGATAGCTCTGCTTCCCAGCTTTCGATTGACACCCATAACTCGTATCTTGTGCGTATGGCCTCAGCGGTAGTTGTCCCAACTCTCCTGGCGCATTTCCAATGTTCAGATGATCAGTTCCTCGACAGTGTTTTAGAGTCGCCGTTGATCACAGGTCCAGGCCCCAATCAATTGAGTAGGTTTTTCACCGTTTAACCGTCCCTTGGCACTCCCGATCCTCCAGCATGATCCGAAACCACGTTCCAATGATGTCAGTCGTCGATACCAACAGAGATAGGGGTGGCCCTAGTCTAGGAGTTGTCGATTTCGAGTCTCCACTGAGCGCCAAACCGAATATGCCTTTTAGAATACACTCCCTTTGGGTATTTTGCATAGAATTGGATGGATTCTAGCGAGAAGCGGGCTCTGCGAACTTTTCCTAGTCAAGACTTTGGAATCACTATGAGCGATTTGATAGGATTTGACTGGATTTTGATATGTTCTTGTGCAGGTAACTCCCTAGTTGACCATTCGGGACTCATGTCAACTCTGAGACGTGCGCTGAGCAACAAAATCGACAAAAATAGTCGTTTCCTGGTCTGTCCCAGACTGCGGCTTATCATCTCCCCCATTTTTAAATCTCGACTGTCCCCAGTCGTCTTTGGCAATACTCGAATTCAACAACATCAATGAATTCTCTCCATCTTTCACTTTTTGCCGTCAGCGAAGATCAAGGATCGACACTTCGGACTCAAATTTTTGACATTCTCTGTCGGATCTTTGGTTCTGCCAAGCAAAGGCGTTGCCGTGATCACTGATTTGCCCTCGGACAAAGGAATGCTTCCGTTCAGGCGCCCGGTCGGCCCTTTCCGTCTCGCAAGCTTCCCTTAATTCTACCTGGGTTTCCAGATTCACCCAATACACTTAAGCTGCTAACCAAATAGAGGCGGTTCCGCGACTGCGCGCAAGAGAAAGTTAATTCCCCGGAGCCGGTGCATGTGGTTTAAGCTTCAGAAGCGTCCTTGCTGTCACGTTTTGTTCTTCACTCTTCTTCACAGCCCTACGCTCGGCGTATAAAAAGCTTGTCCGCCCCTCTTTTCGTCCCATTCTTTCTTTCTTTCTTCCACCATGTCCACCAAAAAGACCTCCCCGTCGAAGAAACAGGCTCGGGCAGCCTCGCCCTCTCTGTCAGACGACTCTCTAACTCCTATCATCCCCTTGACCTCCAACCCCTGCTGGTCTTGCTTGTTAACAAGGCCGGCCAATCCTTCTTCAACACCCTCCGTCGGTCACCGCCGAAGACCCGTCTACTCCTGCCCTCAAGCCACACTGGAAAACTCCTCCTCTCGTGTCGCACCTCAACGGAGTACTCCCGTATTTCGTGAGTCTTCTCGTTTTCTTCTCGCACTTCCCCTTTCTGATCACCCCTTTCCAGCGCTATATCTTCCAATACACCGAATCCCTCTCGCGAGCCTCCACCGAATATGCATCCCTCGATATCGTGCTCCTCGTCGACTTGACCATCAAATTGCGGGACCTGCTCCCTTCCAAAGAGTTGGACAAGGACTGGGCGTTCCTGACTTGTAAATTTGCGCTCTTCACCGTGCGTATCTCCTTTTATTTCCTCCTTTCGATTATCTGACTCGGTTTTTCAGGACCTTGGTTCATATTACTTGGACATTTCCGACGAAAGCCTTCCCTAGCAATATGCCAGGCGACGCTGAAGCTCAAGGAGCTCGAACTGCCCAGCCTCCACGCTTCGTTGGCCAAACACCAAGCCGACGACAAGAAGCCAAAACCTCGGCCCAAACCCAAGGCCAAGCAACCCTCCCCGGTTGTCATTCCAGTCGAGTCCGAGGAAGAGAACGGTGAAGATGACGACAATGGTACGTCTTATTCATCTCCCTTTCCCCCAAACCGGATTGTACTGACACTCTTTTTCTTCAGAGTCCGTTGTTGCTGTCAAGAAAGAGAAGGGCAAGGCTCCCGTCCATAAGCGTGTTCGTGAAGATTCTTCTGGAGAAGAGACTGTCTCTCCAGAGAAAGTCTCCAAGTCCACCCGTACGTTCTCAAGCCTTCCTTCACTTCTTGCTTCCACTAACTCTTCGTTCTTCAGGCAAGCCACCCGCCATAAAAGTCGAAATATGCCAAGGAGAAGGGCACGGTGCTGGAGTTTGACGATGCTGAGGAGCTAAACGATGAGTTGGTGCCAGGCGCTGATGGGTATTTCCGCTATCGTCCGGCAGACGAGAACGCCCCCTTCGACGCGTCTGACCCAGCACACACCCATAAGCTCAACCAGCTTTTGGTTCGTCTCTTCCAACCGCGCGGCTTCATGCGCGACATCCTTTCCTTCACCCCCAACAATCGCGTCCGGCTGGTCTTGTCCCGCATTACCCAAGCGTTGCCTCTCTCTTGGACGGCCCTCGTGAAGACCTTCGACTCGCCCGTCTCAACTAACCCCGGCAAATCGACGATCCAGTCGAAGGGTTTCGAGCCCTACTACGTCGAGTCCGCACCCATCCCAATTGCTTTCCTCAAGAGAGCGTTCCCGGACCAGCCCCCTCTTCCCGCTTGGCCATGCCTGATGTGCATGATGTTCCGCCGAGACTGCACCCCTTTGGGATACGGTGTTCCTTGCGACAACTGCAACCACGACAGCAAAAAGGGTCACCTCTGCGACCACCAACGCTCCTCAGACGAGATGCTCAAAGTCATCGAGCATCTCACGCCTCTCATCGCGTCTTCTAACCGCGAGACTCATCTGGAGTTGATCCACCTCAAGGAGGTCTTCGAGCTGGCAGCGCAGACTCGTGAAGCCCATCGCCTGGCGATGTCCTCGGTCAAACGGGCACTCGAATCCTTCCAGGGGCACCTGGAGTCGGTTGTCGAGATCCATTCTTCCGAAGGCCTCGAGCGACGCTTCCTTCTCGAGACTGGCGACGAGTCCGCGACCGCGGTCCTCAACCAGCTGCTCCTTGCCAATGCTCGCAAAGGTACTTCCACATCTCTCTCCTCAGCTTCCCATCGCTAACACTCTTTTCCTCTGTAGGATCCAACTATCCCAACGGTCCCAAGGACGAGAAGGACAAGAAGGACGAGGAGACGGAGGAGAACGACGAGTTGCTGGGCGACACGGAGATGCCCATCGCTCCACCCGATTCCAACGAGGCGGGTCCATCCACATCTGGGTGAGATCCCCTTGGTCTGGTTTCCGGTTGCATCTCGATGGTTGGGAGCTCGTCGGGCGGGTCGAAAGTCTACGGACTATAAAATTTTTGTATATTTCACAGTGCGGGCCGGCGTAAAGTACTTTGCTTGTACTTTACGACCGGCAAAATAATCAGTATTTTCACATTGCCTTCCTTTCGTCCGAACTTAAGTAAAATTCATCTGAGAAAAGTCCCCAATGCAAAGTCCTGAGTATTTTGACTCGATCTTGGACTTGGGTTCCCTCCCAATTCATCAACTCGACAATCTTTGTTCGAGATCTGCGGATTTCCCATCAATCCACAACTCCCCACATGTCTTCTTCTCAGCAATCCACCAGTAGCAACTCCGATCGGTCGCCTAGATAACGTCCTTGATGTTGTGTGGTCGAATTTGTAATGGTTTCGTCTAATAAAAGCTTTTCCATCTCTAAGAAAAGTCTGTCTTGACCCTCTACCATGACCGACAACGGTATTCCCAAGTACGTCAACGAGCCCATGATCCCTATCCTCTATAGCGGCATCTTCGTGGACGAAGTCTATCGATCCATCTTCAAAATGTGTGCGAGTCTTGAAGTATGTCACTTTTCCCACTCGAAATCTTGCAATTTCTTGACGGGAAACAGCTCATCGGCCCATGTAACTGTTGCAAAGTCCTCAATCGCGACTGTGTCCACCTCATGGCTGGTCTTCCTTGCATCCCCTGTGGTCTGAATCGCGACGACACCTGCGATTTCTCCACTCTCGAAGGTTTCCATGTCATTTATAGTCTCAATCGTGACTCTCATTTGGCATTTCTTGGTGCGTTTGGTATTTTCCTGACAGGAAAAAGGCATTTCTGACTTTCTCTTGTCAACAAAGATCATAAGAAGACGACCAACGAGCAGGAAGAGATGGCCAAGACCCTCGTCCTACTTCGCAAGTGGGAGGAACTCCGCACCAACGGCCATCTCAAAACGTTCCTCGACGCTATGCGCGTGAAAACCCAAAAACTCCTCGAATGTGGCGTCCAAAGCTTGTTCTCCACACTCGGCCACGACGAACTCCATCAGGCCGAAGCCATTTTCGACGGGAACCCCAGTACCATGCGTCTCTCGAAGCTCGCTCATTACTCCCGCATCCAACTCGAAGACAAGGCCGAGATTCGTCGAGCAAATTCGTAAAAAGGTCGAATCCCTCAAGAACGAGTACAAATACGCTTCAGAGCTACTCGCCCGACTCGAATCTGCTCACTCCAAGGTCATTTCCCTCTGAATCGTCCATTCTTGTCGATCTGACCTATTTCCCTCAGGCATCGCTCTTTGGTTATACCCAAGATAACGATTTCATGAACGAATATGGCCACACCATGATCATGAACGTCCCAATCGACTCTCCCGCGTCCTCTGCATCCTCTCTCACTGATATGCCCGCACTGGAAACGATCCCTGAACATGGAGAACATTCCCCGGTGATCCATTCCGTCCCAATGGGCATTCCTGACGCTCCTGCTTGCTCCACCTGCCCATCCGCACAGGCTCACTCCTTCCACCCTTGCCCTGCTGATCATGTCGTTTGACAATCTCAACGGCGCAAACCCTTAATCCAACTTCTTATCTGTCGTTACCGTCGTTTACAATCATTCCTGTCGTTACAGTAGCGTTTTGAATCACAAAGGGCGTGTTGTTCCTTGATTTCCTCTGTTTTGGCACTTTTCCTACTCGAAGATTTGGTTGATACCGAAGATCTCGTTTCCAGAAACTGCGATCAGGCTGCCTTGGCAGTCCTGCATAAGATCCAGGTCCGGGTATATCCTTCTCCATGCTTGCATTTCATAAGAAAGTGGCAATCTCGACGGTAATAGCATATCTTTGAGGGTGGAAACATGATCCAGATCGCCAAAGTGTTTCGCTCTTTCGAGAGAACCATGCTTTGCGGTCCACAACCATGCTGCGCTCCATGTTCTCCATGTTATGCCAAAACGTGCACCACGTTGAGCCCATCTCCCCCATTTTTAAGATCTTGCTGTCCCAGCAATAAGCCATCGCCTATAAAAGATGTCCTGGTTCGATAACCCATTCCAGTTTCTCTCGCATCTCTATCCAAAGACATTCGCTCCCTTCCAATCTCGACCAGTACGAGCACTTCCTCCACAGTCTCCTCCAAGCCTGAGTACTGACGATATGAACCCTCAGACGTCTCACAATGGCAGACTCGATGTATGCCCCTCGCGAACCCGAGGAAGGAGTTCCAGAAGAACTCGAAGCCGACGTTCACGAGTTCATAACCACCGTTTCCGACTTGCGCATTCGTACCAACGACGAGAATGTCCGTAAAATTCACTTGTTGTATTGGTATTTGGTGCGTCGTCACTTTTCCTAGTCGGAATAATGGTACTCATCATCGTTCTTAGCTTCCTCAGCTCAAGGAGGAAGAGGTCCGCGACCGTTTGGCTGCAAGCCAGTTGATCTATCAAGACCTTCCCCATGCGCTTCAAAAACTCCATGCGATTCAGAACAATATTCGCAACGACGGCAAGTGGACCGCCAAAGTCGATCAACATCTTCGCGACACCAACACTTGTATCGCCCATATGCAGCATATCGACGCGTCTGCACGCACATTCGCGGCTCATCGCAACAAAGCGGATGAATCCAAGAAAAAGACCCCTGAGACCAAAAAGGTAATATCATTTCCCAAAACGGAAGCGACACTATCTTATCAGTGACAGACGTCTTCGTCCAAGAACACTCCGGTTTCACTTTTCTCCGTCGAAGATTTCCTCCGCAACTCATCATCGCGTCAGAATACTCGTTCTTCGACCGTTAACCAGTCGCACAAGGTATTTTCCCTGTTGAATATTCATTCGAACGTTGATTTACTCCAGCGACAGCGTTCCCCTGAACCCGAAGATGAAGAAGAAGAGGTTCGTTCTCTCTTCTTCGACTCTGAGTCGAACGTTTTCATCGTCAATCTCCCTGACTCGGTGCGCTCTTATCTAGGAAGGCTCTGGCGATACCGACAAGAGTCCTTCTAAGAAGAAGCGCAACAAAGCCAGTTCTCCCGAGCTCATAGACGAGTCTGGCAAAACCCCTGCGCCGATCTCTTCTTTATCCTTCAAGAAGAAAGACCCCAAGGACCTCCCAACTGTCTGTAGACTCTATCCGATGTCCCTTCTATCGCTGATTCGCATATTCGCAGATCCCCGGCTGCCGTGGCCGGAATTGTAACTTTTCCTTGACCAGATTTGAAGTTTCTGACTTGAATTTCCCAGATTTTGACCAATCCTTATCCGGTTGACGATTCCGCTCCTGCTGATCTCGAGTACAAGACCATTCAAGAACTTCTCGATCAATTCGCACAAGGAACCGAAGTCCGAATCACCAATAAGCAGCTGACCGCCTGCCTCGAACTCGCTCAGCAGCAAGTGCTCATCGCTGTCCAGCGTATGGCGGAGGAGGAGCGAGGCGGGCGGCGAAGCCGCCCGCCGAGCGACGACGACGAGACCGGGAGGGGCTGGTACTGGGAGAGGCGAGAAGACGGGTGGGACCCACGACGCTTGGGCGTTTCGTCTAAAAGACTCATCAGGTGGTGACGTTCCCTTATATATGTGTGACGACTACTGATCTGATCAATGATCAAGCCATAGCTGCTGACATTTGGGGAATGGAATCCTGCCCCAGGGCTAGGACTCAACATATCCAGCAATCACTATACCCTCCCATTACTCTGGCACTAACATCAGACCAGTACATCTGTGTCATTATGCAGTGAGTCAATGGGATGCATAAATAGTAATAACTTCCCCTATACTGGATTTCAAACCATGGCAACCAGGTCAGTGGAGCAGAAAAATTCATGGTGAACTCAACAGAATAGGTGCATATGAATTGCACCACATAACGGATCTTAAACCATTGCAACCGGGTCAACAGACCAGGAACATATAGCAAAATCAACGTGTATATGTGCAAAATGCAGGAAAAATTCCATTTATACTGAGATAGTAGAAGGAACAGAATAAATTGTTGATTTTTTCGAAATCCGAATGCCTGTGCCGCCGCCCGTAGGGACCCGCAGGGTCCCGGGCGGCACAGGCTGAGGATTGAGAAAAAACAATATTAAACGTTCGATGCATATAGTCTGTCACGACTAACCTGCCAATCACACCCGTTCTCACAGGGTGGTCACTGGTCAAAGGCGAGTATGGGGAAGAAGCCAGAGCTATGGTGGATTTGCCAATCCTTTATAGCCCTCTAGCCTATTCTACTGTAACTTAGTCCATTTGTGGTGGGAGCCGTTCCCAAACTTTTCAGTTCCACATTTGGCAGTCCAGTGCACTCTAAGGGTTCACAGACAACAGAGTTTCCTCACTGAGGAAACAGACCAGCTTACGTAAGCATAGTGGCCATGTTGACTAATCCACCTTGAAGATCAGCAGGGTGCGTCTATCACATATGGTGAGCATCCATTGCAACTGTTACCATTCTGTGAGCATCAGGGCTACTGGCCACAGAATGAGTTGGCTTGGGTGTTCTCTGGCATGGTTAAGTTTGACCACCCATGCAGAGGTGGATGCAGTGGAGCAGAGCTCAACAGCTAGCATCATGACATATGGATATGAATGTTATTGGGTGGACCAGCTTGCATGTGCTCTCATGAAGTAGACACTTTCCCCATCTGAGGTAGCACTGGGTAGCATGAGATAGCCAGACTTAAAATGACCGCAGAGCCTAACACTGTGGCGGTGAACAGGTTGTGGGTCAGTTTATATGTGGTGGGGGAATGCAATCAAGTTTCACTCCAAAAATGTATTCACTGTACTCATAATGATTGAATACATATGTGAAGATACGGGAGTTACAACAAGCGTCTGCATGGCTACTCACTCACCGCGGCGCCTCTACGGTATTAACACGCCGGGGGAAATATATTGAGTTTTCGCCCAGAGACGGGTCCATCGTATCGAGTTGGCTTGGGGCGGAACCCGAGGCGTTTCGTTACGAGGGTATGACCAACAGCCAGCTCCCGCCGGTTTGTCGAGCAGATCAAGCCTCAGGCGAGGTTGGTGCTCATAATGACAATGGGGGAGGACGCCGTCAGCCAGGCACGCAGAGTGCGACTGGTTGAGTGGGCGCAACTGGCCACAGCTGGCACAACTATCCCCTCGGCGCCTGATGATTCAAGCGCGAAGGTGGCGGTGATAGTTGTTGACCGGGTGGGCGGCACGGCGGCGAGGCAGGGCGGCGCGGGCGGAGACCCAGCGCGAAGCCAGTGCAGGTCGTTAGACCGTTGCACGAGCGCCTCGGCTTACGCGTGCAGCCGGTAAGTGAGCGTGGCTGTGCGGCCGGCGACAAACGAGCGGTTAACGCTCGTAGGTCGTCCCGGCCGCGCCAGAGGCTGGCACTCGCCCGATGGCTTCCGGGCCACCCATAACTAAGGCCCCGGGCTAGCTCGCGGCTCGGGGCCGGACGGGTGGTGGATTGCCATGCGGGCGCCGGCGAAGGTGAGCGCGGGGTCGGGGCATGCGGACAGGCGGGTAGCGGTGCCCGGAGGTCGCAGTGGCCGCACGACAGGCTACACCGGCCCTAGGGCGGTCGACGCTCCCGCTACCGCGGCCCATCGGCCGGGTATACGACGAGAAGTCGCGCGGGAGGCGGGCCGCCGTTCGAGCGTCGACAGGCGGGCGGGGCGCGGTCGTAGTGACCGCGGGGGTCGCCGGCCTTCGTTGTGTCGACAGGCGAACGCGCGTGTGCGCGCTCGGGACCACGAAGCTTGTAACAGCGAGTTACAAGCGGAAAAAGTGGTTAGTGGCGGTCAGGAGGCTGGCGCAAGCGCACGCACCAGTATCCCGGCTCCTAGTCTCAATCCAGCGACCCCTTGTGCGACGGTAGACCTTCCCGGTCTTGGCGCTGGCAAATGGCGGGGGACCGGGGGTCGTTGACGTGGCGGGGCAGGTGGAGGAACGGCTGACGGGGCGCCACGTAGTCGATGACGTGTTATCGATGGCAGATCGATGGCGGGCGATTTGACGCGGGGGGCGAGTTGCTGGAGTCGAAGTCGAGGGCGGAAGCAGCGAGGTGCTTGGCGGAGTCGAGGGCGAACTTGCAGAGGGGTGTCGTACTCTTGGGTTGTAAACAGAGGAAGCACGGAGGAGGAGGAGCGAGGCGGGGCGGCGAAGCCGCCCGCCGAGCGACGACGACGAGACCGGGAGGGGCTGGTACTGGGAGAGGCGAGAAGACGGGTGGGACCCACGACGCTTGGGCGTTTCATCTAAAAGACTCATCAGGTGGTGACGTTCCCTTATATATGTGTGACGACTACTGATCTGATCAATGATCAAGCCATAGCTGCTGACATTTGGGGAATGGAATCCTGCCCCAGGGCTAGGACTCAACATATCCAGCAATCACTATACCCTCCCATTACTCTGGCACTAACATCAGACCAGTACATCTGTGTCATTATGCAGTGAGTCAATGGGATGCATAAATAGTAATAACTTCCCCTATACTGGATTTCAAACCATGGCAACCAGGTCAGTGGAGCAGAAAAATTCATGGTGAACTCAACAGAATAGGTGCATATGAATTGCACCACATAACGGATCTTAAACCATTGCAACCGGGTCAACAGACCAGGAACATATAGCAAAATCAACGTGTATATGTGCAAAATGCAGGAAAAATTCCATTTATACTGAGATAGTAGAAGGAACAGAATAAATTGTTGATTTTTTCGAAATCCGAATGCCTGTGCCGCCGCCCGTAGGGACCCGCAGGGTCCCGGGCGCACAGGCTGAGGATTGAGAAAAAACAATATTAAACGTTCGATGCATATAGTCTGTCACGACTAACCTGCCAATCACACCCGTTCTCACAGGGTGGTCACTGGTCAAAGGCGAGTATGGGGAAGAAGCCAGAGCTATGGTGGATTTGCCAATCCTTTATAGCCCTCTAGCCTATTCTACTGTAACTTAGTCCATTTGTGGTGGGAGCCGTTCCCAAACTTTTCAGTTCCACATTTGGCAGTCCAGTGCACTCTAAGGGTTCACAGACAACAGAGTTTCCTCACTGAGGAAACAGACCAGCTTACGTAAGCATAGTGGCCATGTTGACTAATCCACCTTGAAGATCAGCAGGGTGCGTCTATCACATATGGTGAGCATCCATTGCAACTGTTACCATTCTGTGAGCATCAGGGCTACTGGCCACAGAATGAGTTGGCTTGGGTGTTCTCTGGCATGGTTAAGTTTGACCACCCATGCAGAGGTGGATGCAGTGGAGCATGACCGACAACGGTATTCCCAAGTACGTCAACGAGCCCATGATCCCTATCCTCTATAGCGGCATCTTCGTGGACGAAGTCTATCGATCCATCTTCAAAATGTGTGCGAGTCTTGAAGTATGTCACTTTTCCCACTCGAAATCTTGCAATTTCTTGACGGGAAACAGCTCATCGGCCCATGTAACTGTTGCAAAGTCCTCAATCGCGACTGTGTCCACCTCATGGCTGGTCTTCCTTGCATCCCCTGTGGTCTGAATCGCGACGACACCTGCGATTTCTCCACTCTCGAAGGTTTCCATGTCATTTATAGTCTCAATCGTGACTCTCATTTGGCATTTCTTGGTGCGTTTGGTATTTTCCTGACAGGAAAAAGGCATTTCTGACTTTCTCTTGTCAACAAAGATCATAAGAAGACGACCAACGAGCAGGAAGAGATGGCCAAGACCCTCGTCCTACTTCGCAAGTGGGAGGAACTCCGCACCAACGGCCATCTCAAAACGTTCCTCGACGCTATGCGGTGAAAACCCAAAAACTCCTCGAATGTGGCGTCCAAAGCTTGTTCTCCACACTCGGCCACGACGAACTCCATCAGGCCGAAGCCATTTTCGACGGGAACCCCAGTACCATGCGTCTCTCGAAGCTCGCTCATTACTCCCGCATCCAACTCGAAGACAAGGCCGAGATTCGTCGCGAGCAAATTCGTAAAAGGTCGAATCCCTCAAGAACGAGTACAAATACGCTTCAGAGCTACTCGCCCGACTCGAATCTGCTCACTCCAAGGTCATTTCCCTCTGCAATCGTCCATTCTTGTCGATCTGACCTATTTCCCTCAGGCATCGCTCTTTGGTTATACCCAAGATAACGATTTCATGAACGAATATGGCCACACCATGATCATGAACGTCCCAATCGACTCTCCCGTCCTCTGCATCCTCTCTCACTGATATTCCCGCACTGGAAACGATCCCTGAACATGGAGAACATTCCCCGGTGATCCATTCCGTCCCAATGGGCATTCCTGACGCTCCTGCTTGCTCCACCTGCCCATCCGCACAGGCTCACTCCTTCCACCCTTGCCCTGCTGATCATGTCGTTTGACAATCTCAACGGCGCAAACCCTTAATCCAACTTCTTATCTGTCGTTACCGTCGTTTACAATCATTCCTGTCGTTACAGTAGCGTTTTGAATCACAAAGGGTGTTTGTTCCTTGATTTCCTCTGTTTCGGCACTTTTCCTACTCGAAGATTTGGTTGATACCGAAGATCTCGTTTCCAGAAACTGCGATCAGGCTGCCTTGGCAGTCCTGCATAAGATCCAGGTCCGGGTATATCCTTCTCCATGCTTGCATTTCATAAGAAAGTGGCAATCTCGACGGTAATAGCATATCTTTGAGGGTGGAAACATGATCCAGATCGCCAAAGTGTTTCGCTCTTTTTCGAGAGAACCATGCTTTGCGGTCCACAACCATGCTGCGCTCCATGTTCTCCATGTTATGCCAAAACGTGCACCACGTTGAGCCCATCTCCCCATTTTTAAGATCTTGCTGTCCCAGCAATAAGCCATCGCCTATAAAAGATGTCCTGGTTCGATAACCCATTCCAGTTTCTCTCGCATCTCTATCCAAAGACATTCGCTCCCTTCCAATCTCGACCAGTACGAGCACTTCCTCCACAGTCTCCTCCAAGCCTGAGTACTGACGATATGAACCCTCAGACGTCTCACAATGGCAGACTCGATGTATGCCCCTCGCGAACCCGAGGAAGGAGTTCCAGAAGAACTCGAAGCCGACGTTCACGAGTTCATAACCACCGTTTCCGACTTGCGCATTCGTACCAACGACGAGAATGTCCGTAAAATTCACTTGTTGTATTGGTATTTGGTGCGTCGTCACTTTTCCTAGTCGGAATAATGGTACTCATCATCGTTCTTAGCTTCCTCAGCTCAAGGAGGAAGAGGTCCGCGACCGTTTGGCTGCAAGCCAGTTGATCTATCAAGACCTTCCCCATGCGCTTCAAAAACTCCATGCGATTCAGAACAATATTCGCAACGACGGCCAAGTGGACCGCCAAAGTCGATCAACATCTTCGCGACACCAACACTTGTATCGCCCATATGCAGCATATCGACGCGTCTGCACGCACATTCGCGGCTCATCGCAACAAAGCGGATGAATCCAAGAAAAAGACCCCTGAGACCAAAAAGGTAATATCATTTCCCAAAACGGAAGCGACACTATCTTATCAGTGACAGACGCTCTTCGTCCAAGAACACTCCGGTTTCACTTTTCTCCGTCGAAGATTTCCTCCGCAACTCATCATCGCGTCAGAATACTCGTTCTTCGACCGTTAACCAGTCGCACAAGGTATTTTCCCTGTTGAATATTCATTCGAACGTTGATTTACTCCAGCGACAGCGTTCCCCTGAACCCGAAGATGAAGAAGAAGAGGTTCGTTCTCTCTTCTTCGACTCTGAGTCGAACGTTTTCATCGTCAATCTCCCTGACTCGGTGCGTTCTTATCTAGGAAGGCTCTGGCGATACCGACAAGAGTCCTTCTAAGAAGAAGCGCAACAAAGCCAGTTCTCCCGAGCTCATAGACGAGTCTGGCAAAACCCCTGCGCCGATCTCTTCTTTATCCTTCAAGAAGAAAGACCCCAAGGACCTCCCAACTGTCTGTAGACTCTATCCGATGTCCCTTCTATCGCTGATTCGCATATTCGCAGATCCCCGCGGCTGCCGTGGCCGGAATTGTAACTTTTCCTTGACCAGATTTGAAGTTTCTGACTTGAATTTCCCAGATTTTGACCAATCCTTATCCGGTTGACGATTCCGCTCCTGCTGATCTCGAGTACAAGACCATTCAAGAACTTCTCGATCAATTCGCACAAGGAACCGAAGTCCGAATCACCAATAAGCAGCTGACCGCCTGCCTCGAACTCGCTCAGCAGCAAGTGCTCATCGCTGTCCACCGTATGGCATATGCCCGTGACTCGTACGAAGTAGTCGCCCGTCGCTACCAAACACTCTTCGACCTCGCGAAGGACCGCAACATGAAAGTTGATAGTAAACTCCCGTCCGTCCCTCTCAGTCTCGTCATAGTGCTCGATTTCTGACTTCTCCTCGTCAGCGATCCGTCCCAGTACTTGGCTATCATCCGCGGAAATGCTCGTCTCGCAACTCCCAACGGTCCTTCCCATGGCCGCAAGTAAATCCCTTACTGCTCCATCGAAATCCCTTCTCCCATAGTACTATATACCCCCACACTCGTTTCCAAGGCTTTCCAGATCAGCCGTTCCGGTCGTTACTTGAACTGTACTATGTCTTCACACCTCGAACGAATGTATTCTTGCGTTGTGACACTTTTTCTCTTCGATTTTGAAGCAGTCTTCCTCCTTAAGCGTCGTCATCTGACTTTTCGCTCTCGGAATCTGACTCTTCCTCGTCAAGATCTATGTCTCCAAACTGCAAATCCGTTCCTTCCACATCCTCTCGGCCTTCTGCGAGCTCATCCAGTTCCTCTTTTGTCATGTCGATCATCTTTTCGATGTCCTTTGAGAAAGAAATCTTCTCCCTGGCTTCATAGGGTATTACTCGAATGCGCCAATCTTTCCTGGTACCATGGCTCCATTTAGCTCACATACTAGATAAGATCCACCCATTGTCCGTCTCACAACCACCATTGGTCCCAGGTAACGAAGTTTTGCCTTCTTGTCCAGACTCTTCTCGATGCGAGTGTTACGAATCAAGACGATATCTCCAGGTTTGAAGTCATAATCCTTGATAGTAGCAGCGTGGATGCGCTCATATCGACGAACAGCTTCTAACTTCTCCTTTGAGACTCGATCTCTCATCTCCTGAATATGATTTCGATGTTTCACCAATGCTCTCGCTCGATATCCGACCAACTCAGCGGTACTGATGATTTTCCCTGGATATTCGACCAACCACGTCGATTCCACGATGTCGAATGGCAAAATCGGATGACAACCAGTCGCAGCGTAATAGGGTGAGCAGCCTAATCCTCTCCGAATGGTAATTCTATCCGCCCAAGTAACTTGAGGCAAGAAATAAAACCATTTGTTAGGGTTACCAGCGCACGCTTTTAATCGACTGTCGAACATCTCGATGTCCACTCTCCACAGGTCCATTTGCCTTCGAATTATAGGGTGAAATCTTGATTCCAGTAATGCCATACTTGTTTCCGAGCCACTCAAGAGCCGCGAGAAACTGGGGCGCATTATCCGTCACCAATTCAGCAGGACAACCCCAACGACAGATAATATTCTCGAGTAAGAACATCCCAATCGCCGACGCCGTGTCTGATCTCAAGCCCTTAGCTTCCAGCCATCTACTCAATGAATCCCTCGCCGCAATGACCAACTTGTGTCCGTTTGAAGTCGCTCCCATGACCATCACATCGGTATGGATTTTCTGGAACAAGCTCGGAGTCTTCGTAGGTATAGGCGGTATTCGAATCATCGTACTCTGACGAACTTGACACATATGGCACGTTTTCACATACCAAGATACGTCTCGATCCATCTGAGGCCACCATAATCTGACTTCAATCAAGGATTTCGTTGCATACGCTCCTCGATGACCCAAACTATCGTGGCGCAGAACGCATCGCATACATCCTATGCTCCTTCTTAACAACGATCTTGTGCATTCCATCCTTATCTCGACGGAAAAGCCTTCCTTTCTCACTCAGAAAGAACTTCCGAGCGTATTTTATCAACGCTTCGAAGGCCCTATCTGTGAATCCAGTCGGTCTCTTCTTGGTATTTCGAAGCCACTTCTCAACCAACTCGAGCTTTTCATCCGCGTCTCCTTCTGTCGTCCGATGCTCTTCAGGATATGGTTCCCTCTTCTTAGCATCCCATTTGAACGCTGAATTCGGTAGGAGTTTCTCAGGCTCTCGCACGAACGATGAAATGTACTGTGGCATCTCAATTCCTTCTCTGCGATAAGTATCCCTGATAATTTCTGCCTCATCCATTGATTCCACATAGGTATCCAAGCAAAGTTGACCATGCTCCCTCCAGGCTTCGTTCTCCATTGTGTCGTGCTCATCGAGATCCAACGCTCCGAAGTAGAATCCACCTCTCGTGTCAATTTCCGACTTGAAATCATCATACTCCTTCGGTTGAGGAATCGAATAATCCCAATCTTTATGCACTCCTGGCTTCACCGACTCGGGTCCATCATCGGTATTCTCATACTCTTCATCTCCCGGTACTTTGTCTCGTCTCGAGAGTCCATCTGGCGTAAAGGTCTTGCCGATTACATGTTTCAACTCGAAATGGAACATGAGAATCTGTTCAATCCACCGATTTATCGTTGCATTCGGGCCCATGCCAGGATTATCCAGCATTCCCTTAATATACGACGCATCTGTTTCAAGTACCAGATTTCTACAGCCCAAAATCCAATATTGCATGTGCTCCAAGCCTCGCTTTATGCCAAACAACTCTCGTTTCGCCTGAGAAAAGTTCGCCTGTCTCTCGTCGAGCGGTATTGATGAAAATCTTGAGTAGTATCGTTTCTTTGGGTTGTTCTCATGATACTGGTAGATCACGATTCCGATTCCCTTGTACGAACTATTGATCTGAATCACTGTCGTCCATCCTTCTGAGTAGTTCAGCGGTCGAATCGCCGGACACTCCGCCACTGCCTTCTTGATCAACGCCATAGAAGCCTCTTGAAGCTCTCCCCACTCGAATTCCACTCCTTTCTTCAGCATATCCGTCATCGGCTTGCTCATAATATGGAAATCTTGAATGAAGTGCTTGATATACGTCAAGACTCCTAAGAATTGTCTTATCTCAGAGACATTCTTCAAAGGAGGCCATCGTGTAATGACTCCTACTCGATCCGTCGACGGCCTTCTTCCTTCAGATGAGCACGTATGGCCTACGACCACAAATTCATCCGCACACAACACCGCTTTCATGCCAGAAACCGTCAAACCTGAGTATTTCAGCCTTTGAACTACTCGATTCACGTTCTGCATATGCTCCCAGAAGAATCTACGAATCCCCTTATTCTCAGGTATCGTTTCCTCTTCTCCGTTCTCATCCTCGTACCGCGTTGCTGGTCCTCGAATAGGTACATCATCGATATATGGCATCGAAACGTGGGGAACCTCTTCTCGCAAGACGAAATTGACATCGTCATGGAAAATTGGTACGGAATTCGTCCATCCTTGAGGAAGTTTCACTAATCTCAACGCTCCGAAGGGCGACTGAAACGTTGTGTAGTCCCGCGAGGTCTCCGCAAGGTCCCTATGATCATATCCCGAGTACAAATCCAAAACTCCTCCACACGCTCGACCCGAAAAGTGGTCTGCCAACTCTTCTGTCGCAGGTGGGATTCCTGAATGCGCAATTGTAACCGCGTTTAACGGCTCCAAAGCATGAACGAGTCGAATACTCTTGCCATCCTTCTTGAGAACACCAAAGAACTTCGAGCGATATGAAGCATTCGACGGTTCGTACACGCCCGCGTCGATTTTCTTCTTAATCACTTTACAAAACTCCTCTAGTTGTCCTCTCGGGATCGGAATACTCTTCTCTATCCACACTTTGTGCTCGACCGTCGGTATTTCGACAGGCGGAAAGAAATCATGTCGCAAAGTTCCTCGCTCCTCGTCATTCCAAGCGAACGCAGGCCAATGAAGCATCATGAAATTATGAATAACCTTCATTTCCTCGCTCCTCAAGAACCCAGTGTTGTGAACTTTATCGATAATTTCCATCCTCTCTTGTGTATATCTCTCGGTAGGTACGACTTCACTCGGATTTGGTGATAACTTAGGCATTTCAGCCAAAGGATCCCCGATGATTTCCCTCTTTATGAGATATTTCTCTGGAAGCTCACCATAAACTGGCCTCGTTTTCAACGCAACCGGTTTATACTTCTTTCCAGCGAATGTATCCATAATCTCGACTCCAGCCTCCACAGGTGAACCATTTCTCTCTCGATCGAACCCAAGGTCGGCACATTTCAGACACGGAATCGATGATTCATGCTGATGTACGTTCCCCAGATAAGATGCTTCTACCGCCGCTCTAACTTCCTCGTCTGGTCCTTGACGGACACCCAATTCAGACTCGAATTTTACCACTAGCCCACTTTTCCTACTCTGTGAAGAGTGGTCGACTCGCTGTTGGACAAACTCCTCGAGCAACTCTTTTGCCTTTCGGTCCTTGGACATGGTTTTCGACTCTTTACTGGCTGTTAGGTACGCCAATTGCAGTTCTTCATCCTCAAATCGACACCCGTCCTCAGGTTCGATGTATCCCTCCACTCGCAACTCGCCCTTTTCATCAATTCCCATACACACACACAGCTCTTCGCCTCCCCAGTCTCCCACTAGTTCCTCAACGAGTTCTGAAAATCCGATTCCACCTCGACTTTGGCCCTATGCTCTCGATTCTCCTTCTGAACAGGCGGATCTTTCCCAGGTTCTTCGACCCGTTTCGAGTTCGACACCACAGAATAAGTTCCCCTTGCCTGAGTCGGTATCACACACCTTCGCTCTCGGTTAGGATCGCGAATCGTGAGCATTTGGTTCCCATTCCCGAAGTTTTCTAACTTGGATTCCGTTACTAGATCGAAAGGTCGTCCGAGCAAAACTTCATAAGCCACTTGGTCGATGATATGCACTTGCAGATAGACGGGTATGTCTCCAAACAAGAAGCATACATTTCTTGCTAACCCAGCAGACTTCTTCAGTTGCCCATTCGCACTTTGCATGTAGATTTGCAAGTCAGGATCCCAAGGAATTCCCAATCTTTCCGCTACCGACAATGCCATCGACACAATTTGCGATCCACTGTCAATAACACACTCCACACGCTCTCGCAGCGATTAACGGCCACACAACCCTCAACGACGCCGAATCTTTCCCTGAGAAGACTTGCTTGGGCGGTTCTCCCGGTGGGAGAGAAGCCACATACTGGAGATATGGGTCGGTACTCACGTATGAGCCTTCCCTTATTCCGTATTGCTTATCCTCTTCAGTAGAAATGTAGAACGAGTCCACCATTGGCAATTCGTCGATGTGTCTACCGCGTCATTTTGGAGTCGAACTTCAACGTTCTCATCTTCCATGAACGGGTATTCCGATCCTTCATCCAATTTCCCATGTAACAAGACTGGCTTTATAGGTTGTCGAGTCCGATTCGTCGATTTCCGATCGCTTTCGCGTACTCTGGAGAAAGAGAGATCAAATCGCCCACAGTAACATCGTGCACGACTGTATTTTCTGTCTTTTCCACAATTCGCTTAATTATATGCGGGTCGTCGAACTTCGTCGCCAACTTATACGCCCTCTCTTCTACATCTCGCTTCTTATTCGTCTCGCGCTTGGGCGATTCCGAACTGGGTACCATCCTGGCAGCATATTCCAACTTTTCGTCCTCAGAATCTTCTCCTCTGAATCGAGCTTTGCGTTTCTTCTTCGGCACATCCTCTTTCTCCAGCACCTCCGGCTCAGATTCTTCCTCCTCACTTGAAGACTCGACAGGATCATCCTTTTTCCTTCGATCTTCCTTCTTTTGACGATTCCTTTTCCTTATTCGCAACTTTCGATCGGTTCTCAGGAGATTTCGTTGCCTCAGGAGCTTTCTTTCGCCAGCTCCCTGTCTCCTTCCTCGAACTATCTAAAAATTTCGTCCCTCCCCAGCGTTAGAGTCTTTTCCCGAACGCGTATTCGCAAATTGGGACTCCATCGACTGATTCGCGGACTGCGAACTGGATCCAGATTGGTTCTGCATGGCCTGAACCATATTGTACATCGTCATGAACTGTTGAAAGTTCGGATCGACCGGGGGCAAGCCTGGTTGAACAGGCCCTTGAAGGTACACAGGGTACGCTTCACTCTTTTGCCCCGTCTCCCCCATTCTCTGCTGTTGTCTACCTCCTATCCCTTGCTGCGACGCTGAATCTCGTTGTAGGATTTGTGGAAACGATTGGATCGCCCCCGGCTGGTTCGAGAATCTTGCTGGTTCATGAGCTGAGACATTATTCGATTGATATTGCCTAGTCATAGCAGCCATTTGCGCCCTCAATGAACGGATTTCGTCCTCATTCGTGTCATACAGCAAATTATACTGCTCGCTGGGAGTATATTCGTTGTAGAACGACGACTGAAGGTTCGTCTGCGCATTTCCTGACACAATATTCCCTCCGCCTTTGCCATACCAGTCGAGAATTCGTTGATACCTCGAGACATTCTCAGGATACTTAGGAATATATTGACCTCCTGGTAGGCGCAAGCCTCCATTCTCCATAACGATCTTCCCTTGGTCCAACAACATCCTCTTCTTTGGGCAATCTCGCACCATGTGTCCAGTTTCTTCACAGAAATGACACTGGTCCCCTCCACTCTGTTGTCCTCCATACCCACGACTTCCTCCTTGTTGATAATCGCGTTGCGGCGGTCCCGATTGAGGGTGCGCATGCTCCTTGGACTTATTTTCTGTAGCCTGATGGAACTGCTTCATCGTCTCGATGAGTTGCTTATCCCTAACGGCCATAACGTCCTTCAACGCGTTTATCTCTAAGGCGAAAACTCTCCATTTGATCACGAAACTCGTTTTTCACTCTAATATCGTTCGTAGAGTTTCCGCTTTTCGAGCTCGAGAGCAAATTCGAGGGTTTCGAGTCGTTTCTCATCATCGCATCTGCCTCCCGTCCAGACCAATTGTTCGCCAACCATTCCACCACCTTCAAGACGTCCTTGTAGTTCCACTTATCGCCTCTTCGAG
The DNA here is from genome assembly GCF_014461135.1 of Mycena indigotica. Taxonomy (NCBI): domain Eukaryota; kingdom Fungi; phylum Basidiomycota; class Agaricomycetes; order Agaricales; family Mycenaceae; genus Mycena; species Mycena indigotica. The sequence goes on along the minus strand of NW_023503014.1, from coordinate 1,470,898 downwards.
TATTTCCCGCGTTTTGGTTTCCCGCATTCGCGTTCGGACCCAAGATATTTGCCACATTCGGTTGGTTCAACACAACTTCGACTGCCGAAGCAAAATCATCGCTGAGCGTACCAAGAATCGACGATACCAACTCTTTGTTGGTGATTTGCGATGGTGGTCTGAGGAGTTTTTCGATTTCTGCCAAAAAGAATGCACAAAATCGAATCACTAGACCCAGATCTTCACGACTAGCACCCCGTGCCTCGGCGCAAATTTCCTTCAAGCGTCTCCTCGATCCTTCGTTAACCTCCTCCAACTCTGGATACATCTTCAGTATCTCCGCCTTCCACCCATCGAAGTCTCCTCCAGCAAACGCTGTCAGATTCCGCCACGCTTCCTTCACATGCTTAGTATCGAGATACCTCAGCACCGTCTCCTTCTTTTCCGCGTCGTTGTCGATGCCTCCCTGCACGATGATTCGCTCGCACTCCTCTAGGAACTTCTCCAACTTGGCAGGAGTCTTTCCATCGAAGCTAGGACGACCAGAATCCCATGTTTCAGGCACCTTGAACCGCACCGCTGCTCCTCCTTGAGCGTTTCTTCCTCCACCACCTCCGTTTCCACCTGCGCCACCCGCGCCACCTCCGTTCCCGCCATTTCCACCATTTCCATCGTCCATGTTTTCGTTGTTTTGTTGAATCGGAGGTTCGTTAAGCCGATTCGTGTTGATTTCGCTCTCTGATAAGTCGGTTAGAGGCGAAGATGGTGTCGGAGATTGTTGTTCTTCTTCGACAGTCGCTGAGTTTGTGTTGGTTTTGCGCTTTGTTGTAGATTTCGATTGAACGCGCTTTTGTGTTGATGCTTGAGTCGGTCTTTTCGACGAAGATGCTTGAGATTTTGTCGATTTTGTCGATTTTGTCGGGATTGTCCGATTTCGATCGCCTTGCGAGTTACGGGTAGTCCTCGGTTTCGCGTTCGCAGATAGTTTTGGTACGAATAACGGTGTCGGTCTCAGTTCTCCAACTCCGCGTAGTAGATTCGGAAAATCGTTCGGTTGGGAATCAGTTAGATCTCGCTGTTTCCCTTTTGGTGGTATTTTGACGTTCGATCCAAGCGTGTGGGCGCTTGCTTTTCTTCTTGCTTGTCACAAATTGCACGAAACCAAGTTTCAGCAATACTCGATCACCCCTCGCGGTGGGCTCCAGATGATGAGTGCGGAGTGGGGACAAAGCAAATGAGCCTCTAACTAACCAAACTAACAAAAACAACCAAAACTCCACTTGAGATAGAGAGAAAGTTGTATAATGTCGAGTAGGGAAAGTCACAAAACCCAAAATATCGTCGACTCCTTGTGCGAGAACAGACCCCTGTGAACAGAGCCTTGGCACAAATGTGTAAGGTTGTAGGGTTGATACGAGTTTCTTGCGAAAAACGTTGATTTGTTGTGCCCCAAAGCGTACTATCGACGAAACTCAGCAATAGAGAAGCGCCAATACGATGCCCGGAGAGTTTATACTCGTTGGATCAGGACTAACTGCCTTAAACCCTCTGAGTTGTCTCGAGTCAGGAACTAACTGCCTTAAACTCTCGACCAGCAACCGAAACCCAATAAACAGCAACCGGACTCTCTTTTAAACGGCAACCGAAACCCTCAACCAATAATCCTTCGACGATGATACTATTTCGAAAGAGCTAGCAAGATAAATTGACGAGCTAGATCCCCAGATGCACCTAGTAGAGCGGGGCAATCCGTGAACCTGCCAAATACAAAACAGAGGTATAAATACTAAACAGAAATTGATAGAATCAGGGAAAATCTCGAGTAAGAAAAGTCGTCCATGTGCATAATTGTATAGGTATCGTTTCGCCATACGACCCGGAGTCGAAAATCCAGGTCCAGATGACTGGTATCGCGTGTGTTGGAGTCAATGACCTGTGTAAATCTTCCGTGTTCGCGACCATCTAGTTTTGCTTGTGAAGAATCCCTCGATCTTGAGTAGGATAAGTGGATAGCTCTGCTTCCCAGCTTTCGATTGACACCCATAACTCGTATCTTGTGCGTATGGCCTCAGCGGTAGTTGTCCCAACTCTCCTGGCGCATTTCCAATGTTCAGATGATCAGTTCCTCGACAGTGTTTTAGAGTCGCCGTTGATCACAGGTCCAGGCCCCAATCAATTGAGTAGGTTTTTCACCGTTTAACCGTCCCTTGGCACTCCCGATCCTCCAGCATGATCCGAAACCACGTTCCAATGATGTCAGTCGTCGATACCAACAGAGATAGGGGTGGCCCTAGTCTAGGAGTTGTCGATTTCGAGTCTCCACTGAGCGCCAAACCGAATATGCCTTTTAAGAATACACTCCCTTTGGGTATTTTGCATAGAATTGGATGGATTCTAGCGAGAAGCGGGCTCTGCGAACTTTTCCTAGTCAAGACTTTGGAATCACTATGAGCGATTTGATAGGATTTGACTGGATTTTGATATGTTCTTGTGCAGGTAACTCCCTAGTTGACCATTCGGGACTCATGTCAACTCTGAGACGTGCGCTGAGCAACAAAATCGACAAAAATAGTCGTTTCCTGGTCTGTCCCAGACTGCGGCTTATCAGCGCAGCTGGTCGGCCGCGCCGGTTCTGTTACCAGTGGTGCCCCGGCCGGCGGCCGCGGTGCTGTTCACTACCGCGCCAGTGCTGGCGGCCAAGCTCAAGGTGCCTCTCCGGCCTCTCGCGGCCCTACTCGCCAGCGTGCACGCCAAGTTGTCAATAAAACCCGCGCAGAGCCGGTACTCGATTTCTTACTCTATAGTACAAGAGCATGCTAATTTATACAACTCTGAACAGTGCCACCTCACGGCCACCTTGTGCTAGCTATGTCCACTGCCCGCGCGCACAGCGGCTCTTCCTACACGTTACGCCTCATACCGTTTGACTCAGTGTGTTTCACGCACGCGCGTTTTGCTTCACCACTCCATTTCAAACTTCTCCACTGTTTGGGTTTCGACTCTCTCTCTCTTTCCTTTTGTGCATTTGCCTTTTTGTATATACAAACTTGCTGCCGCTCTGCGTTGGTCGTGGTACGGCGGGTGGATCGCTCGGCGGGCCACGGACCGGCCCTGTCATCATAATCGGGAAACGCCGCCGGTCCGGGCAGTGCAACGGCGTCTGTCAGCACAATCCACGCTGCTTCTAATTGATATCAGCTGGCTGTGCGACCAGGCTTCACGTGTTCGCGATTTCCACGTGCGTCAACACCGGAGGCATGTGCCAGGGATCAGGCAGCCTGATGCTTTACGGGCATCAGGCGAGCACTAGGCAAGCACCTGGCCAGTTTGATATGTTGATGCCATGAGTCTTTTATATGCTACATCAATAGATTACGTAGATTTTATTGGTGTTGCTATATGACTTGAATGGATCTATAGGATACCAGTGAGAGCAATGCATTTTCTTATAATTCACACCACTGAGAGCAAACTCTGGAGTTGCTGTGAGCCTTCCTAATATACAATCCTTTCATAAAGACAAAGCAAAGGGTCAAATTGCTGCGTAGAGTAACTGTAGTTTAAGATTGCTAGCCATACATTATATGCTAATTATGACCAGCTCAGTCATCTGAGAAAGTAAACCACTAAGTAGCAGCCTGCCTACTGGAATGCAGGAATCCCCACCTGTCCAGATGGGGAAGGCTTCAGGCCACTTCATAGACACCTATGGGTGGACCATTGCTCATACTAACCTATCTGGGTAAAGAGTAGATGCAATGGCCAAATTGGTGTATACTACAGGTCAAGTAGGTCTATCAAACCAACATACATTTTAAATGGACAAATAGAGTGTTTTATGGTTGGATATAGCCAAGTAATATACTGTCAAGTTGACCTTATCAACTACTGATAGTATACTTGAATGTAACTCAAGTAAAAAGGGACTTATTTGTGAATTCAGTGCTATCTAAATCTTATCTAATCAATCTGAAGCCTCATGGTTACAGCATGTCACACCCCAGAATGGCACTCAGTGCTTGCCTGATGCCCGTAAAGCATCAGGCAGCCTGATGCTCAGACACATGCCTCCGGTGTGATGTCAGGGCCCCACTTCAGTCTCCCTCAGATCATCTGAGCGCATCTGAGGTGCATCTGACCAACACCCCCCTCGGAACCCTGACCATCGTCCATGGCCTCCTTTGCCTGCAATGCCGCTCAGGCCTTCTGTGCTCTATGTCGGCAGTTATGGATGACCAGTATATGGTTGGCACCCTAGCAGGCGGACCCTTAAAGTTTCTTCTCTTTGGATCCTCCCCTGCTAGGTTGGTCCCTCTGTGTACTGACCCATTTCATTCAATTCAGCGGGTCACGGTCACATTGGATTTTTTGGCCGAAATATTTTGGCCGGTCACAGGTCACAGCCCATTCTTTTGGTCCCAAAGTGTTCCAATTTGCAAGAATCTCAAAATTTTCGCGCCGAAGGCGTGCTGAATTTCCTATTTAGGTAAGAGGTCACGCAAAATTCGGCCTCCAGCCGAATTAGACATTTCGGCCAAATGGTCATGGGTCACAGGCCCGCTGAATTAAACGAAATGGGTCAGTATTTCCTATAGCTTTTATTGACACTTTGGATCCTCCCCCCTTACAATCAATTAATCCTACTTCAGGGCCTATTTTTTTGGCAGAAACCCCAGTGTGACCTCATGGTACTATAATATGCCTATAAATTTCTATCAACAGTAATCTAACTAAGCAAGATTTAATATAGCGTCACACCATACCCAAAGGGTCCCAACTTTTGAAAATCCAATATACCATCAAAAGGTTTTTTTCAGGCCATCTGGGACCCCCCTCCCCCTTAGCTTCAAAAGTGCTGATAAAATACATTTTTCCATCACATTCAGTAAACTCCTCTTACTTATGAGTAATTGTGATGCAACGCGAATTCGGGGAGCTCTGCTCCAAAGAAGTCGAAAGGAAAAAGAGTAATGGGAACAGCTCTGTGCAGAAACCCGCATTAGCTGTAAAGAGTGTATAGTGTACAAGAAGTCGGGTCACGCTGAGCCAACGTGGGGGAGGCATACAGGCGAGCGGAGCGAGCCGCGGTGAACGACGAGATGGGGCGAGAAGCAATCAATCAATTCTTGCTTAGCAAGAATTGATTGATTCACGTGACCCGCACGTGGGAGTAATGCCCACATGTGGATATACTAGCTGCAGTATCATACGTTCTACTTAATATATGCATAGTCCAGATTACCGTATCATCACAGTAATATATAGGTCTTGAGGCCTTATTAGTGCTGGCCAAATACAACTATAATATGGAATTGACATATTATATTTATATCATATTTGCATACTTGCAAGAATATTATTCAATATGATTATGAGTATATTCAAATATAATGTAATCTCGAATATGAACTATAAGAAGTCATTACTATTTGTTAAACTGGCCTTCAGCCATGCCTTGGTAATGATACCAATTGTCACTATCTTTGTTGGGCAGACATCAGATATTGTATACTTGAGGCAAAAGAATACTGTAGTATTTTGTTCAATTTTACCTGTGACACCTGTGGCAGAAATGTGTAACTTAGCTAATAGCCAACTTTGATGTGGTCTCCTGCCTTAGATGGTAGGTCTGCACACCATGGGCACAGAAAATTACCATTTTGTGCCAGTTTAGGACCTTAGAAACTTGTTGTGACCTGTGACTGGCACAAAAAGTTCCAGCAAAAATGTTAATGTGACCATAACAGGATTAATTGATCAAAATAGTATTGTAGATGTTCCATAGATACACTAAAATCAGGAATAGTGAAATTGAATATTTCTAGGCAGTAATATAAGGTATTCATCATATATTATATTATATTCAGGTATATTAATATTCAAGATCTGCACTGACATCATTCTATATTCATAGTATCCAGAATATATTCAATATTTGTTCAAAGATCTTTATTTATGGCCAGCACTAGGCCTTATACTTAGAGTCACTCGTAGGCCATTTATGACTATCTGTAATCAATGAGCAATATATTTATGACACCAGTCACACTGTCGTCACAGCACAGCCTAACTATGGTGTTGGCCATACCCCAAGGGGTGTCAGATTTGGCCGATTTGCCCACCCGCAATCAAACGGCATTTTGATTGAATCACGCACTGCCTTCTCCAAATCAAGGTAGAATCCACGGAAAAACTAGCGATCATGCAAGAACAATATGTATATAGGCCACTTTGTAGTGCAATCTCTAGGCAGTGACAATGTGACAAGCCTCTGAAAAATTGCACTAGCAGGTCCTAAGCACAAGATAAACACACATCTAGCTATGTTAAGCACTAAGCTTCCAACAGCTCTAAAAGCTGCTGTCAAGCTGATGGGCTCGCTACCTTGGCCCAACCTCCAAGGCTCCAACCTTAGCCTCAAGTCACGACAGTGTGATGAAGTCACGGGATTTCCGCATTTGGGGGGGGGTGGTCACCTCAGGCTACCCCTACCTGGTACCTGTTAGGCTTAATCGGAACCACGGAACCCTGGGCCTAAGAGGTACCAAATGCATGGTATCACCCATGGGGGTGGTACTATCCACAAATTGTGGATGGTACCATGGGTGTCACACAACCCATGACCATGGTGCCATCCATGCGGCCTTGGGTGCATCCATGGCTGTGTGGATGGCACCATGGTGCTTTGCCTGATTTGGGTGGCGGGGTAAATGGCTTGTAGCTCGCTCAAAACTGGTCCAAAAAATAAGTGCTTTGGTGCAGCCGGTAGGTCTCCGCCTGGGCTTGTTGATCCAATCACCTAGTGACGGGGAAGTCGCTGGTTCGACTGCAGGATGTTTTTTGCATATTTTGGGAAAAATACCCCTGCCATGCTCTTGCCTTGGCTTTTGGGTTGTCAGCTTAGCACTAGAAAAATGAGATATTTTTGCTCTTCAAGACAGGCCAAGTCTCATGAGATTTGCTGGGCAGACTATGGAGTTTTGAATATTTTTTCATTTTTCTGGCTTTTCATTAGTTGGCAGTTCAAGCATGATAGATGGGCAGTAGGCAGCCTAGAGTACATGGAAAGTGATGTACAGTATGTGTGGAGTATGGACTACATGCCCCCAACCAGTTGGCCATGCTCTCACCCCTTGGACTTTGCAGAGTATTGGGCGCTGGGGAGCCGATCGGCCATCACTGATGGCATCAAGCCGACCGGCATGTTCGATTTGGATGCATCCATGCTGCCAGGCAGATGGGGCCATGGATGCATCCATGGCTGGGCTTGATACCATGCATGGATGCATCCATGGGTGGTATTGTCCCAGCATGGATGCATCCATGGGTGGTATCAATACCCACTGTGGTCGCATCCATCTGGTCGCGTGGATCGTACCACGGTCACGGGGTGGACGCAACCACGGTCACGCTGGGGTGCATCCACGCGCCTTGGGAGCATCCATGCATGGGACGCGTGGTATCACCCACGAGTCGGCATGGACGCATCCATGGCGCGCATGGATGGTACCACGCGCTCCCTCCCGACGCGCATGGATGCTACCACAGGCGCGTGGTAGCATCCATGCCCGCCTTCCCGCCCTTGTGGTACCATCCATGCCCGCCCTGTGGTACCATCCACTGGCCCCGCCCTCCCGCCATGGTACCATCCATGCCCGCCCTCCCGCCTCCATGGTACCATCCATGCCCGCCCTCCCGCCTCCATGGATGCATCCATGATCCGCTCCGCGGTCACATGCATCGCGTCGCGTCGCGTCCGTGTCTGGCTTGGCCCATCGTAAAGGCCTGCATGCACACGGCCATCAACGCATCGCGCGGGCATGTCTAGCTTTGGTCATCACACATATTCTTCTCAGCACATTGAACTTAAGTCGTTGGCCTCGGCAGACGCGGTCACGTGACCTATCAAACACACGCTAAAAAAAAGCAGGCGCGTCTGGCATTGCCGTGGACGTGTCGCGTGTGGGCATGTGGCTAAATAAAAGTGTGTCCACCTCCCCTCATCCCCACTCTGTCCTGCGTGGCTTGGCCTTTCGTTTCTAAGTCCATCTGTGGCGTCTTTCAATGGACTTCGTGCAGATTGGCTCATCAGACACGGTCACGTGACCCTAGACAACTCAAAATAACTAGAAGCGCGTCTGGGTCAGTTCATAAGGCTTGGAGCCTACAGGCGGCGTGATGGACCAACACATGGGCAAGAAAGACATAGTATTATTCTCAGAGTACATAATTCAATCTAAGTACGCTTGCGAGTGGGCCTTGGCGTCAATACCTCGGCCCTTGGCAATACAATGTCAAGAACTACAATTTTTTCCAAGGCCCTTTGCGTCTCACTCATATGAGGCCGATAGCCAGCCAACGGCTGGAACGCGTTGGGCTTCCCCTCCAAGCTGAACTCCAGTGCAGCCCATTTGATCGCGTCGTCTGGATCACAAGTCTCGGGGTCATATTCCACGAGTCCCTTGGCAGAGAAGGGGTTTGAAGTCCGCTTCAATGACGGGTTGCGCGACGCGTTCACGTAGCGGCAAACGAGCTTTGGGTATGGCAAAAACTCGACTTCCAATCGTTTGGCTGGGGGTGGTTCGAGGTCGTCGTCATCGTCGGCCAGGCGCTTCCTCGATGATGAGGCTCGCTGCTGCTGATCCTCGTCCTCGTCCTCTTCATCATCCTGAACCTCGGGTGTCGGAGTAAGGTCGCGTGTTGTTGCACGCTGAGCCTTGGAGGGACCAGATTTGGACTTCAGTTTCGCCAGCACTGCGTCGCTTGAGGAGGCTGTCAGAATGACAGTGCCGTCCGCGGCAACAACGATGGGCACGTCACTCTGGTCCTCCAGAGCTATTTCCTCTGCAGTCCAGGACTCCAACAAAGGTGCATGGTCGGCCGATACGGTGTTCGGGATTGGCTCCTTGCCCTCATACGCGAGGTACTCGTTGACCATGGCTTCGGCCATCTCCGACAGCGCGCGTGTGGCAGAGTTGTCTCCGCCAGAGTTTTTGATGTCATTGATGGAGCGACCCCGCCCAGGAGCGTATTCAATGAGTGCAACCGGCCAGAACGTCCAGCGCAGATGGTCGGCCACGGCCTTGTTTTTGAACTGCCTCCATGCCATACGAGGGTGCTCCGCTTTGATGGTAGCCAGGCGGGTCTTCCCCTGCTCGAGGAGAGTCACGCTGTTCTTCCCTCGCTCGAGGAGAATACGGTCTAAACAAAAGTTAGCAAGGCAGTTAGAAATGGAAAAAAACACGTACACATTTGATTAAGACCACAACTCGCAGTTTGGCGCCGCTTTGAATCACGTAGTGTTTCCCTCGCCGTACGCGCGATCTGGAACTGATGAGGATTCCGCTGGAGCTGCTCGCCTGCTTGCTCTAGCGCGAGGTCCTGCTTCGTTTGTCTAAGTCGGATCAGTTTTAATGTAAGCAAAGAGTAGAGGGCAACATACAATAGTATTGCACTCAGAGCATTTGTGTGTCGTTGAATGTCGTCGCCATGTCGATGGAGAGCTTCAACGTAGTAGGCTCCACCGCCATATGTTACAGAGTTCTTGGTATTATCGTCGGGGTTGACAGCAGTAGTGACAGCGACAGTGTGAAGGTCGCGCGTCATTCCCATGGCCTCCATCTAGGAACAAATCAGGTGGGTAAAGACTCATAAAAGCAACTTACCTGAGTGGCCAGGGGGCGGATCGCATGGGTGATCACGTTGTAAGTGGTTTTTTTGGGGTCATGGAGGTCGGGCCGGCTGCCGGTTATTTGGAACTGGAGATGGTCATGGATAGCGTCCTCCATCACGCCACGGATCGCTTCCGAGTCGTTCCATAGATGCTCTGGAAGCCGGGAGTGGATCCGATCGATATAAGCCGCACGAGTAGCACTTTTGTAATCAGCAGTCGAAACTAAGTGAACCCGGTTAGAGCAAGCTTTGAACAAGAATAAAGCAGACATACCACCAGCTTCCTTGGGATGGAGGCTGCGATAGTGAGCCTGCCAGGCCCCCCAAGAATTTACCGCGCGGGACATCTTCGCCAGCAAGCCGCCATGCTGAAACAGAGTGGCAGTATTGCAGCGATACTCTTTGGCCACGCGCTCGACCTCGGCATACATCTTCCGAATGGCGGCTTTAGTGGCCTCAACGGCAACATCCGGAGGCGGGCCGCGCTTGACCTTGTAGCCGGGTCCATCGTCATAGTCAGTGTCTTCTTCATCATCGTCGTCGGCCACTGCCTTCTCCTTGCCTTTTCGGCTGGCACGCGCCATGTCGACGGCGGCAAAGGTCGCCGCGGCCGTGGGTGACAATGTACCATGCGGCGGAGGGGGAGGCCGTGATTCGCCATGTGCCGGAGACGATGGGCGTGACCCGGCCGGCGATCCGGTCGGCGCCGGGGACGGTGGCCGTGCAACCCGTTTACGCTTGTGTTTTTGTTTGCGTGGACGGCGGATGCCGGGCTCGGATATGGCCTCGCGTTCGAAGTCGGAGTAGTCGGCGTCCTCGTTGGACTCGTCGCCCACAGCTTCTTCATATTTGGTGCCTTTTAGACCATAGAGAAAGTTGTGATCAATTATTTCTTTGGCCAGTTTGGCACGTGTTTGGGTGAAGTCGTCGTCGTCGTCGTCAGAAGTGTCGGGGAAATGTAGGGCAGGTGTTTGCGACCGGCGCTGAACGCTGGGCGAGCGAGATGGCGAGAGCTGATCGGGAAGATCAACCTGGTCGGGAAGATCAACCTGGTCGGGAAGATCGAGCCGGTCGGGAAGATCGAGCCGGTCGGACCGGTCGGGAAGATCAAACCGGTCGGACCGGTCGGGTACGAGGGTAGCCGGGAGCAACAGATTCGGGGGTAGTCCAAAGAGTTCGGCAGGCGCTTCAGTGGCAACCAGGGGAGGACTGGGAGCAGGAGTCGGAGTGGGTGAAGGGGCTTTCTGGGAGGCGCGTCAGCATTAGAAGGCAGGGATGACGCGAGACGGACTTGTTTTTTCTTTCCCTTGGTATTGCGGCCCGAGATCCGCGGAGGACTTTGAAATTTAGCAGGCGGTGGCCCTCCCGGGCCAGGTCGTGAGCGAGTCGTGCGAGGTTGCATAGTGCTGGGGTGGCAAGGTAGGCTGAGCTGAATTTATAGTCGACCGACACCACAATGTGCTTTGAACTCGTTGCATTGTCGCGCGAAGTCACGACTTTGATTCCTTACTCGTTTTCTCAAGTCTCCCGCGTGTGAAAAAATTCAGAAAAAGATAAATTCTATCTAAGTTACATGGATAAGTAAGTCGGGGGCGCGGTGTTGACGGCGGGGGAGGGAGTCGGCGTTGGCAGCGGGAGGCGAGGCGGGCGGAGAGCCAGGCATTGGCAGCGAGTGGGAAGGGAGTTGGCGGCGGGCGGGCGGCGCAAAGGGAGTTGGAAGTGAGGGGAGGCGGGCGGGCGGCGCAAAGGGGAGGGGATGAAGTTGGCGGCGGGAAGGCAGTTTGGCGGCGCGGCGGGGAGTTGGCAGCGGGGAGGTGGTTGGCAGGCGGGCTGGCAGCGGGAAGGGAGTTGGTAACGCGGGGCGGGGGTTGAAGTCGGCGGCGGGGAAGGGAGTTGAGTTGGCGGCGCGGCGGGGAGTTAATAGCGGGGAAGTTCGCAGGCGGGCGGGCGGGAGGCGCACAGAAGGCGGCGGCGACAAAGCAGTTGGCGAATGGCGCTGGCGGCCTGGCGGGCTGGCGGGCTGGCGGGCTGGCGGGCTGGCGGGCTGGCGGGCTGGCGGGGGAGACGGGGACTGGCGGCGGGGGTGGGAAAAGAGGGAAAGGAAAGAAGGAGGGCGGCCACCGCCACCAGCTTATATATGAAACGGATCGGCATCTCGGCAGAATGTTCGAGAACCGAGTCCACCCGACCGACCCCGATCCATCAGGTCTGGACCCGGTGGCCGAGATGCCGATCCATTTGATATATAAGCTGGTGGCGGTGGCCGCCCTCCTTCTTTCCTTTCCCTCTTTTCCCACCCCCCGCCGTTCGTTCCCATTCCCGCCCTTTCGCCCGACCCAGCCGTCAACGACGCGTCGCTGCTGCTGCCCCCGCCTCCCGCTCATCCGTAAGTCGTTTCGCTCACAGCTGCTGCTATCGTTTGCTCACTGTCCGTCACCAGACTGCCTCCGCGCGAGCGCGACGTGCCTCAAACAGAAGTGGCCAACACCGCGTCTACTGTTTTTATCGTGCGTGCCCACTGCCTGCTCGCGGTCCTATCAACTAACAAACCCGTTGCAGGGCCTCTGTCGCTTCTGACTTCGTGCGTTTGGCCCACCCACCACTACTCATAAACTCACAAACTCGTCAGCCCTGCCATTTCAAACCCACTCGCTCATTGTCCGCTTCGACATCATGGAGCCTTGGGTGGACGATTGGGTGGACACACGCAGCTGGAGGCTAACGGACATTTGGGACGACGAAGACGAATCCTTTCCGACTGAATCTATCCCTCCCGAATCCCCTCCTACATCGTCAATACCTGAGTCGTATCCTACCGTAGAACCTATCAAACAACCTCTCTTTTTCCCTGGAACCCCGTCTGCGTCCGAGTCCGATTCTGAGTCTGACGCCGAAGTAGCTAGACCTAAGAGTGAGAAAAAAAAAAGCTTTGCCGTATTTTACGGTAGCTAATTTCTTTGATCTCAAGGCTACTCACGTTGCTGACGACGATGACGAAGAGGAAGAGACAGAGCAGGACGCGGAATTTATCGACGACACGTTCATCGACGACGAGGATGCTATGGAAATAGACGACCCGCGCGCCGAGCAAGAGAAATTCGATTATAACTTCGCGCTCAGCGAACAAACTAGAGAGTGGGAGGCTGCCAACGAACACCAACTGGCGGTGGACAAGGCTGCTCACTACGACCAAGCCGCTGCTCTGCAAAAGCAGCCCTTTCTTGCCTCGCCAAGCATTCCTGACATCTCGCACCTTCCACCACAAATTGCAAAACACTGTCAACCCCCCGCTCGACCCCCACTATATCTTGCTACCTGCAGCTGACGACCTCCCAATGTTCACCGTCTTGATCCAGCGCAAAGCCGAATTCGACCTCGTTGAATATCTCTTTACTCAGAGACATATCGTCGTGAGCGCAGGCACAAAGGGCATCGGCAGTGGAGTCGTCTTCATCGAAACGCAAAGAGAATGGACCTCAGAATCCAGAGGTTGATCACGGAGCGAAGCGCAGGCAAGGGCAAGGGCAAGGAAGTAGTGGCCGTCCCGCCTGTCCAAACTTTGCTACAGTGCTTTCGCGATTGGCCCAAGGGTCGCCCGTTTCCTTCGCGGCAAATATCTCTCGCCCAAGCCAGTCCCAAGATCCGAGTGGCCGCTCCTCCTCCAGCAACCACATATCCCGACAACTAACTCGAAGGTTTTTGGATGTTGCTGGATCCGCATTCGCCACGGTCCATACGCAGGTGACTTGGGATTTCTCGAGGAACACGCCCCAGATCTCAACCCCGAGAACGACCCGCACCAGAATGTGCTCGTCGTGTGCCGCGTATCGAGTACAATCCTACCCAGCCGTATGACGCTCCACCAAATCCACAACGTCCCCGTCGTCGTCTGTTCGACGAGAAATACTTTCGCCAGCAGCTACCCGATGAAAAGCTAGTAATTCGCAACTTGTTTTGCTTCTGGGGCCATCGCCAATTTGGGCGGTCTGGGCTCTTCTCAGGACTTGAGCGAATCAAAGTCTCGACACGAACCGAGTGGCAGAAAACCTACAGGTATCACCCGACTCCTACGGAGGATGAAGTCGAGAGCTTTCGACAATCTGGCGCGACGTCCTTGGACGTTCCTCGTACGGGCAAGACCTGTGCTTTGCAAGAGGGCGATCGGGTTGTGAGCGTCACTGCCGGCAGAAAAATCTCGGGGTACATTATCTCGATCAAGACTCAGCAGGTTAACGCAGGCAAGCGTACTCGTATCGCTCTGGTCCATCAGGACTATCAAGAAACTACTTATTGTGGTGATCAGTCCTCTTTATTGGAGACGGGCGAGGTCTTTGCGACTGACGAGTTGCGACAACATATTCTTGGCCACGAGCGACTCATCTGTGTTGGCGATCGCGTCAAGGTCGTTGAAGGAATATCCTATCTCGAAAAAATCGGGCGCGTGTCAGACATCCAAGGGGAGACAGTCTCAATATTATTGGAGACGGAGTCTGGAGCATTAGAAGCTGATGCAGTCGACGTGCTGATGTCGAACCTGGCCCACGAAGTTCCGCCATGGTGATGCCGTTCGCATAACGCGCGGCAAATACCAGGGTAGACAAGGCTTCGTCGCTGGTATCTACAAGGGAGGCTGGGTAGACTTCTTTGCTGTAAGTTATTTACTTCGTTCAGTCCATTTAACCAACTGACAGCTGCTCAGACCGATCGTGGAGGCTCAGTCGTTACACAGGCGATGAGACAGGCAAGCCTGGATCAATTCAAGCCGGACCCTGATCTTCAACGACGCTGGAAGATTCTGGACTTGGAATTTGGGGAGGGGGCAGAAGCAATTTCGACTAGATTAGTCCGAGTCCAGGACGGCGGCGAGCAGCAAGCCCAGGCAATTCCCATTGCCACGAATTCAATTGCTTTGGCAGATTGGAATTGGACTCGGACCGAACCTGAAACTGATTCCCGCAAATCTTTTCTGGATTTCGAGCGACGCCAAAGAAATCGAAGCGAAGCTGTCGTCGACGAGGAGGAGTGGCTCAAAGGGATGAAAGTCCAGATAGCATTCCGCCATCATTTGAAGCCGCGCTACGGAGTCGTCCTGGGCTATCGCTGGGAAAACCCAAGACCGAAAATTGACCCCGCTGCACCTGACTACTCGTGGCTGCAGGTTGAATTGGCCTTGGAACCCGACTCTCAACGAGTTTGGGTTCCTTACAACAATCTCATCGAGGAGTCGTAATGTGGCTTCTCTTGAACGATTCTTTATCTAACTTGACCATAGATCACGAAAGCGGCCTCATATTTTCCGGGCACTGGGCAACAGAGCCACAGTGGTCAACACAAGACTTCGTGATCCCAGCCCGCCCCGCGCGCCCACCACTCGTCGTGCTTTCAATCCCAGGGTTCTTCCGACTTTCCTGGTCCCTCTTCCAGTTGCAATGCCGCCGCGCCCGCCCACTCCCCCGCCCCCCCGGCCGTCAACGCCACACAATGTACCTGAGGATCTCCCGCCAGATCCATGTGTTGTTGAATATGGCGAGCCCCCCGATCATCAGCGGCGAACAAGACGGCAGATGGGTAACAATTCGCGGCTTCGTCAACAAGCGTGTTGATGTGCGGGTCCTTGACCGGGACGGGATGATGGCCGTGGCGGCGAGATATTCGCGGCTCAACAGCTTGATGAAAGCACCGCAATACGCATGTGCCGATGCTTTTGGATATCTGAAGCCGCTCGATTTCCCGCTACAGGCTGCCGAGCTATACAAGTCGCTCATTTGGTTCATCGGAGACAAACCCGTCAAGATGCCGGCACCCGCTCTTATGCCCTGCCGCACATCCGAAACAGGCGGATCCCTCGGCTTGGTCCAACAAAGGGTCATAATCATCGGCCCCGATGTATCCGGCTCTACGGCACGCATCGGACAGTATGCGGAGGTCAAACCGAAAGGAACAAAATATCCGGACCGAGTTATCCGGGTGCGTTTTGTCAAGGAAGTGGGCCCTTCAGGTGAAACGGTAGTTCCCGAAGGCATATATCATCTGGCCGCTATGCCGGGCCACGAATAGACCCATCGGCGATGTCAAGGCCACTATCTTTGACTAGAATGTAGATTATCTTGCTATTCCCGATTAGAGTTGATGCCGTGCTGATTAGATATACATCGATCAGATCTAACGATTAGATAGAGACACACAAGACATGTAGCATAAGTCAAGTCAAGTATAAATAATGTACTTTAAACAATCAAAGAAAGCCCATTTCCTCCAGTGTGTCGCGAACGAGATTAAGACGTCTTTCTTCCGCCTCGCGGTCGCGGCGTCGTTGCTCCACCCTGAAGCGCATGTCCTCGAAAGCGCATTGAGCGGTAGTCGGGGAGGCGTCGAAGGAGGCCATCAGTGCCTCGAAATGGGCCGGCGCGCCGTGTTGATCCTTGCAGATGGCCTTGAGATGGGCATCAGCTAGCGCATATTTTTGCCTAGCCTCATCTGCTTGTTGTGCCAGCTGGAATGCTGAGAAGGCGTCGTCAAACGCTGGCTTGGGTATAACTAAGGAACAGTCAATCAAAGAGTATGGTAGTTCAATCACCGGGCGCACCTTTTGATAGCCTCCCTTGTTCATCGGTCAGATACCACAGCTCGTTATGCGCCGCGGCCTGGCGGACTAGAAAACGAGGTCAGTTGACTCGTACTCTGGATAGACGATGAGACGTACGCCAAGCAGCAGTTAATGACTGCAAGTTAAGACGGGCAATCGCGTCCTCTACTTGTTGAACAGAAGGTTGGGCCGTGAAGGCCCTATAACGATGCGCGGCGGGGGGACGAGGTACTGGCGTATGTCGCCATCTTTGAGTGAGCGAGCGCGGGGCAGTTTGGCGGGTGGGGCTTTTGGCATCGTGACAGCGGGTGGGGAAGGGAAGACGAGGAAGACAGTGGTGTGCTGCCGTTTAAAAAACCCCCCCCCACCGGGACACCCGGACAATGCGTAAGACAATGCACCTGACGACCGCTCAGGGTCAACAAACTGTGACCCAGTCTGTCACTCACTCTCCCCTCCCTCACTGTTTCCCCCATGCGAGTGAACTCAGACACGCTAGGGAAGATTCGCGAGGGCACACTCAGTCCTGGCGGGCTCCACTCTATTGCAAGCACCAGCCATCTCAACTCAAATCCTATCCGCACGCTGGGGGCTGTCGTCGTTGCCCAGCCTGATCGCATCTATGCCCACTTTCCACGAAGATCGCCCACAAAATCTCCCACAAAATCCCCCACCAAGTCAGCAAGACCCGACTATGTCCAGCCCGACGTGTTCGACGACGGGCCTATTGACTTCGCGCCTGTAGGCGCTGGCTCCCGCAAGCGCCTACCTCCCGCAAGCGCCTACAGCAATTTGCTAATTGGCAGAAGATTATCCCTGAGTTGATACCAACTCTTCAGCGGCTCATGCTCACCACAAAATCGCTCCACTCTGTCGCTGGACTTGCGGTCGGGAACGGTCCGGCGTGCCACTGCCTGAAGCGTCGACTCAAAGTCCTGGTGATCCGTTGGTTAAGTAAGCGCTCAAGCGTCTTTAACCCATGTCACTAATGTGTTTCACTTAGTTATTGAAGATATAGAGGTCTCCTCATGCCACTGTCCCGCCTCGAGTGCACCCATACTGCTGTTGGAAGGCGGCTTGTTTGCCTGCAGCCCCTGCAACCCGACTCTCGCTGTCGACATTGAAGTTTTACAATTTTTCATGGAGCTTTCGCTCCATATCGCCCCCAACAATACGGCCTTCTGCCACACGCTTCGAGAACGTTCTGGCATCGCGGGGTTACCAAATGCCACGCGGGGTATGTCCATACTTGATCAGTTCTTTCAGCGCTAACTTTACTCTCAGGAGCGCTTGCGCATTCGCTTCGGCAATTGTTTGACGTGGTTCACACAACTGGTCGTCATGGCCGACAATGTTGTCGACGAGGCCCTTGCGCCGGCGCGCGCCATAGCTCGGGAGCGACTTCAGGCAGCGACAAGCCCCCAACCGGATTTGGTCACCCGGGCCGACTTACCCGGTGTCGATCCCCCAAACGCCGATCCCCCGCACGCCGATCCCCCGCACGTCAATCGACCTGTCAATCAAAGCAATGTTCCGATCATCACTCAAAGCGGTCCGTCAACTCCGCGCAGGCGGCCCGCCGCCGATAGTGACGATGAGGATAGTCTCCCTCCGCCAAATCCCTTCCCAGTGCCCCCTCCGCGCACCCGACCCAGCGACCACTTAATCAGCTGCTGCCCCGCTTGCTTCGAGGGACTACAACATGATCCCAGTCAAACATTCGACATCGCTATTGCCTTAGACGGCAACTTCACTCAAAAACGATTGAAGCGAGGCGGCGCTCTTGATCCGCCGCGGACACACCCTCGCTCTCGGTTTGTCCCATCAGAGCGAGTCCACGCTATGGAAAACCATGTCGATGGTGTCCGCGATGGTCCCCAAAGACCGCAACGCAAGAAAACCCATGTGGAAGAACCGGAGGACGGCTACGAAGGGGATATGAAGGTCCCTAGCTCGGCCCTCGATGCCTGTGGTGCTTCCTTTAAGGCCATGGATGAGTCCCGAGTCAAGGGCAGCACCAAGTTCTTTGCCCAGACCGGGTTGATGGGCCTCGTATGCCGCCACGATAACTTACTCTTCGTGGTTGATATCGAGACCCCTGGCGAGCGGCAGCATTATCCATTGACGCTTCTGGAGATGTTGTTCCAGCATCTCCCCCCAACATCATAGTTGGGCGCTGTATGATATCGCTTGCGCTGAAGCGATCATGCATCAAGTTCGACTTCCTCTCCCGGTACAAACATCGGCTAGTTTGGGCCGTGTCCGTGTTCCACGCGTTTGCCCATATCTGGGCGTGCCAATTGATCTATCATCCCCAGAAGTGCATTGGGTTTGGTGGCTCTAACGGCGAGGGCAGCGAGCGAGTCTGGTTCAAGCTCAGCCGGCTGGTTGCGTATCTCCGTGTGTGTGGTGTATGTATTTATGTCTCGCTTTCCACTCAGCATATTGATTTGGTTTCAGTATCACCAACGGCACTTCGTCATTGACATGCAGGCTGGACGGGACGCTGAAGAGGTGATCAACGGCATCGCGGACTGGCTTCGGCGTCGGTCGTTCTTATACCAGCGCCAGTTCCAAGAAGCAACAGCAGTTCTTTCTGCGAGCAACCTCTCAGAAGATGAACTCCAAAAGGAATGGGACCTTCAAGTCGCCTATCAAACTCGGCCCGTTACAAGTTCGTTTCTCCCATTGATTATAGATAATACTGACTTTGAATCACAGGGCGCTCCAAGACCGCTATCAGAACAGCGATCGACTCAGTCTTTGCTGCCGACCGCGTGATCCTCCAGCTGGAGAAACGCCTGGAAACATCCACGCAGCAGCTGGCTCAGCGCAACCTATCTGCCGAGGAGAAACTGGCGCTTACCGACAAAATTGAGACTCTAACTGCTGCAAAGCAGAAAGAGGTCCTTCTTCGCGACAGACTCAATCGCCAACTGGGCACAACGAACGCAAAAGCCCTCAAGATCATGAAGCATCGAGATTATTACTCGGCTCGCTACCAAGCCCGAACCACGAAGGACCAGTTGGTCCGCAAATTAACCCAGCGCAAGATGGAGTTTGATCCAATCGAGCGGTCTGTGCGCCGCTCCACCAGTGGTACGTCCTTGGTTTTAGTGGCCAGACAGCGCTTACCTTTGTCCAGAACAAAAGAAGAATGAACACGCGTCTTCAGCCATCAAAAAACGGGAGCCAACTATCAAGAAACTTATCAAACAATACAACGAGGCTCAGAAAATTATCAGCAAACTGATTCGAGAGAAGAAGGCGCCACCCAACGCCATTGCCCCCGTTAAACTCAACGCGGAAAAAATATTCGAGCTGGATATTGACGACATCATCTGGCTCGATGTGGGGCTTGATGATGCCGAGGGTGATGTGCCTCGCGCGTTGCTTGATGCGGAGCTCCGTGCTTCGATCCGAGCGATGCTGCAAAAGCAGCGTTCCGTGGAAGAGCTTCATCGCCTACGGCGGGAGCATGGCCATCTGTTGGCCCATCTGGAGGACGAATGGCGCGCTGTCGAAACGGCCCTCGCCAGCTGCGATGATCCACCCCTCAAATACCAACTCGAACGCCGACGCGAGAAGGTTTTGAACCTCCATGTCGTCTGGGGAGACGCGCTCACCAGTTTATCGCCACCTCCGGGTGCCGCGCGGCTGTCGGCACCTCAGCAATCAATTTCGGAAGCCCGGGTTCTACGGAGCTTCCCGGCATGGAGGGACACCGAGGAGGATAACTTATCAGACGTGTGGAGCGAAGGAGAAGAGGGCGAGGATGACGATCCAATGTTGATCCCAATCTTGAGCACATTAGAAGTGGCAGATAATCGGGTACATGAGGAGGAGAATGATGGTGAAGATGATGTGGATGATATGGACGATGTATTCTTGTAGCGTTCAACAGGGATTCACTAAGCCAGACGCGCCTGCTTTTTTTTTAGCGTGTGTTTGATAGGTCACGTGACCGCGTCTGCCGAGGCCAACGACTTAAGTTCAATGTGCTGAGAAGAATATGTGTGATGACCAAAGCTAGACATGCCCGCGATGCTGTTGATGGCCGTGTGCATGCAGGCCTTTACGATGGGCCAAGCCAGACACAGACGCGACGCGACGCGATGCATGTGACCGCGGAGGCGGATCATGGATGCATCCATGGAGGCGGGAGGGCGGGCATGGATGGTACCATGGAGGCGGGAGGGCGGGCATGGATGGTACCATGGCGGGAGGGCGGGGCCCAGTGGATGGTACCACAGGGCGGGCATGGATGGTACCACAAGGGCGGGAAGGCGGGCATGGATGCTACCACGCGCCTGTGGTAGCATCCATGCGCGTCGGGGAGGGAGCGTGGTACCATCCATGCGCGCCATGGATGCGTCCATGCCGACTCGTGGGTGATACCACGCGTCCCATGCATGGATGCTCCCAAGGCGCGTGGATGCACCCACGCGTGACCGTGGTTGCGTCCACCCCGTGACCGTGGTACGATCCACGCGACCAGATGGATGCGACCACAGTGGTATTGATACCACCCATGGATGCATCCATGCTGGGACAATACCACCCATGGATGCATCCATGCATGGTATCAAGCCCAGCCATGGATGCATCCATGGCCCCATCTGCCTGGCAGCATGGATGCATCCAAATCGAACATGCCGGTCGGCTTGATGCCATCAGTGATGGCCGATCGGCTCCCCAGCGCCCAATACTCTGCAAAGTCCAAGGGGTGAGAGCATGGCCAACTGGTTGGGGGGCATGTAGTCCATACTCCACACATACTGTACATCACTTTCCATGTACTCTAGGCTGCCTACTGCCCATCTATCATGCTTGAACTGCCAACTAATGAAAAGCCAGAAAAATGAAAAAATATTCAAAACTCCATAGTCTGCCCAGCAAATCTCATGAGACTTGGCCTGTCTTGAAGAGCAAAAATATCTCATTTTTCTAGTGCTAAGCTGACAACCCAAAAGCCAAGGCAAGAGCATGGCAGGGGTATTTTTCCCAAAATATGCAAAAAACATCCTGCAGTCGAACCAGCGACTTCCCCGTCACTAGGTGATTGGATCAACAAGCCCAGGCGGAGACCTACCGGCTGCACCAAAGCACTTATTTTTTGGACCAGTTTTGAGCGAGCTACAAGCCATTTACCCCGCCACCCAAATCAGGCAAAGCACCATGGTGCCATCCACACAGCCATGGATGCACCCAAGGCCGCATGGATGGCACCATGGTCATGGGTTGTGTGACACCCATGGTACCATCCACAATTTGTGGATAGTACCACCCCCATGGGTGATACCATGCATTTGGTACCTCTTAGGCCCAGGGTTCCGTGGTTCCGATTAAGCCTAACAGGTACCAGGTAGGGGTAGCCTGAGGTGGGGTGGTTTATGTTTGATTGCGGGTGGGTGGATCTCACGAATCTGACACCTCTTGCCATACCCCCCCGATTTTCCGCCTGTCAGTCAGTTGCAAGTCGTATCTGACAACAAGCGAAGTGCACACGTGTTTGATGGCCTTTTCCCACAGCACCGCCACTCATCTGAGGGATTGCCTTTTCTTCCGCACGGTCACAATGACCAACGGCTGCAAGTGCTGACTGTCGTTCTACCATGTCTGGAACTCAACTCCAGCCTGAAGCTACCTTATCCGCCAAAGTACCGGTGCGTTGCTCATCGTGTCCTCATCATATCAGATTCACGACTCATCCCCCCTCCTAGCAGACCCTTCCCCAAGAAGTATGGGAGAAGATCAGCGAGACGACTTCCACAATTTCTCAAGGCTTGTTTGCTATGCAGACACTCTCCGCCCTTGCACTTGTCCAGCGCTCTTTCGCACAAGCTGCGCAATCGGAGCTCTTCCGTGAGGCTGTCTTCTTTGGCTATGAGGAAGACACTGACAACACACAAACTGGCACGTGGGAAGAGGAAGAGGCATACAGCGACTCGGAAGCAAGACAGCCTGAGGCTATTCTTCTTGACCTCCTTTGTCCTGCCACTGGCACGGCAGGTACCGACGCTGTGTCCTTGGTGAGCGCCAGCGTTACTGCAACGCGCCTCCGCAGACTTGTGCATGTCATTGTGATCGACGGCTGCTCAAAGGAGACGCTGCTCCGCATTACCGCGCACGACTGGCCAGCACTGGCGAGCGTGCAGCTGCGCGCCGTTATCCATTCCACAGAAGATCACACCCATACACTATTGTGCATGCCAAATCTCCGGCATGTGGGCGTGCACGATGCATACAAGCTTGACGCCATCAGCAGCGCTGCACACACTATCGAAAGTGTGACGGTCGCATCTTGGACCACCGGTGGCCCTGTCTGGACTCCTTGGAGGCGCCACAGCCCTATGCCGGAAGACCGTGCCAGCCAACTGCGAATCAAACGGCTGGATATCGTCAACTGTGGCTGGCTTGTGCTCCCTGTAATCCACACCTGGGAGGCCACCGTGAATCTCACCACGTTGAAGCACTTTAAGTACAACTCACTGGTGCACCCCGATCTCAACGCCTTCCTCTCGCGTAACGGCAGAGAGCTTGTCGACCTGGATCTCACCGGCATGGGTGCGTTTCACTTTGGTAGCGCAAGTATAAGATGTTCACGCAAGTATAAGATGTTCAGTGGCGCTAATGCTTGTTTCCAGGGCACTTCCGTCGCGAGTACACGTTGAACATGAGCCCGCTTCGGTCGCTCATGCGGCTCGCCATCTCATGGACAATGCTCTTTGTCGCGGCACTGGAAACCTTATCCGCCGAGTGCCCTCTCTTATCCATCCATATCACGTCGACCGCCCAGTCGTGGACACCGCTCCTGGAGCCGATTGTCGATAAAAATTGGCAGCCTAAGCGGCATCTGGGCCATCGCATCATACAGCGTCCACCGCCGCTCAAGATGCGACTCGCACAAGCCTCAGAGACGCTGCAGCGTGTGGTCCTGGAGCACGGCCCGAAGCCTATCCAACTTGATATTGTAGTCGTACCAGCAAAGCAAAAAGGGTACTATGGAACAGACGAGGCGCTATCAGAGCCGCAGGACATTGTCCTGACCAAAATCCGCACTGCTCTGCCTGCGTTGTTTGAAAAGAAATTGGTCAGCGTGGACAAGGGGGGTTCAAGATCCTTATCAGGCACATGGGGTAGGGGGGAGGGGGGGGGGGTCCCCGGGGGGTAAAAAAAACTTTTTGTATATGAAAGATTTAGGCCTTATATGGGTGTAAAGCCACTGAAAATATAGTGTATATACTCCAAATTCTATAGTTCACAACTCTCATACTTATATCTATATACTTTCAGGCCCATGAGCTTGGATAGCCCACTCTGTCATAGGTCTATTGACAGGTAATTGATGAGAGGTGAACATGTTGAAGAGCTGATATAGCCTGCCATATGTGTTTGAAGGTTCCAGGTACATACATACATACACATACACATATATGCATATATAAAAAAATTTCCAAAAAAAAGTTTCACAAAGATTGAATTTTTTATCCCACTTTTTGATCGCATCAGTGGTCACATGATGCAAATCGTGGGAACATATTACCCGATATGGCAGGAGGGGGGGAGGGGGGGGTCCCCCAGGGGTCGGAAAAAAACTTTCCGACCCTATATCCATGATTCGAGACTTGAACCCCCCTTGAGCGTGGAATTTAACCAGGAAAATTTCGACAACACCGATTAACAATTGTAAAATTTGTATCATGTACTGTTTACCAGCGTCAATACCATTCTTCATATATCACGTACTCTACAAACATAAGTAGTTTCGATATCGACGCCTCGTTGTTGTGCCGAGGTCAGTTGAGGCATATGAGTGGCGTGGGATTCCGTGGGCGGGCCGAGAGATACCTTGACATTGATTCATTTTGTTATATAAATGCATCATGTCAGGCATCCGGAAGGAAATCTTCACCCCTCTTTCCCTCTCCCACCTCTCATGTCCGAGTCGAAGTCGACAAAATACGAGCTCCGCACGTGGACCGACCGTCGCGGGGCAGCGCGAACGGTGCCAATGCAGGTCCTCGTCCTCGGCTTCCCGCGCACGGGCACGGCATGTGCGTCTTCGAATCCTCGCTAAGGAAACACCGCTGATGCCCCGCTAGCGATGCATGCTGCGCTGGAGACCCTTGGCTACCACGACGTGCACCACATGATGGGCGTCATGCAGAACCCCGATGGACGCGGACCTGTGGAAAGAGGCGCTGGAGGCCAAATTCGAGGGCAAGGGAACGCCGTATGGGCGCGCGGAGTTCGACTGGGTCCTGGGCCACTGCGCGGTGCGTGTTATCCGGTCTGGTGGTTCACGTAATTTTATGTAACACACAGGCCTCAACGGACGCGCCGAGCATCGTCTTCGCCGAAGAGCTTATCGCCGCCTACCCCAAGGGGGGCGCAAGATGCCTATCACGGCTATGGGGCAGGGGGGGGTCCAGAGCCTAGAAAAAAAACTTTTGTGTTTGGTGTAGGGATGCTTCAAGAGGTACTTAGGAGGCCTTAGGAGGCCTTTCATATGTAGATCTTCCATGTTAAATGCCATTTGATACCTTTGAATGCAGTGAAACCCAGTTTTTTTGGTGAAGTGACTAAACTTGTCACAGTCTTTGATAGCATCAACATATCATCATGATGCAAGAAGCAATACAACTTTATATGAAAGTTCATTTAAAGGCATAGGAACATTATAATAGCCTAGTTACAATTTAATTTAATCACATTTTCCATTTTCAAGACCTCTATCGATCATTTTGATGCGATTTTGATCGCATCGGTCACGTTTTCGTGGGAGATCATTACTATATAAGGCAGGAGGGGGGGGGGAGGGGGGTCTGAAGGCCCAGAAAAAAAAACATTCAGCCCTATGTATATAATTTGAATGTTGGGCCCCCCCTTGGCCTACCCAGACGCCAAAGTCGTGCTGACGGTGCGCGACGCGGACAAATGGTGGCGCTCCTTCTCTTCGACGATCCTCACGGCACTTAACAGCCGGGCCCTGGCGGTAGGCGCCTGGGTCGACCCACAAGGCTTCGGCCGAACGGTTCCGATGCAACGTGTCCTGGTTCGGCACATGGTCGGCGCTGCGCCGGCGGACGTCACCAAGGCCGTTGCACAAGAGCATTTCCACCGGCATTACGAGCACGTGCGCGCGCTCGTCCCGAAGGAGCGCCTGCTCGAGTACGCGATGGGCGACGGCTGGGCGCCGTTATGCAAGTTCCTTGGCAAGCCGGTGCCCGCCGGTGAATTCCCGCGCACGAACGACGAGGCGATGTTCGGCGAGAAGCTGTACGGCGCAGTAAACGCGATGGTTCGGCGCTTTGTTGGGCGTGCGGTCGTGTTTGTGATTAGTGCCGGGGCCGTTGCAGTCGCAATCCATCTGCGTAGGCATTCAAGTTCAAGTTTGTTATGAGAAACAACAACTTGAAGAATGGGACGGGACCTCTTTCACTTTCACTGGGGATAATAGATATTATTAATAAGTTGTCGCTTATCTCCTGGTGCTGAAGCCAATTTTGATATATACACACTAGGGTTTCTGCCAAAAAATGGGCCCCAAAGTAGGATTTATTTATGATAAATAATGGACAAAAAACATGTATATCTTAGTAGCTTGGAAAAATAGCAAATAACGCTGTAGGAAAGTAGACTTGATTTGTAAGAGATTGAGACATATATTAAGTTATCAGATTGGACTTAACTCTAAGCCAATATCAGCTGACAATTTTGGGGCTATGATTTGTACCAAATAAATGCACCAAATATGCTACAAGATAAAGATATAGGACCATATATATCAAAAATCAGGGACAGCACCAAAGTGCACCTAATATAGTACAAATTGCCATTATATATGACAAATCACCCTGCAATGTGACAAATTGGGGTAATAATAATGTGATATCATTTTTTTTGACAAATATTTGGGTTTGAGTGAGGTGCACTTATTGTCTACAAAACATGGTTAGGAAGAGGGCATAATATATGCTATATTTGATACCCCCAATATGGAACTTGATTTCTTGTAAATCAGATACAATTTGTGCAACTTTTATTATATATCCATCAAAGCTGCAAAAAAAGGCTATACTATTTCTGATATATAAATCCTGCTGAGGAGACCATTTTTTAGCTGAAATCCCAGTGTGATATGAGTATGATCTCATATCTGGTGCATAAGGTCTTGGGTTGAGCCGATCAACGGACCGTGTCATTTGACCGCATCACATGCCGTCACATGAGATTTTCTTCTTCCCGACTTCCATGGACCCCATCTTCCCGCCAGAACTCGAGCGCGAGATCTTCGAGACCGCTGTGGCGTACCACCCGGAGTGCATCCTAGCACTCGTATGCGTGTCTAAGCGTACGTTGGAGTGGTGCGTCATCTGCTTTGCCGCTCAGCTTCCCCTGACCACACGCGTAGGCTCGAGCCGCTGCAATACCGCGCGCTCCATTTCACCGACAATGCCCTCATCAGACGCGTGTTTGCGCTGCTTGACACACGCCCCGACTTCCTCCGCGCCACCGTCCGTTTCGTCTGTCTCGATGCGGGGCTGGTCGTGGAGCGCGACAGCCTCCAGCGCTTTTTCCGCGTCTGCGACGGCATTGTCGACCTGGCGATAACGAGCGGCAGTGCACACCCCGCGCTTGTACCCCTGCTCAGCGCGATGTCAGGGCTACGGCGGCTCACCGGCCCGCTCTCTGCGCTCTTCGAGGACCAGGACTCGGACAACACCGCGCCTTCGGAAACTATCGGGAACCTTCGTCCGGACCACCCGCTGCTGCGAAATACCACCCATCTGGACCTGTTTGACGCCCCGGCCGACCTGATAGATGCGCTCGTGGGGCTCCCCTCGCTCACGCATTTGTCGTTCAGCAGTCCGTCGGGCTATGCCTGGGGGCCCTTCGAGCGGATGCTCGCGGGCAACTCCCAGCTAGTCGTGCTTGTGCTCTTGTGGCCCAAGTCACGGTGGCACGTGGCAGACCGGACACGATGGTATCGCACCACGCCGGTGAGCGATGTCCGTTTGTTGGGCGGGACGTATGAGGGTGGGAGTGCTGCTTGGGCGGAGTGGGAGGGCCATGCCCTGAGGGGCGAGCGGGACTTTTGGGAGAGGGCGGAGGAGTTTGTGCAAAAGAATCGGATGGGGCAGGTTGAAGGCGAGCCTATTTCATTTCGCTGGAGGCCCATTGAAGATATTCGTTCCAGCTTCATCTTTTTGGATGGAGAACGACTGACTGCTGATGCTAGAACGCTCGTTGGATGGGGTAAATGTCAGTATGCTTTCTTCAATATCATTTTTAGTCCTGTTAATGAGAACCATCTGTGCAGGATATTGCATGAATAACAAGTTTGAGTTGGTCATGTGCGCATCGAAACTATAAACGGAGAGGTTACGGGGACGGACGTCCGAGTCCGTTGTGATAGCGATTGGCAGCGAAAATGGTTTCCTGGCAGATGGCCCTGGCGAACGCTTCGGCCAACGAGTGCTTCGAACACCCTCCGAGCGTTGCTGCCGCCGGCCCAAGCCTCAAAAACGCGTGAAATGATTAGGTATGTGCATACTGATACTGCTTGGACGATACCCACTTACGTCGGCCGTAAAGCGACTGGTTACTTGAGGCGAATATTCATGTCCACGCCTCAGACGCGAATAAGCACATAGCCTGAGATCGCCTGTCTGTCTGCGGAATCGCGTGCAACAGCATGGAAGTTGGTCCGGATCCGGGGAGCCAATGTGCGACCTTATCAAGGGCATCCCCTTCGCTTCGCTGCCACTCTTTCCTCCCCTTGACCACCATGCCGCCCACCCCCCGCAGAGGCCCCATTCCGCTGGACAGCGCGCTGCGCCACGTAGCGGCCACCGCCGAAGTGCTGGACGTGCTGGGCAAGAACGTCGGCACGCCATTTCTCGATGTGATCTGCGTTACGGTGAAGGCGGTGGTGTCCTCCGGGCAGGTAACGCTTTGCTATTCCTGTGGCCCTCCCCGTCTTATTCCTGGCGCAGAACATCAGGCGGAACAAAGGCGAGTGTGCAGAGCTTCTCGAGAGCACTAATCAGCTGCTGCGTGCCGTTCTCGCGCTGCATATACGCCCGGCTGGCGCCCCGACTAAGATCGACGGGCCGGGTGGGGTTGCGCATGAGTACTTGGGGCCGGTGCTATCGCCCGCGGCCCTGGAGCAGCTCGGCCGGCTGGTAGAGTGTGTCCCTCTGAATCATGTCCTTTTCATTCTGATGCCTAAGGATTATTAGGACGGTGCATAAGGTGCACCACTTTCTCGAGGCACAGCAGGAGCGCGGGCGGTTCCGGCAGATTTTCCGCACCAGCGAGACGCAGGGGCTGTTGAAGGAGTGCCGCGCGGGGCTGCAGGCGGGGGTGGATTTCTTCTTGGTGCGTCATGACATGTGGGTGAAGTCAAGTTGACGTGGCACTGGCAGCTGGAACGCTCCGACCTGCTGACGGACGTGGCCGCGCTGGATGGCGAGGCACAGGCGGAGCATGAGGAGGTCATGCGCCTTGTGCGGGACGTCCAGGCCGGCGACGATGAAGATGGCGCCGGCCCGGGGTGGGATGCGGTCTCCGAGGTGAGCTGAGTGAATTGTATCCGGGCCCAGTGACGCTAATCGCAGGGTAGATAATGAAGGACATGCATAACACGTGTGTCTTCTGTTCACAGACTGTTTTTTTTGCTAGTGATGGCCAGGTTCGGCTCGGGTTTTCGGTTTGAACCGGAACTTAACCGGACCGAACCGGGGCTCGGGTTCGGCCAGGTTCGGCCTTTTTTACCATAACAAGGCCGGTTTGGGGCCGGATCGAACCGGGGTTCGGCGTTCAGGTTCGCCGAATGCGGGTTTTGGCACAAACCGAACCGGACTTGGCCATCACTATTTTCTCCAGAACCTAACATTTTATTTGCAGAAGCTCGCGTTCCCTGACGCTACTCCCGTCGCAGCCCAAGATATTCCATGGGCGGTCTGCCGAGATGGCCGCCATCCTGTCGTTGTTCACCGCCTCCTCTCCGCGCATTGCGATCCTCGGTACGGGCGGCATGGGCAAGACAAGTCTTGCCAAAGCCGTGCTGCATGACCGGGACATCATTGACGCATTCGGCGACCGCCGGCACTTCGTCCCCTGCGATGCCGCGGCCACTAAGATCGAGCTGGCGGCGGTGTTGGCAGAGTATCTGGGGGTGCGCGGGGGCATGCAGGCACGAGACCGGACGCGGTTCGTAGTGAAACATCTCGAAAAGGCGCCGAAAACGTTGCTCGTGTTGGATAACCTCGAGACCGCGTGGGAGCCGGCGGAGGGGCGGGCGGAGGTGGAGGGCTTGCTGGGACTGCTGGCAGGAATCCCGCATGTGGCGTTGTTGGTGAGCCGGTTACTTTGTCTTTGGATGAGTATTCATTCTGGTGCAGGTGACTATGCGCGGAGCCGAGCGCCCGGCGCAAGTCCAATGGACCCGCCCGTTCTTACCGCCGCTGAAACGGCTCTCGCCCGAGGCCGCATACGAGACGTTCCGGGACATTGCCGACTCAGTCGAGGAAGACGAATACCTTCCCTCCATATTAGAGTTATCGGACAACATGCCACTGGCCCTGACGCTCCTTGCGCATCTTGTCGCCGACGAGGGAGACTGCAAGACGATTCTCGATCGATGGGAGCACGAGAACACGGGGCTGCTCTCTGACGGGATTGACAAACGGTCCAATCTCGACATGTCGATTGCATTGTCGCTGGCCAGCCCGCGGATGGCGGCGCAGCCGGGGGCCCGGGAGCTGCTCAGCATCCTGAGCATCCTGCCAGACGGGCTCGCGGATGCTGACCTTGCGCAGAGCGAGTTGGTGCTGGCCTCTAACATCTTGGCCGCGAAATCGGCGCTGCTGCGGACGGCGCTGGCCTATGTCGGCGACCAGGGCCGGCTGCAGGTGCTCGTCCCGATCCGGGAGTACATGCACCGGGTGGCGCCGCCGGGGGCCGGCCTCGTCGGCCCGCTCCGCCGGCACTACCAGGCGCTGCTGCAGATCTACCACGCCCATCGAGGCACGCTCGGGCAGACTGGCGTTGTTGCGCGCATCACTGCCAATTTCGGGAACGTGCACAGCGTGCTGAGCCAGGGGCTGACGGCCGCGGATCCTGCGGTTGTCGGGGCCGCCATCGAGTCGACGTGTGTGCTCGACATGTTCGCTCTCTCGGCAGGCAAAGGAGAACTCGTGCTGATGAAGCGGATTCCCGGAATATTGGCACAGATGGACCCACCGAACCATTATCTGTCGGTACTGTACTACACGCGGTTCATCCAGATGTGGCGGTATCACCCGGTCCCCGATGCCGAGGCGGTTTTCCAGCGCACGCTGGACGATTGCGTGCATTTCGACAACACCGCGGTCAAATGTGAGTCAGACATGTACATTTCCGGCCGCTCCGGCTCATCGGAGGGTTACAGGCTGGCTATACATCGCGATCGGCTCCTACTATCAGTACCACGACCACAGCCCGGCCAAGGCGCTCAAGATGTACGAGCTGTGCCGGAGTACGGCGGTCTCCGGCGGGAACACGATGCGCGAGTGCGACGCGCTGGACTCTATCGCGAATGTGCACTGGATGACAGGTCAACTGCTCGAATGCCGGCAAGCCGCCGTGGCCGCGCAGGCACTTGCTGTGGCGACGACAGACCTGTACCGCGAAGCCCGCAGCCTTCACACTGAATCCATGGCGTGCCACTCGCTGGGGCTCTTCCCCGCCAGCGTCTCGCAGAACGAACGGGCACGTCATCTGCTCGCGCTGTGCGGCCTTGCCGGCGGTGAGGTCGAAATCGGCATTCTCGGCTCCTTGGCGGAGGTTCGCAAGGAGCAGTCGGACTATACCGCCGCGCGCGAGACCCAGCAAGCCATCTGGGAGAGGGTGAGCGGGCGCGACGACCCGTTTATCCATGCGATGGCGCAGTTGAACCTCGCGGAGCTGGACGTGCCGCTCGGCGCCGCGCGGGCCGCGGTGGACGCGAACGTAAGCGCCGCGCGGGAGGGGTTCGCAGCAATCGGGTTTAGCAAGGGCGGGCCGATCTGCGACATGGTACAGGGCGACCTGGAGCTGCGGGAAGGGCACTATGCGGAGGCACAACGGCTGCTGGAGGGGTGCTTCCGTGGCGCGATCGGCGAGGACGGCGAGATCACGAGCTACTGTCTGGAACGGCTCGCCAACTCGGCGCGCTGGGGCGCGGGCTGGGCGGACGCGTGGACGTATGTGCTGCTCGCACAGGGGGTCAAGTCGCACCGCAAGCTCCCGCTGCTTAAGGCGCTGCAGTACATTGGCGACATCTTCCTGCGGCGGCGCGATCCGGACACTGCAAGTGCGCTCTACACCGTCGCGTTGGAGGGATATGCGCAAATGAACGTCTTTCGTGGACAGGGAGAGACTTTGGAGGCACTAGGAAAGATTGCACGGGAATCTGATCGCGATGAGGAAGCTCAGGCGCTGTGGAGCAAGGCAATACCCTTCCTGGAGCGCTCCTCCCAGCAAATGGCCGCAGAAGTACTCAGAGTGGAGATGGCACAATTAAGGATGAGAGATCTAGATATTCGTCAACCACAGGCAACTATGGGATACTAACATTAACCATTTATGTATATGTACTGGTATAACTGGCTTGCAAACTTGAACATTCTTCTTTCTGTTAGTGCTGGCAAAATACAATTATATTATTTTGAGGGCATAATATATTATAATCATATCATATTCAGAGCTCCAACACAATAATATATTTTTAGTATAGTATAATCATATTCAGATGCAAAATATGCGAATATATTCAACTATAATCTCTAGGTACATTCCAAGAGGGTTCAAGATTCTTATCAGGCACATGGGGTAGGGGAGAGGGGAGGGGTCCCCGGGTGTAAAAAAAAACTTTTTAGTATATGACAGATTTGGCTTATGATACAGCTCGTTGAGCAATATCGCAATGATGTGGATTATGCTCTTCATCTGCGCTAGTCTCACCACTGACGTTCATCTCCAGATGTTTCCTCTGGTTCTTGGGAATCCAACACATACACTATATTTCTCCACGGAGTGTGCACCAGAGTGGATCACTCCATCCTCTGGCAAGAATTCACAAGCTCTGAGCCGCTCCTTCACATATTCATGTAAACCAGTACTGCATGCACATGTTGTAGAATATTTGCCCCACCAGCCAAGGATACGGACTCGTCAATCAGAGTATATGCGCATATCTATATACCTCATGGACTGAACTTGACTTACTTTCATCCATAATCAACTAGCAGATCATAGCTGTATTGTTAATATCATGTGTATAATAGAGAAGAACAAGAGATTACATAGATGGAAACTTATGGGAGGCAGACCATCTCTTAGGGGGGCCTACTGTATGCTTCCTACCTTTATTTCATTGGGGATTCCTTATCTCTGAGTGAGTTATTAGGAGATTGAGATAAGAGGATATATGATATCTATACAATAGGATCTCTAAAAAATATAAGTGTCTTCCCAAGCTATTACACAGATCCATCAGACTATGAGACAAATTGGATAATGATTATCCATGCATTCCTTACTCAGATATCAAGTCATTGTGACTGATTGAATTTGAGACAGAATAACTACAGAAAAGTGGTATAACAGTATGGCCTAAAGATATGACATCATACTCTTATTAGATCATATAAGAACAATATGGCTACCTACTAGTGGAAAAATCATTTGAATCCATAAAGAATTGGTGGAGATATTGATATCAATAAAGCTTGTTCTAGTGCGGGAATTCGGCATGGATTTGCTCTCGAGTTGACGTCAGCAGAGCTCAACAAAAGGTGTTTATACACACACCAATTTTGTTCTCATACTGGCCACCTGGCAGGACCCCATTGCCCGTTACCTTGAGCAACTTGACATACAAGGAGGGCTGCTGCAACAACTTGGTAAATTGTGGCAGGTTCTTGAGATACTTGTCCTTCCACTCCTGTGCCACACCCTCTGTCCCCTCCCCAATGTAGACGTACTCGGCCACTGACTGTAGGACTGCAGCGCACCATGCTTGCCTGTTGGTGCCTTGACCCATTTCTCCTGCTTTGCTTCCTGCTTCGAATTGCTGAACAGCTTGTGACGGAAGTCAGGGTTGTCCCAGAGGTATTTGATGGCGCAGCTGAGCCACACTGGGTTCTCAGACCAGGGGATGCCAGCCTTGTGCTTCTTGTCTACGACAGTACCGTTGCTGTCATCGGCGACAGCCTTCTTCTTGCGCTGAGCTATATGGTAGGAGGAGGAGACAAGCAGCACATCGTCAGGTGGAAAATTTTACATCTAGGGGCCTGGCAACGGCAAATAGCCAAAAAAACAAGCTTAAAAACTGCAGGTAATTTTTTCAAAAGCAGCTCAGGAGCTCCTTTTGAAAAACAACCAAAAAAAATGATGTATTTGAGAAAAAACATCATCAAGAATCTACATCGAAAAACGCCATCGTGAAACGCCCTATTGCCAGCAAGATTGGGAAGAAGCAGAAGTGCTGCCATTGGGGCGCACAAGAATTGGCCAGAAACAATAGACTATCTGGCATTGTATTCGGTCAGCTCTATCATTATTGCTAATGTTGTTGAGCCGCTTCTTGATGACCCCAGCACAAGCCTGTTTTATGTGAACGCAATTCTTTGTTGTGAACACAACACCAAGTTCAATGGACACCCTGGATAGTATGTTCTTTTGGTTGTTTTTTTGGTTCTTCTCTTATGTTATTTCAATTAGTTTTGGAACAATCGGGCTTGGCTAAGTCTCAAGGGCCATCAATAACTATTTCCAGCAGGATGGAAATAATGTTGATCCAACTACATGCCAACCACTTTCTACTTCCACCTTTATTCATTAAGTTATTGTTCCAGAGGCCACTATAAGTCACTTGATAAAAGTTATTTGTTTAGTTAAATTATATAACTTTCATTTTGTGATAATCTGTGACATCCTCTGATGAAATTTCCTATTTTGGAAATTTGTTGTCCTTGTCACTCTTATAGATACTGGAAAGTGTGACACAGGTGTGCTCAGGTGTCTATTGGCAAAATATTCCTTTTTGGGAGGATATGTCACACATGTCACATAGCATGACTTTGGGGGACTTGGTGTATATAACCTGTGTAGTAATTATTCAGCTTTATTCAACCCTACATTCTGGACTTAGTGCGAAAATTCTCTTAGAAACTCAACATTATTCAACCCTCTACCTGAGAATTATTCAGCCCTCAGGGCATTCTGGAAAAACTGAGCCTTATCAGTGCCACCCCGGCGCCATACCACTGATAATGTACAGTGCTTTATGGGCTAAACAGGTGTCCAAGTCGCCCTTATTATGGTGGTGCTCGGTCAAGACTATGAACAGGCACATCGGACTCTGCTTTTAAGTGAAGAATTTGATTGTCTCCTCCATTCCACTACCTTCCAACCATCTTTCCCCCATGCCGTCTCCGCTTCCTTCCTCAATAGATCTTTTGACTCTTTCATTTGATGAACCGGAAACTGTCGCAGACAAGCTTGAACCTATGGCAGCTGGTGTCCTCTGCTTGCAAATGGTTACCAACAGTTTTATCTCCGGCATTATAGCAAATGCTTCAACATCTGCTTTTGGCGTCATTCCCATTTCCTCTTCTTGTAAGGGCAACCTCGCGAGGCTCGAAATCAGAGTCCTGAGCAGAGGGGGAATCCTTAGTGAACTACTACAACAGGAAGGGACGCTACAGACTCACCTGAGCAGAGGGGGAATCCTTAGAGAACAAGCCAAGGAGCCCTCTGCTCAGGTGCACTACTATATACTAGTGACCGGAGTAATGATAGAGTGACTGCATAGCGACGAACGACGCATGGGAGAAGTCAGGTGTCGCTAATGGACCCTAGGTGAGTGTCGAGTAGCCCTCGAAGCTCCGGAGAGGCAGGTTTGGGACCGTGATGCCAAGGGAGGAGCCCAGGCATCCTTAGAAGGCCTAAGAAGGGCTTCGGGAGGTCCAGGCTGCCTCTGAGCGTCTCCGCTTGTGACCGTGACCGTGACAACCGGAATCGGAAAGGGAAGGCGTGGAGCGGAAAGGGAAGGAGTCTGGTCTAGCCCAAGGGCCGGGGAGTGTCGGAGAGGACCAATGGGAATGGCGGCCAGCCATGACCACTGGAGGGTAGCGACAGGAGGGTCACTCGGAGACGTCCCCGGACGTCTCCAGAGAGGTGGGTGTGAGGGCGTGCAGCCTGGGGGCGCTGCGGTAGGCACGAGCCTTAACAGCAGTAGGCCTCACCCAAAGGGAGACCCGATGACGGGGGCCGTGGTGGCGGAGTGGGAAGCGGAGCCATGGCGAGGCTCAGCCATCCGAACGTAAGCCCGAACGCTGACATAGGTTGGAGACACCTAAGAGGTCCAGCAGGTAGAGATCGTAGGGAGACCTTGATAAGTGACAGCCCAGAGAGGGTGGCAGGCCATAGGCTCAAGGTCTAGAGGGAAGTGGTGCATCCACATCCGGAGAGGTCTCCGATGGCATTAGTGATCCCTGATGGTGACTCCGGAGAGGCTCCCGGAAAGGGGTGGCCAGGGAAGTCGAAGACTAGGGATTACTGGATGTGGGATGTGGTGCGGGCAGTGGAGGGAGAGCGTCAGGGTGTGGAGACACGGAAACACGAGCGGAGACGTGGAGACGCGAGCGGAGACGCGGGCGCTTGATGGGATCAAGTGACGGCATCAGGGTTTCCCCTGACACTTCTTAACAGCCCTCACCATTGTGACATCCCATTTCAGAAGATGGACTTCTGTTTGCGCCACATGCTTGAGTAGACAACTTTCCTAGCTGCATAGCTGAGAATTGGCCATTTAAGCCCGACTTCACAACTTTGTTTTTGTAGACATGTTGGCTCTAAGTAGCACTCCAGGAGTTGCTAGAGGATATTGATAATAGTAGATTCTTCTGCAAATCTTGCGACAACCATGTTCATATTTTACAAACTCCAAGCATAACTCAAGATCTCATAGACCCTCATCGGGCCAAGTTTAGGGCAGCCTAGTAAGTGTTCTGTCCTGTTGTTTGTGGTAGACTAATCTTTGTTTTGCAGCTATGGGGATCCCGGATATGAGAGCAATGTTTCCTCAGCAACTAATTTATTAGCTTAACTTAAGTTAGGTGGTCTAGACCATCATATCACTCAAGTGATAATCAAGACTTAAGTTTTGCCCAATATTATACTATTATAGAGTATATTGCCTTAAACTTAAGTTACACGAAGTATAAGCTTAGCTTAAGATTGACTTGTATCTAGGTAAGCATATAGCAGTTGAATCATAACTTAAGTTTCAATATATACCAGGTATGATGTAAGTTAAGCTTATTTTTACATAAGTTAATCTTATTTGTTATTTTATTTTACTCATATAAACTCATATTATATTCTAACTTTGGCCTTATAGTAACTTATAGTCTATTATATATCATGGTTGTTGAGGCTCTTGTCTCAATATATTTTCTTGGCTATGATAATGCAACATTTGATCTTATCATCAATTTCTGATGATATCCTACATGTTGTATCTTCCCAATCCATACCACTTGATCTCCTTATACACTAGGGATTTGGGCAAAAACAGGGGCCTGAAGCAGGAGTTTTTTTTTTCAGATTTTCCCACAGAACTACCAGATAAGGTAAATCCTGTGCTAACCCATTATATAATCCAACTTTGCTTTGATTTATGATTAATTATTAAATATTTTATTGTTTTACCCTTAACCAAAAAACATAAATTATTGAAAAACAATCAAATTCATAGCTATTAGAATTCTTTATACGCCCGGTGAATTTTCTGTACTGGTATCAGAGATTGATTTGATTATTCCAAAACAAAATAAACAAACCATTTTGTCCATCCAGCCAAACACAGCATCCCGCCATGCATCGATTTTGATAACCAAGTCATCAAATGAAGTTGCACTAACCCAGTCATGATGTGCACCTAATTCAGCATCTTTGAACACAACTTCCGCATTATGCTGTAAGCGGTGATGCATTGCTGCTTGCATGCGTGCAAACGTCACTGCCCCATCAACATGACCATTTTGCTGCTGATGGCGATCAGCAAGCCCTGTCAACACAACTGCGTCCCGATGGAACCGCTCGATCACGCGGAACAGCTCCGCATGCTTTCGTTCGTACTGCTCTAACCACCGGTACATCTCAGCTTCAGCACGGAAATACTGGACGCGGTCACCTATGATACTGACCTATTTCGATCAATTCAGCGGGCCTGTGACCCGTGACCGTTTGGCCGAAATGTTCAATTCGGCCTCAGGCCGAATTTCGCGTGACCCATTATCTGATTAGGAAATTCGGCGCGCCGCAGGCGCGGAAAATTTGAAAATCATCCTAATTGGGACACTTTGGGACCAAAAGATTTGGCTGTGACCCGTGACCCGCCGAAATATTTCGGCCAAAAAATCCCATGTGACCGTGACCGGCCTAATTGAAGGAAATGGGTCAGTAATATGCGCCTGTCTATTTGAAATCATATTATAGACAAGAACCTACTTTCTAGCTTATATGCCTGGAGTTTCTCGTCAGTAAGCCCGCGCGTTTGTTGACCCAGTTCTCAAGCCAAATCCACCCGTCTCCCTTTTTCTCCTTCTTCTTCTTGCGGAGTTGGGTATGCTTAACCGGACTCCGGGTAAGTGGGTCATCACTATCCTCTGCCGATGAGAGTCCTGTGATGTTTGTTGGAGCTGGTGGCAAGATGTCCTTCAGACGTTTTGCTGGACACGGAGATTTGGTGAAACCTGCTTGAAGATTAGATGACCTCCAAATGTCAGTGAGCCGTTACCTTTGCGCTTCAGAGTTTGAGTACCCGTAAGGAGTTGAGACTGAGGCTCATCACTCTCGCTCTCGGAGTCAAGGCGGCGAGTCAGAAGAAGGTTCTGAGTTGGATCCATATCGGGGTTATTTTATTTCACTTCCTCAGACACCCACCTATAGTGCACCATATTCCCCTCTAGTTAGAGGGTCAGGACCCCCCACGCTGTCCCTCTAACTAGAGGGGTTTGGAGCCCTATAGGGCACCCCCGCTAATTCTACCTTAGCACGCTGCTCTTCTCAGCGAGGAAGAGCACCTGCTGGCGGTCACTGGCCCGGCCCTTGCCCACCGTCACCCCGCCGTCACCCCGCCGCTACCCCGACCACCCGCCATCGTTGCCATCAGCGCCGCCATCGTTGGTGACGTCAATGGCATCACCATCACTGACATCTGTCAACAACATGGTGACCGTTGACGCCGCACGTTCCGCGGCTGTCCCGGCCTGTCACCGTTGACAGCCCGCCCCCCGCGCTCGCTGTGCTCGACGTCATTGAGCACAGCAAGCTCAATTCTTGTCCGTTTGACACGGGACCACATGTAATAGATAGATATGATGTAATACAGTTGATTTCCATCACATTTAGGCCCGCGCATGCGCCGCTTGCCCGG
Source organism: Mycena indigotica (assembly GCF_014461135.1). Taxonomy (NCBI): domain Eukaryota; kingdom Fungi; phylum Basidiomycota; class Agaricomycetes; order Agaricales; family Mycenaceae; genus Mycena; species Mycena indigotica. The sequence continues at coordinate 1,432,184 of NW_023503014.1, read as the reverse complement.
CCGACCCTCCCACCCGCTGTCCCGCCCTCCCGCCCGCCCTCCCGCCCGCCCTCCCACCCGCCCCCCGACTCAAAAAATCGCAAGTTGGGAAATCAAAATAGAACACGTGCTGTATAAGTGGCATCACTCAAATCGTGTTCGTTGCTGAGATATAGCGCGTTCTTGTTAACTCAAGTTGATGATGTAATTTTTCAAAAAAATGAAAAAAAGTTGTGTATTGATTGGAAAACACGGGCAGTACAGGTTTCACCAGAAAAAATTGTTAACTCACTATGCACTATGTATAGTTGTTAACTCAACTTTGATCACAAAAAATAAAAGTTACATTTTGATCAGAAAACATATGCTATAGAGGTTTTACCTGAAAAGACATGTTTGTTGGCAAGATATGATGTGTTCTTGTTAACTCACTTTGTAATAAGTATAATTGTTAACTCAATGATTCTAATAAGATGATATTTCAATAAGTAGACAAGTTATAGAGTTGATTGAAGCACCACTCTAAATACCCAAATGATGAGACCAATATCCCCACCAACAGTATGTTATTAGTTCACCTATATCACTCATTGATTATTCATCAGACCCATTGATCTAGCAATATCTCCACCAGTTCTTTATAGATGTAGATGATTGCTATACAGGTAGATAGGTAGTAATATAGTCTTAAGATGTTCTGATATGAGTATAGTCTTATACCTTGGGACTATACTGTTAAACTACTTTTTTAAAGTGTTTTTGTTTCAAATTTGATCAACCACAATGATGTCTTGATATCTAGGTCAAGAATGAATAGATAATTACGATTGAAGTTGTTTTCTGGTCTAATAGATACCTATCATAGCCCTGTAAAACCAATCTATTTTTAAGCGTCTTGTCTCTCTTTATATATGGTATGTATGCCATTATTGCAATATGACCACAACTCACTCACAGGTAAGAATTCCTCAATGAAATGAGAGTAGAGCATATAGAGTAACATACCTATAAGATAATATCCCTCACACCATGTTTGTGCTCATGTAATTTCATGTTACTCTCCATTATAACCATGAAGCTATTATACATGTTATTGGCAATGCAGCCATGATCTGTAAGTTGATTATAGATCAAGACACGTAGAATTCAGTCAATGAGGTGTATATACCAACCCACTTGCTCTGATTGATCTCTATATGTCCCTAGAGGATGAATTGTGGCAGATATTCCAATACAGATTGGATGCAAAACCAGTTTACATGACTGGTAAGGTCTATAGCCTCAGTATTGGACATTGAGATGGAGGTATAAGGATATGTGGATGTCTATCAGGACCCTGTCCTTCAATTAGTTATACTTTCTACACATGTCAGAGAAGTTATCTGAAGAGAGGGTAGGTACCCATAGAGCAAAAGAGAGTGTCTTCGCTATTACAACTGGTCAGAAAATAATTTCAAGTATGATCCAAAACTTGGATGTAGGATGGTATAGACCCTCAAATGAACCTGTCCAGCACTTGAATCAACCCTATAGCTATTATGGATCTCTCACAGTACCATTATCAGTGTTATCTATCGCAATAATGATGAGTTTACCAGGGGATGAGCTGTGTGAATCTGACGAATTTAAGCATATCTACTGGTAGGGGTATAATCCACCTCTAGAAAAATGGTGCCCCTATCCCTCCAACATATCATCACACTATGTTATATGACAGCTAAGGCCTCTGGGATTTGACTGGCCCCAATCATCACTGTATGGTTATCACTGAGTAGAATGATGGTGGACTCACCTATGATACTATATCAACTTGGATCATGAGATTCCATGCATAGAGTCTCAGGATATCAACAGAATACTACTCATCTCAGTACTGAAGTATGTTTGGCAGTGAATAAATGAAGGTGTGGGGAGCAGATAATATGGATGATTATGCCAAATGGGTGTGGGGTGCCATACCCTTTGAATGAGCTCTTTCCCAGTTTTATCTAGTGAGGTTAGCTGGAGATCCAAGGTTATCTTTCACAGTTGATGGAAATCAAAATACCACTGATGAGTAGAATGCATGGTATTTCTGCTGCCCTATCCACTTGGATTTGGAAGAGGACATACTAGAGCCCTAGCCTAGGGTATCTGAAGTCACAAGTGAGCAACCTTACAATTTTAAGCCCTGCATATACTCTTTTATATGAATGAATGGTTAATATAGCTGTTATATCATGTGATAATAATCCAATACCATGTCCAATTGATAATACCCTTGAGAACCTTCCTGGTAGTAGTTGAATCATATACTTAGGTCAAGTAGTTATGGAGATAGAGGCCCATCAGTTAAACCAGGTGGGGTTGAGTTAACAAGCAACATGAGTTAACAAGAATGGGTCATATCTTGACAAGAAAACCACTATTTTCAATGAGACTTGTCCTCTCCATATTATCTAGTCAAAATGCAACTTTTATTTTTGGGGTCTAAGTTGAGTTAACAACCATATATAGTGCAAAGTGAGTTAACAAGAACACGTCATATCTCAGCAATGAACATGTTTTTTGTGATAAAACATGTAATGCACATGTTTTCTAATCAATACACAACTTTTTCATTTTTTTTTTGAAAAATTGCATCATCAACTTGAGTTAACAAGAACGCGCTATATCTCAGCAACGAACGCGATTTGATTGATGCGATCGATACAGCACGTGTTATATTTGAAATCTTCAACTTTTATTTTTTTGAGTCGGGGGGGGGCAGGCAGGGGCAGGCGGAGGGCGGACAGGAGGGCGGGACAGCAGTCGGGGGGTCGGCCGGGTGATCCGAGCACGCGCAGGCCTATATGTGATGGAAATCAACTGTATTACATCATATCTATCAAATACACGTGGTCCCGTGTCAAACGGACAAGAATTGAGCTCACTGTGCTCAACGATGTCGAGCACAGCAAGCGCGGGGGGCGGGCTGTCAACGGCGACAGGCCGGGACAGCCGCGGAACATGCGTTGTCAACGGTCGCCACGGGGTTGACAGATGGCGTTGATGTTGATCGGATTGACGTCACATCGCGCTGATGGCAACGATGGCAGGGTGGGCGGGGTCGGGGCAGCGAGCGGCGGGGGTGACGGCGGGGTGACGGTGGGCAAGGGCCGGGCCAGTGACCGCCAGTGAGCGGTCTCCCCCGCTGAGAAGAGCAGCGCGCGCTAAGCTTGAATTAGCGGGGGTGCCCTACAGTGCTCTATTTCTCTCTAGTTAGAGGGTCAGCGTGGGGGGTCCTGACCCTCTAACTAGAGAGAAATATGGTGCACTATAGGTGCAGACACCATCTCTCATAGAGGTTTGCAAACCTCTGCTCTACAATATATTTGCGCAGGAGGTGCTAGTTTCCGAGGCTGTGGTCCACATCGTTTGACAAGACCGTGGGATAACTATCGCAGCTGCTTAAGCATTGATCTGGGCGACATATGAGTTTGGGAAGATATTGCATCCAGACGATAGTGAAGCCAAAGTATGTGATACTGTTCACCACTATCTGGCCAACAGAGCCCAGAGCACAGTGTCGATATATTTGTTTTTGGTAATACTGGTAAAATTCATACTATTTTATGCATGTCCCAGCAGGTCTTCACATGGGATTGAGTGTGGGCAGAGCACCTCATTGTGCAAGTAGCTTTACCATCCAAATGTTTCAGTGGCAGATCATATCATCAACAAAGAACTCATATCATTCAACAGGCATCTCTCAAACAATAGATGGGAATCCACCAAACCAGGCATTGGTTTGTTTGGCAGCAGATGAGTTGAAATGCCACTTGCCATTAACAGCTAATTCAGGCCAGACATAAAGTGTTGCAGTCTTGGCCAATCCAAATCCCCTTCTTTGTGCTTGTATTTAAAATGAAACATATCGACTGGCTTTGCGACATTGGCAAAGTAGTCTTAACCCTCTTGGGGCTCATTGAGTAGCATTGCCATGATGTGGCAGTTGTTGTCATGCTATAGAACTTGTGGGAGGCATTGCTTAGTCGGGAGTAGTGCTTCCTAGAATTGCTAGATGGTAAAGTAAATTCATAATATTCCATAGATAGACATGGATATCACTTACCACAATGGTGTTGGGTGCTTTAGAGCCATAAAATGTGGCCTGACAAAGAATTATCCTACAGGAAGAAACACAGAGTTCTTCATTGTGGGTCATTGACTGGCCCAAACAAGCATGAATGATAGGGTTGCCCGTTTCTGGTTCCCCCTCACAAGTGAGTCAAATTCGAGTGGCTCGTCCGGATCTGCACTGTCACCTTCAAGAATATCCTCCGGGTCATTGTGTGAGATTGCTCCGAGTGAGAGAGCATCATTCAGCTGAGAGGTTTGGGCCCGTTGGAGTCGGCACTTCAATTGGAACATTCCCTTGCCCGCAATTTCATGGTAAGTTTCTGACGAGCCTGCTCATCACAGATCACACTTTGTCACATAGTTTGATTTCCTAGTCTAGTTTCTACTGCCTTTTCTAGTTGCCATTTTCCTATTTTAGTTTCCACATCCTACCTTAGTTTCCATTCCCTATCTTTCCTGACTTTGTTGCTCATTTTTCATTTGATTTTAGTTTCTATTTTATTTAGCCCTTATTTATTTAGTCTATAAAAGCCTGTCCAGACTCCATAGTTAGTAGTTAGCATCATATCATATTCCCTTCCATCATATCCTCTCCCCCCAGCTTTCCCTCTTTCCCTTCTGAGTTTGAGTTCTCTCTTGAGCTCTTGGTGTTGAGTTTCCTGAGGAGTTTGTTAGCTCTAAAGGCACTTCACACTTAGTCCTTATTTGTCATTTGGCAAGCAAGCACGTTCCAACCATTGATGTGTGGGTTCTGCACATGTATGATAGCCTTCACTGACTGTCTGTATACACTGTTTTACTGTGCATATCTGATGTAAGTGCTGGGGCTTATTGCAGAAGTGCCGCTTGACGTTTGGAAGCTGTTCAAGGCAGTCATGGACACTACAGCACAGACACCCAAGGGTTACACCATTGGTTACTATCAACCGAACAACTGTCATAGTCCCATCCTCTTTTTTGTCAAAGCAGCAGCATGTCATGCACCTATGATTCCGTTCCAGCCATGCGCAGATTCCAAACTTCTAGTGCTAGGCGGAGACGTTCGGCAGGGGAAGATGCCTGATGCACTAGCTCCAGAACCATGCCACGACGTTGGTGATCAAGGAGTAATGAGTAGAAGAAGAATGAATTTGAGACTGCTTTGATATCCATTTTGAATCCAAACTGCCAGTTGGGGGGGAGAAGACCAATCAGTTCAGAGTTCACCAGCCCATTTCCCGAACCTGAATACCGAACCTCGGTCCGAACCGGCCTTTGAACCGGCGTTTTCGGCCTAATTTCGCTGAACCCAGCCAAGCTTGGGCCTCGGTTCGGTTTAAAACCGGTGTTGGCCGACCGGCGATGGCTTGGTTCACTAACCCATACTTCAACACTTGAGTGGGGGGTCAGACTGGAATTGTCTCCAGGGGTCACTGTGAAAGGGAGGTTCCCCTGACAGGTTCAAACTGAATATTGGCTCAACTAATGAGGCTCTACAGCCTTCAAGTTGCCAAAAATGAAGCCATTTGGTGACCTTGTCAGGGGAACCCCACTTTGCCGCCCTGTGGACCCTCTGAGTAAAGGTCTGTCTGTATCTTGCCAACTTTTCAGCCCAGACCATTCAGCAGGACTCTCTACTGGCCCTGTTGACCAAGCATTCTCTCCAAAGAGCTGTTTATAATGTCTGCCCACTCTTTGAAGCTGTCTGATAGGTAAGGACATCTATACTTGTTACGATCATGTTTTTTTTTTTTACAAAAAGTTGAAAAAAAAGCTAGCTGTGCAAGCGAATAGATCTGGATACACCACGTTCCGAGCTGAACTCCCGGTCTCGAAATGGCGGTCTGAGATAAGTATTCCTTTGACAAGTAGGAGTAGATGTGCTTCTCTAGTCTATCCCAAAGGCTCACCCTTGTGGGGCCCTCCTCCCATTCCGCCATATTCACCGCGATCCAGTCCAGCTTCACCTCTTTCCCCGGAGCCTCCTGCAGAATACTCATGTCGGTGTTCATGTTAACGTTGTGCAAGGGTGGGAGCGAGTGATGGTGGTGTGGAGCCAAGGGTGTGGCGGCCGCGTGGTCTTGGCATCGCCTTCGATGAAAATGCTCGTCTATGTATTTAGGAGAAGCCATTGATTGGAGCAATCAATCACAATATTGGAAAGCAAAGTAAAGCAGCTGCAGAGTCCGATGTATAAATTACCGCCTGGCACCACCCCCACCTAATGATCCTAATCCACCTCCATCTTGATCAACTCTGCCGCGTCTAGCTCAGGCATCCGTGCCGCAGCCGCCTCCCCATCCATCGCGGCCGTCATCGACGGAGTCGACGCCGCAACAGTCTTGCGCGGCCGTGACGCGGGCCCCAGGTGTTTGTCCGGGGCAATCCAGCGCGCGGTCGCAGCGATGCGGAAGTTGGACGGCACGACGGTGTGTCTGGCCCCATGTCAGTTCACGCGATCGGGTATTCAGACGACTCACTCGTAGTACTCCTGCACCGCAGCGCCGTCCATCACACACACGTCTCCGTGACGCAGCACGACCTCGAGCAGCGCGGACCGCTTCTCATCCGGCGCCAGATGCCTCAGCGCGAGGCGGAACTTCATCAGCGCGGGCGAGCCTGCAAGAGTTGGGAGTAATATTAATGTATAGACAGGACGCACCCATTGACAGCCCCGCAACCGTCGGTCCGAGCCCCGGCTCGCTGTCGGTATGGAACTGCACCACAAGTCAGTCAGTCAGCCCGTCTGACAGCGGCACAAACTTACACCCATCTGCTGCTCCTCCATATAGGCCGCGCTGAGCACCTCGTTGAACTCTCGGGGCGTGCCGAGCGCCTCGCGGATACGCGTCTCGATGAGCGCACGTGCGCGCAGCACTGCAGGCGGGGCTCGGGAGAATGGCGTGGTGTTCTCGGTCCCGCCGACGTAGCGGTATGTCTCGCCGGCTGGAAACGGGCATTGTTGATGTGGGTATCGAGCAATGGAGAGCGCTTACAGTTTTGGGAGAAGTAGCTCGTGAGCATCGGGCCGCGGACTGGAGGTGATCAGTACAACTCAACGGAAGAAGACAATGTATACGTTTGTGCTGCAAAGCCATCAACCAACGCCAAATACCCAGAGGAAAGTCACTCACACTCCTCAGCGGATACCGCCGAAACACCAGCCGCCCGTCAAACGCCTCGCGCTGGTACGCCTCGAAGATGTCGTTGGCTTCGCGCAGGGCGCTGGTGTGGCCCCGAATCAAATGGATACTGCCGCTGTCATTGAATCATGAATATCAACTAGTCCAGCAAGGAAAGAAAGCGCACCGTCCGCCAGGGAGCACGAAGGTCTGCACCATGCCCTTGCTTGGCTCCTCTCCAGGCTCTGGGTCGACAAGGGCATGCGAGAACGACCGAAGTGCTAGGCACTCAATTCCTGGTATCATCAGTCAACAACCAAAGTTGGCGGTGTCCGCTTACCGCTGTTGCTCCGCATCCGATACGCCCCCTCTACAAACCTCACGTCCACCTTGATCGGCCAGTCCATAAAGTCCTTCGCCGACAGCACCACCGGGTCGATGCTGTGCACGACCTAATGACTGTGTCAGCCACGCAGTAGTCCACAGCATGAACGAGCGCACGTTGCAGTTCGGACACTCGTAGTGCTCCCACGCGGAGCGGCACGACAGCCGGCCACACCCATCACACCGCCACCCGCGCGTGTTCTCGTACGCATACCGCAACGCCGGATCTACGGGCCGGACCGCCGGCGCACGCGGCACAAGGCTGGAGAGGAGCTCTGGGTCCAGCACTGCGGCCGGGGCGGCCAGCTGAAGGAACGCGGGATTGTATGCAAGGGAATGCGGCGCGCAGGGGAGGAGTCGCCAAGGCGGGGGGCAAACTAGGCCCAGGGCGGTAAGTGGTGGTGAGTTGCTGGACCCAGAAGGCAGGTGATGGAAGAAGTATGTGCAGGCGGCGTTGAGGCATGCCCAGCCGGCCGTGTAGACTTGGGGAGAAGATACATGGCAGGCAACGCAGCTGCGCGGGCCTGCAGGCGAATCAGAACGCGTGACGAGATTATCAGCATCGATGATAGCCGGCGGTGGAGACGCAGTGGTTTGCATGGCAGACTCGGAGGGCGGTGATGACGGGATGCAGCGCTCCTCGCCCTAAAGCGATTTAGAAGACTCAATAGCACAATATAGACCGCGCACCTCGCATGCTTCACGGTATTCAGGCATTCTGACATCCTCAGCGCTTGGTGAAAGCTGCGCTGCCGGTTGCGGTATCCACCACGGCTCGCCCTACATCCATTTCATCACACCACCTGAAACCAGACAGACGACTTACCTGCCCCTCACACCACTGAAACGCGAACTTCCACCTGACCACTGCGCCGCGCGGGTGCGTCCGCGACGGCTGGTACTCGGCCCATGCGTTCACGATCCGGTAAAAGCCGAGGATGGCCATGTAAACCCCACGCTGCGCCAGATCCCACGGGAAATGTGCATACTTGTCGTCGATGAGCAGCACCAGCGGCGTGCCCGTGCGCCAGTTGTTCAGCAGCGCGCGCACGGAGGTGTCCCCCGCCGACTGGTCGGTCGCGGGCTTGATGTGCTGTTTATGCGCTTGCCCCACGGGCGTTGGCGGCAGCCCCGCGGTTGGCGGCAGTTCGGACAACTCTATGGCAGTTGGGCCCTCGCTCTTGACTGTGACCTCTTTCTTCGGCGCCTTCGTCCCACGCGCAGTCACGAGCGTCTCCGCCTTGCCCCCGCCGTGCGAGATGACGAGCTTCCCGCCGTGTTCCCAACGGTCCCGGCTGCACACTGTGTCAGCGAGAATATGAGTAAGAAGAACTACGCACACTGCCCCGAACCCACTGAGAAAATACCCCTTCACCATCCCGTCTTTGTGGTATATTCCGCCCTGGTAGCTCCGGAACCACGCGCTCGACTCGCACATCTCCTGGCGGGACTACATGGTGGCGTTATCAACACATCCCTATCTGGCTGTACGATGCGCACCTGACACCACACGGGCGGCAGTTCTGGGAGCAGCGCCTTGGGCAGCGTCCCGTGCAAGAACGCCCCATCATGATCCTCATCATCCAAGATGTTTATGTCGTACAGCCTCGGCGGTGGTGGCGGTGGAGGCGGGGCAGGCGCAGCCTCAGCCATTAAGATTTCCGGTTTGACCTCCTGGTTCACTGCGATCATGAGCGCGTCCTCCCGAACGTCGTCCAGCCGCTTCGACCATCAGCCCCAAACTCGCGCTGGGCAACAACAAATGGACACACATACCTTGCGTTTCGTGCCCCGTTTCGTCGCCCGGTCTTCCTCCTTGGCCACCAGCGGCGGGACCCTGATCCGGAGTGGCACCTGCCGGGGCATCGGGATCGGGGTCGGCTCTTTCGCCTTCCACGGGCCCGGGTGTTGCGCTGATCCGCATTTCACAGAGGCCGCTGCTGACGTCAAACTGTCCTCTTCGTCCTTCTGCAGCTTCCACGTCAGCCTGCGCGTGCGTGTCCCCGCGCGGCCCGCAAATCCTGGCCCGGACGCATCGGTATCTGAACCTACTCTAAGTGCGCTCGGCCCTGGCGCTACGTGGGGCGGGTCCACCGTCGTGTACCCGGGGAGAAACACGGGCCGGTCGGTGCTGGCATCCGGGCCGGACGCAGCGCCGACGTCCTGCTCCAGGGCAAGCACAAGTGCGTCGCCGGGGCCGAGCTCCATCGGGCCAGCCGCCCCCGTCGCTTGCCCCTCGACTAACTCGACCCCCAATGGGGGCCTCTGTGTCCGCCATTTGGGTGGCCGGCCTCTACCCCGCGCCCGGCGCTCCTGGCCTCCCGACCTCGCAATCTGCATTTCCATCGGCGCCACGTTAGCGCTCGCGGGGCCGGAGTCGGTGTGCGCCGAGTATCCCGGGAGGAATGCGGGCTGGTGGGTGTTACGCGATGATGTTGCTGCATTCCCCACAGGCTTCTCCAAGCCGGGCTTTGTAAACGCCTCTTCTGCCTGTTGTTTTGCTTCCCTCAGCCGCGTTTTATCTCTCGCCCCCCGGAATCCTGGCCCAGCCGCGGAGGCCGGCCGTGTGATGGGCCGCGGGGACGGCCGGGCCGTGTATCCAGGTATGCAGACCGGCCGGGGCGCGGGCGCGTGGGCCTCTGCGTCGCCAGCCGTCTTTTTCGAGCGCTTCCGCGGACACTCTGAGCCTTCTGGGGGCCCACCGTCGTCCTCCGGCCCCCGGTGTCGTTTTTTCGTCTCCTTCTTCTGCGTTTGCGTTTGCGTTTGCTGGCCGAACCCCTTCTCCCTGGGCGCAGCCTGGCCTTTTCGTCCCGGCGTCTCCACCGCCGCGTTTTTCTCTGACCCTGCCGTCGTCATCGCCATGACACTCGCGGCCCTGGACTGGATGGACTGGATTTCGCTGAGCGAGGCCGCGATGACCTTGCGCACCGACATGCGGCGCGGGGCGTACGGGTGAGTCGAGGTCATGCTGGTCGATGTGTACTGCCCTTCTTTTTGCTGTTGTTGACCCAACTTCCTCGCCACACGCGTCCCCGCAGCAGCCAGCATGCTCGGCTCGACAGGCTCGTCCTTGACGGTACACGTCCTCCGTGGGGGTCGGTTTACGTCGCGCGGTGGGGGCGGATGCTGGAGCGGGAAACGGCGACGGTGGCGGCTGGTGGTGGCGGGGAGAAGCAGGGAATCGTTTTGTGTGCTGTCACTGATCCGTGCGTCTTCTTTTTCTTGTGGTGTCACAAGCGCCCGATCGTCCTCCGGCTCCCGCTTAATGTCCGCCGCGGTAATTACGTCTTCTTCTTCCTCCTCGTCAGAGTCCGAGCACACCGTCAGCGGCGACAGCCGCCCGAACCCGTCGTACACCGCGATCGGCGCCTGCGGGAGGCCAGACAGGTCGCGCCGGGTGTATCCGAAGGGGGCGGGGCATCCTCGCAGATACGTAGCAATGTCCTGGCCAGTATTGATAAAAAAAAAACCCTTGTGGATAATAAACACGCACCCGTTCTGTGTACAGCACCCAGTAGAACTGCACACAGCGCTTCGCGAGCGTCTCCAGCGGGCGTTTCTCGCGCATTCCCGGGCCTCGATTCCGCGTAGCGTACACGCTCTCGACGAGCGTTTCGTCGCGCATGAAGGCGAGCGCGGCCCACGCGTCGATCAGCCCCTTCTACTCCTTACATCAGCACCAAACAGACAGTGGAGAAAGGCACGCACCCCGTCCTCGTCCGCGAGCAACGCCCCCACAAGCGCCTTCACCACCCGCTCAGGCAACGCCTCCCTTTCCTTCTCCACCCCCCGGAACGCAGTCCGGAACGGCGCCTTCGCGAGCGGCGCGCGGTCCAGCAGCGTCTTCGGCGCCCTCATTGTCCTCTGGCAAGCAGCGCTGGTCGGCCGGTCGACGTGGTGGTCTAAGCCAAGGTCTGTCGTGCCAGCAAATGCGTGACGATCTTCCCGGGACCTTTCTGATCGCGCTAATCACAGGTTATCACAGGCCTGCTCCATCTGACGTGGCAATGATATCGATGCACACCCGGACACACCGACACCCACACATCGCAGGCCCATTCACTCGGCGCCTGTAGCGGACGGTGCGTACGGCAGCGCCTGCGAGGCATCTGCCAGCCCGCGCGGTGCATCTGCCAGCCCGAGCAGTGCGCATGCACGCTGCCAGCCTGAGCACACACAGCGCTTCTCGCGGGAGAGCTGCGGCGGAGACAAGGGTGCTAGCTTCCACCTTCTCGCCCCGCGGCCGCGCTCCGTGAAGGCTGTCGATTTTCCTAGTGTCCGTCCACAATAGATGATACTAGTAGTACTAGGAGTGTCTACCACAGAAATAATGGTAGTTGCACTCTACACATTTCTCGCAGCTGCCACACGCCATACCCATGGCCACACACACTCGCCCACTCATACATACATACAGGGCAAGTATCCAAGTTCCTGCCCAACCCAAATCTGTCACACCCCATGCTCAGATCACAGTCCCCAAACAAAGCTGGATCAGATGGCAAGCCCACATTGAGATGACAAGCCTATACTCTACACCGCCACATCCTATTCCTGCTAAAAGATCACCACTGCCTCCTATTGAATGCCGGCATAGCACAGCATGTCAGCGAGATCGACAAATTATAGCTGTTGACAGCTGACAGGCACTGCTCTAGACTATCCCATATTTGGCTATCCACCTGTCCGGATCATTTCCTATTTTGACAGCTGACAGGCTTGGTTCCGGACTATTGTAAGGGCAACCCCAGAGGCTCTGAGAAGAGTCTGAGCTAGAAAGGTCCCAGGAGGAGAAGAAACTCTAAGGGTCCACCTGTGGGACCAACAAGATTAGGCACTTGCATTACCCTTATATTGGGCAGATGTTGTGTGAAGGTATGCACATGTTTGGTATTAGCTTTAACAATTGATTTACTCCGCACTTCCATTTTTGGGGGTCACTGCTGTTAAAGTCCTAAATTGGTAAGAAAAGCTGTAAAATGTCACCAATCCTGATTGGGATGCAAAGCTGTAAGTGATATCTTGCACCCAGTACTGTGAACAAGTTGTATGAAAGGTTATATTCTCAAATTCCCCACAAATTGAGAAATTAAGTACACAAAGTTTAGCACTTGACATACACTAGCAACAGATATTTAAGAAGGCAATTGAGCATCTGTGTGCCATTCTCGTCATCCAATACCTCAAAAGCATTCGCTGGGACACTGGCGTGATTCCCATTGACATCGCACTCATCAAGCTGCAACGTGTTATCGATGAGCTCGAGTTCCTTTGGTATGTCCTTTGCTTGTTTTTCTGCTTGAGCACCACTAACACCTTGATTCAGCCCGAAGCAAGTACAAACTCAAGTGGCCACGAAACCACAAGCCACTCCGGGCAGTCGTTCAGGCAGCAATGCGACACCGCTGGAAGCCGGGCTGACGGCAACGCCGACATACCCCGGGGCTTCTCTGGACAGTCCTCGTCTACGGAACGCCAAGGTACTGGTCGAGCATGTGTATGACGCGTACAAAAAAAGGTATGACACACAGAAAGTAGCCGCTGCACCGGTTGCGGCCGCACAACCAGCAGTTTCATCTTCCCTCCTCGACGACATCTGCACATTCAACTACGAGGAGAATGCCCCGGCTGAGGTGGAGACTGGCCTGGTGGAAGGTATGATTTTCGGTGTGTTTCATCCCTAAGATTGATCCATCGAGCAGGAGTTTGGCCATCTTTACCCAATTATCTCACGGATTGCACGCGATTATCTCGCGATCCCTGCCACAAGTGTCTCTGTCGAGCGGCTGTTTTCAAAATCCCGACATCTTTGCGCTGATACTCGAGCGTCAATGAAAGCAGAGACAATTATGGAAGCCATGCTTACCAAGATGTGGCTGAAGGCTGGCTATCGCCCTGCTATGTAGATGATGTAGACAAACTTAGTCAAAATATTACCCTTTATAAATGTTTATAAACAGTTTACAAATGTTTTCGAACCATTTTCATTTATTTTATAATTTGAATAAACGAAAAGTAAAAGGTTGGAGCCCTATACAGTTAGTGGCAATGTTCTTGATGGAGAAAATCATGTTATTCAAGTAATATTCAAGTTCAAAGCTGGGGCATAGCCCCAGCCCTGTCTAGTGTTCCTCTATCGCACTTGAGTTAGCACTGCATGATGGAAATTAATTACAGAATCCAAAGGGATCATTTAGAAGGCTCCACACAGCCACCTTCCAGCTCCACTTATCCTTTCACATTAGAATGAACGTTCTAATATAAAGGGGTGACCCCAAATGCCCTATGCTGCCATAAATAATACCCCAATAATTCCGCAACATCTTCTTGTGTCCCCAGCACAAGGTCCCTTCTATGTTGCTAATACTGCAATAATTCGCTGTTGTCTAAGTAACTTTCTTAAATTATCAAGTGTGATATAAATGGTAGTAATAGTCACACTTTCCATCTTAGTCACATATACTATGTGATGACAAGCTGGAGTAGGTGAGGCAAAGATAGCATTAAGGAGGGCATTGTTCATTCGGGACTTCTCGACCCTTGCGCGCCCTCTTTTCGTGCTCACCAAGAAGGACCAGCAATGGACTTGGGGCGACGCGGAGGCCTCCGCGTTCCAAGCGATCAAGGACGCGGTCACCTCGGAACTGGTCCTGGCGATTCCGGACGACGCACGGCCTTCGCGGCTCGCAGTTCATCGCGGACTTCACCCGAGAACTTTGGCGTCTAATCGGCATCAAGCCCGCCACGTCCACCGCGTACCACCCGCAGACAGACGGTCAGACAGAGCGCGTCAACCAGGAGTTGGAGCAGTACTTGCGGATCTTCACCAACTACCAGCAGGACGACTGGGATGAGCTGATTCCGGCCGCAGAGTTCGCCTACAACAACCATGTTCACTCCTCCACGCAGCAGGTCCCCTTCATGACGGACACGGGACGGCTCCCACGCATGGGCTTCGAACCCGGAGTCCGTTCCGCCATGGAGTCAGTGAACGAGTTCCGCGACCGGATCGCCACCGGTGTTGCTGAAGCCAAGGCCGCGCTCACTAAGGCCAAAGAGGAGTACAAGCGCTACTACGACCGGAGACGGACTCTGTCTCCGGAGTTTAAGGTTGGCGACCGTGTTTGGCTGGATGCCTCTGACATCAGGACGACTTGCCCCTCGGAAAAGTTCTCCCATCGCCGCCTCGGACCGTTCAAGATAGTCGCGGAGATCAGCAAAGGTGCCTACAAGCTCGACCTCCCTCTGCGCTACTCGAAGCTCCACCCGGTCTTCCCTGTCGTCAAGCTCGAGCTCGCCCAGGACGACCCCTTCGACGGACGCCCCGGCTACGACCAGCCCCCTCCGGACCTTGAGGACGGAGTCCCGGAGTGGGAAGTAGAGGAAATCCTGGACGCAAGGGTGAGGTATAAACGGCTGAACTACTTCGTCAGATGGAAAGGCTACGACGCATTGCACGACCAATGGGTCCGCTTCGACCGCGTCTTCGCCCCGGAGAAAATTGCGGAGTTCTATCGTAAGTACCCTGGCAAGCCACGACACATCGCCTCCGCGACCTTCGACTCGATTCTGTTCCGGTCTATGCGTCGGGACGCCGCATTCAAAGGGGGGGGGTCATGTCAGGGGAACCTCCCTTTCGGCCCGGAGACGCGCCCGATTCCGGTCCGACTCCGGTTCCGACTCCAGTCCGGCCCTCCATCTCGCCTGCACAATCACCGATCCGTCAACGCCCTCCCGACGGTCGTCCTGGGACCTCACCTGCAACGCCGCCCAAGCCTTCTGTGCCCGACAGCGGCAGCTACGGACAAGCAGTATATAGTCAGCTACCTAGCAGGCGGACCCTTAGAGTTTCTTCTCTTTGGATCCTCCCCTGCTAGGACCTTGATCTCAGGCCTCCGGGGTTGCCCTTACAGTTTAAGAGATATTATGCTAACAGGATGAGGTTGCATGAGATGTAAGTTAAGACTAGTTAGGTGCTAGGGCAGTTAGGGGATATTAATAATATAGTTAGCAACAGAAAACTGTAAAGAAAGGTCTAAGTTAACAATAAGAAAGCAGAAGAAGGTACTTTTAAAGACTAGGGGGCTTATAGAAACCAGGGGAGAAAATATCATATAAGGACTGAGTAGAGGTGGTGATTTTAAGAAAAGAGTAAGCAATGTGTAATCTGATAAGGTGTCATTATAAGGGCTATGTATTACAATATGTTAATGCATTAATTGCCTATAATAGTAGAAAGCAGATTAGTAACACGGTGTGACACGGCCAGTAACTGTATAAAAAATTATAAGAATATACTAACAGAGTATAAAAGTGGTGTAAACAGATGACGAAATGTATATGCTAGGTGTCAGGGGAATCCCTGCTTCGGCCTCCTTCGGACCGTCCGAGTGCATCCGAGGCACATCCGACCGGCGCCCCCTCAGACGCTCCGACTCACCCCGACCATCGTCCACAGCCTCCTTCGCCCGCACAATCACTGATCCGTCAAGACCCTCCCAACGATCACCTTGGGCCAGAGCCTGCGACGCCACTCAGGCCTTCTGCGCTCTACGTCGGCAGTTACGGACGATCAGTATATAGTTGGCGCCCTAGCAGGCGGACCCTTAGAGTTTCTTCTCTTTGGATCCTCCCCCTGCTAGACTTTCGTCGGAGTCTCCAGGGTTGCCCTTACACTAGGCAAGTCTGCAGTATACCCTAATATGCCACACTAAGACAGTTGCATCTTTTTATAACACAAGCAGCTAAGTAACTACCTAATTCTTTTTGCTCCTCTTACTTAAGGTAGGCTAGTAGTTATATAGAAGGTTAACAAGCTTTATTAATAGAGTTTTTAGTGTCTAGTTTTTTAAAAAGGTTGTATCTATGGAATTCTATTATTTAAGGCTAGAAACCTCACTTAGCTAATTGCAAAATAATTAGAGGACAATTATTTATATTAAGGTGTTACTGTTCTAAAAGAGATATAACTGCTGTTAGCAAAAAATCTAACAGGCAACTTTTCATAGAATATAGTTGATTGAAGATGAAGTTGAGGAGTGGGGCTATAGTGCTGGTTGTAAGGGCAACCCCGGAGGCCTGAGATCAAGGTCTAGCAGGGGAGGATTCAAAGAGAAGAAACTCTAAGGGTCCGCCTGCTAGGGAGCTGACTATATACTGCTTGTCTGTAGCTGCCGCTGTCGGGCACAGAAGGCTTGGGCGGCGTTGCAGGTGAGGTCCCAGGACGACCGTCGGGAGGGCGTTGACGGATCGGTGATTGTGCAGGCGAGATGGAGGGCCGGACTGGAGTCGGAAAGGTCCTTGTCCTTTGGTACAACAATCTTCCCTCGGAAATGGACAAACCTTGGACCTTAAGAAGTTGCCGGGCCACTAGTGCGACGGGCTCCTCCAGGTCAGGCTCACCGGAGAGGGCATCACGGATATTGCGAAGGAGTTCAGAGCCGGGACCAGAAACAGAAATGCCCTCGAGCGCGCAGACGTGGAAGAGTTCAGGCTGCAGAAGGACGACATCGGAGTTGTCGGAATTGACTCCATGATTGGGTCTCCGGGAGAGGGCATCGGGTCGGCCCATGTTGCGACTGGGCTTGTGGTGCAGTGTGAAATCGAACCGGGAGAGGTACAAGGACCACCGGGCCTGTCTCTGGTTGAGATGCTGCGTCTTCCTAAAGTACTCCAAATTCTTCAGCTCATATGGCTGCATCTATGCAAAAGATGTGGGTAGCATCCTAGGGGGGTAATGCAAAAGATGAGGGCAACTGCTTGGAAATTAAATTAAATAACACTGTTTTCTTGTTTGTGGCTGCTATATCAACGTATCAGTGATGGGATCAATGGCATATAGGTATGTTGATCAATGTGGAACGATTTTTGATTGCCATCAGAGCTTTTGATGACTGCATCTTGCTACATCAACCTTACTTAATCGATTATTAATTTTTTGGTCCCTGGGCTTATAAGTCTCAAATATAATATTACGAATATTCGGCCCAAAGAAAAGGTGATTTATCTTCCTATATGTATTTTTATATTAGTCATATCTCTTGATTCCAGTGAGAAATTCATGAAATACATCTGTCACAACATCTTTTGCATTACCCCCTTGGGATGGTACCCACATCTTTTGCATAGATGCCGGATGATTGTGAGCATCTCCTTGTCGTGGATTTCGTAGTTGCGCTGGACATCATTTAAGCTTTTGGAATAGAATGCTACAGGGTGCCACTTCCCGTCCGGGGCGGATTGTGAAAGAACCGCCCCCGTCGCATAATCAGAGCTGTCCGCCTTGAGTTGGAAAGGCTATGCGTCGTCCGGAATCGCCAGAACCGGTTCCGAGGTGACCGTGTCCTTGATTGCTTAGAACACGGAAGCCTCCGCATCGCCCCAAGTCCATTGCTAGTCCTTCTTGGTGAGCACGAAAAGAGGGCGGGCAAGGGTCGAGAAGTCCCGAATGAACCTGTGGTAGAAATTAGCAAACCCAAGGAACTGCTGAATGTCCTTCTTGTTTTCCGGAGTCAGCCAAGCGGAGATGCTTGCGACCTTGACAGGCTCCATTTCCATGTGGTTTTGGGAGATGATGACCCAAGGTACTCAATTGACAAATTTTCAAAGTCGCACTTCTCCGCTCGGAGGTACGACTTGTGCTCTCAGAGTCGCCGTAAGACCTCCTGAACAATGTGCCGGTGTTTCCGGCGGTTAAAATGGGCAATGAGGATGTCGTCAAGGTAGATCATGACATCTCCGGAGAGGATGAGGTCTTGAAAAATGTCATTCATCATCGTTTGGAACGTCGCAGGAGAGTTTGTCAGGCCGAAGTACATCACCAAGGGCTCGAACAGGCCTCGGTTAGTTCGGAAAGCCGCTTTCCACTCATCACCTTCCTTGATCCGGACGTTGTTGAAGCCCCAACGAACATCAAGTTTGGTGAAGTAACAAGCGCCTTTGAGCCGGTTGATGAGGTCGTTGATCAGCGGGAGGGGGTACCGGTTTTTGACGGTCATCCCATTGAGAGCACGGTAGTCCTGGACGAAGCGAAGTCCGCCATCCTTCTTCTTGACGAAGAAGACCGGAGACGCCATCGGAGACTTGGTCACTTGGTCACTTGGAGGGGCGAATCCGGCCTGTCGACAGCCCTTCCTCAATGAACGTGTTGAGCTCACGCTGCTCAAAGGGCGAGATGGGGTACACCTTGCAGTTGGTGTGGTCCCAGGCTCTCCGTTCCGGTAGCGTGTCGAAGGACTCCTTGTTAAAGACATCCTGGAACTCCTTAGCCCAGTCTGGGATCTCAGAGGGCGGAGGGGCGGAGTGCCTGGCAAAGGCTTTGGCCAGCCGCTGTGAGACAGTGCTGCCTGCGCGTATCTCCTCCGAGGGATGGAACGAGGTGTAGAAGATGCAGTCACCATCTTCGAGCTGGTCATCTTCATCATCTGAGTCCGAGTCCGGTGTCGGATCAGGCAGGTGGGAATCGAGACCGGAATCGGAATCGTCTCCGTACTCAGGGCCAGAGAGGTCCATGGTGCAAACCGAAGGGAATGGACCAGAGCAGAGACGTTTCTGGAGCAACTGGAGTCACCGCAGCTCAGTCCGTTCGACACGCTCCTCCTCGCGGCAGGTTGAGCAATTGCGGGGGCACCGTGTCATCGTTCCTAGGTTTCTGCTTTATCTATAAAGGCTTGGGAACCAAACATCTCTATTGCCCCTGAGTAATTTTGATTCTCAGCAAAAACTCATATTCTTTTACAGTCCCTCACGAACAAGATACCAAATGAGCCTTTTACGCAAGGCTAATGGTCTAGAGGTATGATTCCTGCTTTGGGTTCTTCCAGATGCAGGAGGCCCCCGGTTCGATCCCGGGTTAGCCCCTTTTATTCTGATTGTCCCTGGACATGTAGTGCTTGTCCCGCAAATAACCTCCAGCACAGCACTCTGTTCATGCCCTGTTCACACCCGGCGTGGACCTGCCAGTATACTGAGTTGTTTATTTTGTCGGCCAGACATTGATTAACCTGTTAAAATTAAATACCTCTACGCGGGTATAGGATTCTACCAGTCCGTCTAGAATACAGTTCTAGAGCCACATCTTACACACGCTACACCTTCTCGCGGCCCATGTTGACGTGCGAATGTGTGCTTGTGCGCACCGTCGGCGTGGCCGTCTGCACGCTCGGCCCGCCTCCGTTGTCGTGCGACGGGCGCGGAGCCTCCCCGTCGATGTCGAGCAGGGAGCGGTCGCCGGCGGGATCCCGGCTCCGCCGCCGGTCGGGCAAGCCCGGGCCCGGGAGGCCGTCGTCGTCCTCGTCGCTGGCGAAGGTGACGGAGGTCATCGCGATGTTGGCTGAGGTATCAAGCTGCGCGCGGGTTAACCCACAGCCGAGGTCAGGAGGAACGCGCACCCCATTTCCATCGACTGCCGCGACCTCCAATGCTCGCAGCTTCGCGCGCGAGTTCAGGCTGAGAAGATCTTTAGCGATCGCCGTGGGCAACGGCCCGGGGGCGGACAACACACCTGGCCATGAGAGAGTTCGCGAATACTAAATTAATCACGAATGAGCATACACATCTAAAACACGGCGGACGTACGTCGCGTCTTCACCACTTGGATGGCGACCCAGATGACTGTCGCGGACATCAGCGGTACTCGGCGGGGTTACGGAGCGACGCACAGGTCCCGCGGAAGCGGTCGTACTACGTGGATATGAGGATGCGGCATTTACGGAGCGAGAAACGCACAATGACCAGGTTGAGGATGCTGAACAAACTAAATTTTCGTCAGCAATTAGACCAAGAGGGAGTCATACCGCACCTAGTAATTAGGCCCGTCTCTATTCATAATCAGCGTTCTTTCAGCCACACAATCACGAGGATGCCACACCGATCGTCCACGTAACCAGCTGGTCCACCATCGCCGTCGTACTATCGAGTCCCTTGGACCGTGTTTGCAGCAGCAGGAGAACCAGGCTCGCGGTGATAGTCGTGTCCTGGACGAGGTTCATGACCCACGGCGCGAAGAGGAGCCAGCGGTAGCGCTCGAGGAACGCCTGGATGCTCGGCACGGTGAATGTGAGGACAGTCCCCGCGAGCGAGAGCACGACGTAGACCGCCTCGCTGAGCCAGAGGGCGAGCGCAACGCCCTGCAGCACGCGGAAGAGTGGTCGCTGGCGCGCGGACGCGGCGGACAG
The DNA here is from genome assembly GCF_014461135.1 of Mycena indigotica. Lineage (NCBI taxonomy): Eukaryota > Fungi > Basidiomycota > Agaricomycetes > Agaricales > Mycenaceae > Mycena > Mycena indigotica. Next base: position 1,411,444 of record NW_023503014.1, on the reverse strand, counting down.
CGAGAAGATGCGGTAGGCGAAGAAGGATTGCACTAATTATCAGTGACTCTCTGTTAATTGTGGCTGGAATGGGGGACGAAGGCGCACCAATTGCGGTAATGAAGCCACTCACGACGACGGAGAGCGCGAGTCCCGTCGGGACCATCCCGAGCAGCCGCTGTGGCTGCCCGTAGTACTGAATCGTATACGCGTACAGCACCTGACCGATGCAAATCCCGTGTGCGAGCTCCAGCAGCCTGCATCAGACCGTCAACATCAGCGTTGGCCTCCCGGTCACCATCAGCCCACGCGCACGCACCATACGGACCCAATCTGTCCGCAGCGTTAGTGCTGTAATTACCCAGAACAGAGACGCAAGTCACGCAACTAGTAGCTTGAGCGCACGCGGGTCGTCCGCGAAGCCCGGCTGGGCGTAGTACGCGTACACCTGCAGGCTCGTCACGCCGAACAGGCAGTACGACACGAGCACCCCGATCTCCAGGGCGCCTGCATTCGTCCTCTTTGTCAGCCCGAGCGCACGCCGGCGGGGACGGCACGCACCGAGGGTATTCGTCGGGTCGAATGGCGCATGCGTGGACATGCACGGGGGTCACTGGCTCCAGGGGGCGGGGAAGGAGGGCCGGGAGGGGCGAGCCGCTGGTGGTGGTGGTGGTAGAGAAGAGAGACGCGACGGCGACAACGGCGGCTGACGAAATTAAGAAGGCCGCTTGCTATTGCTGCACATCGACACGCGATTGATGCCAATGGCCCGGCGGCTTCTTCTCGTCCTGTGTCCATGGGGATACGCGAATCGTGGAGCTCGCAGCCGACGGATCGCTGCCACAGCCTAGCTAGGCGTCTATGCTGACGCCACACACACGCATGTTGTTAGCACACAGCAGCGGATTCGTCGTTGGCACGGCGCTGCCAGTGCCCATGGAGAGGAAGTCTGAGGATCTGTCTGCTGCCATGCCCGCGCGTGGAAACAAGAAGCCGCAGTCAACTCAGGTCCGACGATCTAGAGCAAAAGAAGCGCGCCTCCGACAGCCGCGGAAAAGACGGATGCAATATTCTATTTGATTGATAGATTATCCGTCGGCACCCGGCACCCAGTGGCTTGTTCGGAAGTCCATAAACCCAGAAATTCCAAATTGAAAAGGCAAGCATTACATATTCACAGCGAGAATGATGATATCAACAGATAAGCCTCCAAGAAATGGACTGTAAAGCATAAAAAACTTATTTGGGATAGCTATAATGACCAAGATGGTGCCAAGCTGCAGATTTTGATTGTTTCTTAAAGTATTTATCAGGGGAGCCCTTCTCTCAGACTCTTCAAACCACTGCCCCTGAAGCTTAGCTTGAGTATCAATACAGGCTGTGGATGTCAGCACAGGTACCTGCGAGAGGACATCTCAGGCTGCAGGTTTGATATCCATACGTGAGTACAGGTATGACTCTAGAAGATCACAATCTTCATTATCTTATGTCTCTTTCACTACAGTCTTTTCATGCCCTTTGACATCTACTGTACTATTTGGAAGTATATCCTATATAGGCTGTTAATATTGTCAAGTATTGTCAAGTATTGTCAATATACCTCAGTATCCTGATGTTATATAAAAATGACTTGAGCAGGTAGCTATTTTATATTTGTAGGATAGCATAATCATATTCAGCTGTAAAATATGAATATATTCAAATATAATTTAGTATACATAATCTAGTATACATAATCTCTGGATATATTTGACATATTTTCTATAGGAAAAAATTGAAAGCATAACATATATGCTAGACTGTCAGGTAACTTCCTTTCAGACCTCTCTTACTCAGAATATCTTGTGACTAATAGGAGTAATATATTGCATTTATCAGAAGTAGATCCAAATCAGATCAAAATTAGTACTGTTAGAGATTCACAATTGTTGTGGAGTAGCCTACCTTCAGTGCATCCTCACCCTTGCTAAGCAGGAAGATGACAACTGAGATAAGGCAGTGTTTGATGGTTCAGCCTTTGATAATGCTGAGGTACCACTGTAGTGAATATAGTGCTCACTGGAGAGAATGATGATGGACTGGAGTCAATCGGAGAGCTGGAGGATGTGAATTATCTTACTAGTAGTAGGGAGACAAATTAGATTTTTTGGCCATTTATATACCATTCTCTGAACAAACAAAATATTTTTGACTTGAAACCTGAAATACTCCCTCTGTTACTTGTTACCTATCATGCAAACGTGCAACAAAACACACTATCTGTTACCCATTACATTTCTCCCCCACAGAATCTTGCAGTATATTTGAATATTCTGTGACTATAATATAGTATAGTCATAACATAATATAATATATTCAAACGTAATCATGTTCCAGTAATTAACCAAGGGCATAATATCCTGAATATATACAGTATAAGACAATACTTAATCAACCATAATATAATTCTGGTCATAAGCCTTAGCTGTCCTGTGGTGCAGTCAGAACATATGGTACAAACAATACTGTAATAACTGTATTGCACTCACTATTATGGCAAACCAGTGAGGCAGTGCAACAGATCAAACATCTACATAGCTCTACAGTAGGAAGTTATACTGTGACTGACATCGCCGTGGATCGAAGGATTAACACATACTAGCCATAATTAGTACTAGACAGGGCTGGGGCTACACCCCAGCTTTGAATGTTACTTGAATAAAGTGAATTTCCAATTTCTTTTTTTAAAAGAAATACAGAATACTGTATCATTTCAACCGTAAGTTCAGGTGCACCTGAACTGATAACCTGCTTAAATATCTGATCTATTATTATCAATGTTGATTTGTGATAAAAACAAACACCTCAGGCTGAATGTAATGATATTATCAATATACTTAACTTGAACTCTGATATCCCTGAATGTATCACACCGATGAATCCTTCGTTGTTTTCCTCCGTAGCGACACAATAAGATAGTCTGGACTCTGGCTTCGTCTATCGCCGCTGGCGCTTCGCCTCCCGTGCCTCCTCACTGACAACATCCCCACCTCCATCCTCATCTTCCAGCCTGCGGCGATACCCACTGGATGCCCTGCGCGCCGGCCGTTGAACGGGCGACTCCGCCGCGTCGACAAGCGGTCTACCGGGCCGCACGCCCCGCTCCCGGCCGCGGAGCTTATCCCGCAAGGTCCGATAGAGCTCCCCGTCGAAACCCACACACTGCAGCCCGAAACAAGCCGTCCGCGGCCTCCGGTCCGCAAACACCTCCGCAAGCTTCTCGGTCAGCAGCTCGTAGTCGGGCTCCCGCCCGCCGAGGCGCAGGCGCTCCAGCCCCATCGCGCGCATGGTCGCGGTGAACGACTGTGGACCCCACTGTCAGCAAAGCGCGGCACTAGTAACGGGGGGATGGGCAGGCGACTCACAATATCACGCGGGAGAATGGACCCCGGTGGGTGCAGCGCGCTCATGTCGTGGACGAAGTAGACGCCCGCATAGTACATGTCCGACTCGTCAAGGACAAACAGGTCCACTTCTGTCCCGCACAGGCGCTGCACCGACTCATTCGCCGACCACTCGCCCGCGGCCTGGCTGTAGACCATCGTCGGCTCGAAGCACAGCGCATGCAGCTTCTCCTTGGTGCACCACAGAGTGCGATGCGGCAGGTAAAGTGGCGGTCTGGATGGCCTCTTGTCCTGCGAATCAGATTCAGCAAAATCGCGAGAAACACGTGTGGGAACTGACGAGCGAGCGCAGCATGGCCGTGGCCCGATGATTGTTCAAGTTGCCTGCCACGCGGCCAATGTTTTTCTCGAATGACGGCCGTGTGGACGGACGAAGAAACTGCGCCATGAAGTCCAGGTAGATCTTGCGTTCCGCCAGCGGGGCCTAAAGCCGGTGAGACGGCACGCGCAAGCAGGAAGGAGGCACAAACTACACGAGGACGGAAGGCTCCGGCGGCAGAACCGGTCGGAGGTGGCATCTTCGGTGAACTTGAATCAGGCGAACCTGGTGTCACGGTATTCTGAGTTTGGTTGCTCATAGCAGACTGCCTAGATGTCACAACGCAGATCAACGAATCTTGTTAGAACGCGCACGAACGGCGCCGAAATTGCCAGCGACGAACAATCATCGACGGGCGATTCCCGCAACACATCAGCCTGGAATTCAAAATCAAGTCAATATTCAAGATCGTCACGGTCATCGGGAATCTGACCAAGTCATCGGGGAGGGAGATAGACCTAGTTTCGCTCTGGTGCAGAGGCATCAGCCACGGCTACAGGAAAGACTCGAGACCGAAAACCTTGGAATCAAGTTCGTTGTGATGTTCTGTGAAAGGGGACTACGTGCGATATCAGCAGGGCGGTCCGACGAATGATATAAAAAAACATACCAGGGCAGGCTGCTCCGAGTCTGGGGAAATCGACGACAGAGACTCGGACTCGGAGGAAGTATAACCAATCTGAGACTTCCACTTAGTGACAAGGAGATTGACGAATAAGAAGGCAGGATGCACCTGAGAAACGGACGTTGAGACCTGGGGTCTTGTCAACGGCATCATGATCGAACTATAGGAATGGGTTTCCGCGGTGGGGTCTTCCGAGTCGGCAGTCTGAAGTCTTTATTCTAAGCAGCAAGAACCTTCCGGGAAAGAGTACGCACGAGCGCCGCGCGAAGGTCGTGCGGAAGTAGCGCTTGAAGTTGTTGGAACGGAGAGAGGAGTTGCTGCAGGGCGGGGAGGTGCAACTGGAGGGGGTCATTGGTCGTTGGGTGGCTCGATGGCGCCTTCAAGACCGGCGGGACGGCCTCAGGCTGTGAGACGATGAGCGAGAGGGAGGATGGGACAGAGTCGTTATGGCGCACGGAGGTCTGTTCGACAACTTCTCGAATGCTCCCTTCTGGCAGACTGTCATTGCTTTCAGGGCACTGCGGGCGATGTGTCTAGAAAGACGACATGAATAAGCGGGCAAGGAAGAGTGGTGGGGTAGACGAGCCTTCTTGAGTTCCTCGTGTTCCCGCAGCAGCGTATAGAGTGCGCTATTAGCGGCCGCAACGTCGCTGTCCCGCTGCTGGAGCGCCTATGCACCAGTCGTCAGCCAGGATACAGCATTGCGTGACGATCCTCGCTCACCTCCCGTGCCGCATCCCGCTCCCTCGCCAGCAAGTCGCGCTCCGCCACGAGCATGTGCATCTCCCCGCGGATAAGCTGGCGAGCCGATTGAGCACAACACACAAGGAAAACCCTGCCCCAAAACGCACCTCGGTCCGCTCTTTGAGTGCCAGTACCCGCTCGTCCAACTCCCGCTCGCGCCCCTCCACCGCCCGCTCACGGTCTTTCACCGACGCCTGACGCGCCTCGTTTTCCGCATCCTTCCGGTGCAGGGCCTCGTTGTGCTTCTGTGACTCTTGAAGCGCATGGGTAAGGACGCGAAGGAGCGCGGCAGTATCTGTAGATGCGGGCGGAGCCCGTCCTTAACGCGTCGTTTGACTGAGATGAGGTCGTGATGAAAGAAGGGGTGAGTTACGTGAGAATGATTTCCGACATGTCACGCGTGACCCGATGCCGAGACCGGCTAAAAACCAGTATTAAACAGGGACGCCCCTTAGATTCCTCCTTGCATTCTCCCACAATGGAACTGAAAGACGCAGACACCCAGACTCCTCCCCCGCCGCTGCCACACGAACAGCTCCCCGGCCTGCGCTCCGCCGACACCGTCTGCGAGTTGGCCGTCCTGCTGCTGATGCTCGTCAGCGCCGGTTCCCTCGGTTTGGAGATCACCGCCTACTTCGCCCCGGCACGAGACAACGGCGGCGGCGCCCACCTTGCGGCACAGATATTTGCACTCGCCGTGCTCACGGCCACAGCGCCCCTCGTACTCGCCCCGCTCCAGGTGGGGAGAATGCAGGCCCTGGCGTGGAGCTTGGGAAGCTGGATCACCCTGTGTGAGTCATGTCTCAGACATTGGCGAGGTTAAATGACGCCCCACCCAGCCCGTGGTGCAATGGCGCTCTTTGTTTTTCTGCGAGGCCGCCTCGGCCCGGGCGGCGCGCCGCTCGTCGGCTGCCTCGTTTGCTGCCTCGCCGTACACAGTGTCGTCGCAGGCTTCGTGTGGCTGTCCCAATGCGTCACAGACGCACATTCGACCACACAGCACGAAGTCGTGCGTCCCTACTTGATCTCCGAGTCTCCAGCACCTTGAGAAAGTACTGATCACACCAACAGAACAACACCCGCATTGTGTCCCGCCTCGCAGCGATTTCCGCCTTTTGCGCCGCGCCCGCTTTCTTTGCGCGCCCGCTGGACATCGCCCTCACCGTCGCGGGATTCAAGCTTAGCTGCCTTCGGCTCAATGGCTGCACTAGGATGGTGGGCTCCGCCGGAATTGGACCCGCCCCTCGGGCCGGAGCCGCCTGCGGGCAAATCGCCGGAGGTGATCGCCGCCCGCCAGGCGTGGAAAGAAAAGAAAAGGACGCCGAGGATCAACGGATCTTCGGCACGCAGTTCCGGCAGTCCGCCGCGTTCTGCTTCGCGCTCCTGCTCTCCGCCGGTAAGTCGTCGATCTCTGCTCCGAACTTCTATGATTACCTTGTACGATCCAGCGCAAGTATACATTATGAGCGAGCCGACCTTCAACCCCGGTGGTGCGTGGGATGGGCCGACGGCGCACGTGCTCGCCGGTGCGCTCTTCTGCGACATCGCGGCCTTCTGGACCGCGGAGGGCTTCCGTTCGCTCAGGGCCCAGCTGGCACGCGATGCGCGGGCGGCAGAGGAATTGCAACCGAAACCCATAGTTTCGGAAGAAGTTGCAGTGCCAGACTTGGCTGTGCCATCGGTAGCAGCAGCTGCAAACACAACTGGGAGCACGGCCACGGAGTCAAAAGGTGCCGCAGCCAATCCGGGGCTTCGTCGGGTCAACCAGTTCGCCGTCGCCGACGGGCGGACCTAACAGGCTGAGATCTACGGTGTCTACTCACAGGAAACTTTAGTTGTTATTTGAGACTCATTCTTGTTTCAATTTCATTCACAGAACCATGAAACATATATTTATTCCACAATCAACACTTCTTAAGTTTTAACTGCCCAAAGTATTGAAAGTTGTGTGATGCAGTTCCCAACATCCGATCACTCGATGACGATGACGCGTGACATCATATTTTTTTTTTGGCTCTCACGTTGCTCACCCCTTTCCCTCCTCCTCGCAATACTGTATGGAGGTACCTCCTCCCGCAAACGCCGGGTCTGCAGCGCTCCTCCGAGTGCTCACTCATGCGCTGGAAGAGTGCCAGCAGCAGAACGCGGCTCTGCGACGCAAGAATGCGGAAAACGAGGCGCGGCAAGCGGAGGTGCAAGAGCGTGAGCGGGTGGTAGAGGAGCGCGAGCGGGAGTTTGACGAGCATGTGCTGGAGTTCAAACAGCGCGCCGAGGTGCGTTTTCAGAGTCAGTTCTGTCTGTGGACTCTCTTAATGGACTTTGCAGGGGATTCGGGCGGAAATGGAGATGCTGACGGGGGAACGCGACGTGTTGGCGCAGGCGCGGGACGAAGCACTCAAAGTGCGCGATCAGGCACTCCAGGTGCGTGCATTTCGTCACATTACTCCGCTGTAATCGACTCAGGAATGACCTAGGCCGTCTACCAGCGGGATTCTGACGTTACTGCGGTCAACGACGCGTTTTACACCTTGCTCCTCGAACATGAGGACCTCAAGAAGGTGCGCGGTCCTTTCCCCTCGTCGTTCCTTTTGGGCTCATACCGATACAGGCGGTCGACGGGAGATTAGCCGAACGGGACCGTGTGTGGCAACAGCGCTACGATGGCGTGGAACTGCAGTTGCAGGCCGAGGCGCGTCCATTGTTTCCGTTGCCTTACTGGTCGCTTATCCGAACAGAGACTTCGCGCTGAAGCGGCGGAACATGCGAATCGGGAAGCTCAGAGTAAACTTGACATCGCAGTCAAGGTACTCATTCCAAAATGCCCAACAGATGTCTTACCCGGCTTGTTCAGGAACTAGCAGCTGCGAAGGCATCGTTGGAGGGCTTCAAGCTGGAGAGCAAAGATGCTGGACCGGTACGCTGTCGTCCTTTCGTTGTGCGTCAAAGTTAGGACTCAAAATATGCTAGCAGTCCCACTGGCACTCCCGAAACGTCGATGAACCGAGTATTCCCCAAGCCATCGTGCGCGACAATGACCGCCGAAACCCTGTTCCGCCCGCTTCCTCTATCGTCCAACCAACCGGTAATCATGGTGTACCGCCCTTGCCTCAAGCGTTGCGCCCTCAGGCTATCAAACAAGAGTGCCTCCCGCGCGACCTACTTGGAGAGCTCGTATGGTGTTTGTCTCTGCCGAATGTGTGTGTGCTGCTAATACGATATATTCCAGGCTTCTGAAAATCCAGCACCGTATGTCGCGAAGCCCGAAGTCCACGCCGCCGTCGTAGAGGTGCATTCCGTTTCTTTCGTCGTCGTCTTGCCGAAATTCCGCTTACCCAGGAGCTAGACTGATCACACATCTATGCCACGACCGGGAGAGCCAGAGCTCCCCTCCATCGTAAGATCCTGGTGTTTCGTCGAAATGTATTGCTTAGGCCACACGTAGGCTTTTATCTCGGAACCCAACGACCAAGATGATATGGATATGAAGGTTGCTTTTCCGCCGACACGTTATGTGGGTTGCGCGCTGATAAAATATTGCAAGAGCGAAACTATGTCAATATCTCCCCCCGCCGGAAGACTTGGTAAGGTTTCCATTCTTCCGAACTCGATGGATCATCCGCTTCTCTGCCAGATCGATATGCTGCGAGATTCGCCTGTGCGAGACTATGCGCCGCTGGCAATGCCGGTAGCCACAGCTTCGGCGCCACTGGTATTAGTTCGTCCTTTGTCCAGCTCAGTTTTGAAATTGATTTCGATGCCCGCAGGTCAACAAGATCGGAAGACACCTTGCTGTGGGTCTGCCGAACAAGCCCCTACCAATGGACACTGCGGAACAGAGTTCGGTTCGTGGTGCCTCGTCGTCACAAGCCCAAATTCTTCGGACGCCGGTGGATTTGCCGAACAGGCCTGCAACGTTGGTGGGTATTTTCAAGTTGTCAGTGTTGGTCTGTTGATTCTTTTGCTAGCCAGTCAACAAGCTTCAGAAGCCACCGGGTCTACCAAACAAGCCTCTACCACCGGTACGTTGGTTCGGGCTACCAGGGAGCATGGATTGAAAAATGTTGAAATACCTAGACGCAGCACCGTGTAGCGCCTTCCACAGTTCGTGGATCTCTGCCATCCGTGCCCTCTGCTGAACCGCCTTTCTTTGCAGACCCCCACAGTCGAGCGCAAGATGTATCTCGAATTTATGGCACCATTTCTCCGTCCGACTACGCGGCAGCCGTTCAACAAAAACATCGCTCCCGTAGCAGGTAATAATTACCAGACCATGACTATGTTGCGCTCCCTCGTCAGTCCTCATTTGCACCTTGGGGTATTGCTTACTCTCTGTGATCCTCAGGAAAAGCGAACCTGCAGACCACAGCTGTACCTGCCGCATCGCACGCAGTGGTGCACCGCCGAGAAGCTACACGCGCTTTGTTTCGCGCCGACGATGGTGTACGACCAGGCGACGGGAGATTGGTCGGCGGACACGTCGCTCAGGCGCTTGTGCGGGGAACGCGTAGACTTTTTCGTCCTTGAAAAGTCGGACTTGTACTATGCGGGGATCTACGTCGTCCACGATATGCGCGGCCTGCACCCGCCAGGGTCGGTGCTTCCTCGTGACATCGTACGTGTGCCCTCCCAAGTCCCCGCTCTGGTTACGCATTTTCACGACAGTCTTTCAAGGCGGTCATGCGCGCCATGGGGCTGGAGCGGCCACGGTCGGCAGGCGCCTACACCAACGAGTTGCTGACGGACAAGCTGCTGGAGGTGTACCCGGATCGGCGGCCGCGGACAGAGTGCTTTGGACTGCAGTGTGTGGGTTTCGATGCGGAGCTCTATCAGAACTTGCGGGACAGGCTCGGCGGCCGAGGGCAAGGTCCAATTGGGCAGGGACCGCCTCTATCTGTTCAAGTAACGCGCGTGGCATCGGCTGGCTATGACCGCTCCCGAGACGATGGCGATGGAGGAGGGGGCATGCCTGACGGACAGCGGGAGGCGAAGCGCCAGCGGAGATAAACATTGCCCCCATTGTATTTTGCGAGCTGCGGCCGCTGCCGAACAAGGGTTCCATTCGCATCTCTGTAGGCTGTTTTGTTCATCAGCTCCATGAGTCATCTTCATCTTTCTTCCTGTACAGCGCCGTGGCGAAACTCGGAGTTTGAATGATGGCATCTTCGATCTTTGAAATTCTTAATCGGGAGCAGTGCTGAGCGAGAGTCTTTTGTGAACCAAGTGGTGACAATGGTGCTCCGCCTGACCTCTGCGCGCTATGCGGCGTTTGACTTTATGTGGTTAATACCATAGCCACATCCTTATGGGGCTAGTACTGGTACTTATCCTAACATGAATACATTAACGGAAGCCATCTATTTTAAATTTCGCACGCATGTACACTGCGAAATGGATAGTAGGATTTTCATCATAGATCTTCATAGCTGTATTCAAATCGGAACTCCTGACATTATGTTACTCACCTCATCTGGAGCTGCTGTATATTCAATACTAGACTGAGTATAAAAGCTTCAGCCGTTACCTTCCTGGACCACCCATGAGTCCCCTGCGATTTGGGCAGTTTCTGCAGATTCTTCCTAATGCACGTCGAATGGTGATGTTGTCATGGCCTCGGCAAGTCCTGTCCTAATATAATTTGTTGATTAGCCGGCTACTGGGGGACCGTCATCCCCAAATTTATCATCTCCATCTCCATCATCATCAACAACATCCCCCGCCTCATTCAGATTTACTTCCAGCTTGTCTCCAGTATCAACACCCTCATCGACCCCATTATCGGCCCTCTTTCCACCACAGTCTCAGATCATTATGCATGCTCATGGTTTAGAGGATTTGATACAGAAACTTGCATCATATCTTGATGTTATAATTTCCCCACATCTACCAACTGTGATTGGTAATATCTGCACCATTGCTGCCCAAGAAGCCCAGGCTAAAGCAATTGCTGAGATACTTAGTGAAAACCTGATGTAAGCCAGCTATATTGGGTTATTCACAATCTGATATTTCTGCTTAGCTCTGGTGAGATACCCCTTCAACATGCAGCATTAGAGGTATACATTATCAAACCACTGTGATTCTGCTCTCAATATTTTTTTGAAAGCTCTGGGGAATTCTAGCTGATCAGGCATCCACCCTCTTCATGAAGTATTGCACAGAATCATCCTCCTTTTTGGCTGCTATGGACAATCTGGTGTTGACTGTGCCAAAGTATGAGAGTCTATGGAATTTAGCTCAAAGGGTTCTATTTAAGACATTACAAAAGGGTCAGTGGAATTTCCTTGATGAGCTTGATGAATAATAATGAACTATTGGCTAGAGCATCTTCCACAAATAGAAGATTTGTACAGAAAGTTGGAGATGCCCCGTGAGGTGCATATATTATCCCCATTTAGCTTTTTTTTTCTTAAAAAAAAATAACAATGCCTTAGGAACAACTACCAACTTATGACAATGCTATGTCTACCACAGGCCATGAAATTGTCCCACAACAACCATTGTCACCATCTTTGAGTCTGGAGAGTACTAGGGCATTATCACCAGTGTCAACCACATTTTCTCGGGCTCAACTTGTAAGGCCATTACCCACATTAAACCGTAAATTCTGTGCCCTTTCCCTATGTGAATTAAACTTTAAATCTTTTAAACAGACCATCTCACAGAGCACCACCAAACATCTGTATTTCCTGTAGTATGGATGGTAAGCAGTCAGAGATTAGACACTATAAACTGTGATAGCTCAACTCCTCTTCAGAGGTCTCTTAACTACTTGAGGGGAATGGCCACAGCACAGGCTAATCGCAGGTGATTATATTGCAGATACTAGTGAAAATATCTGCTAATTACTGAATAGTGTTGGCACTCAAGTTGAGAGCATTCTGAGCCTGTGTTTCAATCTCAATCCTATTGAAACATTGATTGCTGCTTCTCGGCATAAACATGTTCTTGTTCAGGTATAACACTCTGTTATATTCATTTTTCTTTTACTTATTTATGAACTAGATCTCATCTGAACTTACTTTAACAGATGCCCCACTGTTAAAGGATGCCATAGAACAAGATGAACACCAAATTGCAGATATTTTGATGTCTTCTGTTCTGGACTCTCCCAGTTACTCTAACAGAGTTTTAACATTGGAGGGAGAGAATGCACAAGCTGTGATCAATACTATTTCCTATGTATGAATCTCAATAACTTGATTCATTATACTCTAACATAAATTGTTTTAGCTGTTGCAAAACTCTTTTCTAAATATAGGAGATTATGTTGCTAGAGCAAATCACATGATGGGAAAGCTTGTACGCCGATGTTACAAGCTCCCAGAAAGCTTCTTTGTTACCAGAATAACTCAGCGGCACCCTCAATCTGCAGGGGGTGGTGCATTTTCAGATGTTTTTCAGGCTGTTTTAAATGGAGCCCCAGTTGCTCTAAAGAGAATGCGGATTTTTACCAATGTGGACTCCTCTGAAGCAGCAAAAATGCATAGAGTAAGCAAAATCAATTTAATTTCCAATAGTTCTTATATTTTCCCAGCGATTCTGCCAAGAGGCTCTTATTTGGAAAAGTCTCCAACATAAATTCATTGTTCCATTCATCGGAGTTGATGCAGAATCATTTCCTCCAACATTTTGTCTGGTTTCTCCATGGATGAAGAATGGAACCATCAATCAATATTTGCAGAGACGTAGCTTGACTACACAGGATAGAAGACATCTTGTCAATCGGCTGGTATGCAAACAATAAAACTTGGGATTATTTTCCTAAAATCAACTTATATAGGTCCAGGAAATTGCTGAAGGTCTTGAATTCCTGCATAGCAAGCGGGCTATACATGGAGACTTGCGTGGGGTAATAATATCTGATAAACAGGTGTCCATTCTAAATGAACTTTCAGAACAACATTCTAGTAAACAATGAAGAACATGCATGTCTAACAGACTTTGGCTTGACCATCTTACTTGATATGGCTTTAACAGAAACAAAAAGCACAATTAGCATGGGTGGATCTGATCGGTGGATGGCACCTGAAGCATTCCAGCCAGGAATTGTCAATCGAACAGAAGCTATTGATATTTATGCATTTGGGTGTTTGTGCTATGAGGTCTTGTTACTTTTTTGTTCAGAAGCTCTATAATTAATTTCTTTTTCTAGCTATATTCTGGACATCCCCCCTTCCATCAAATACACAACATAGCAGTCATGCATACTGTCCTTTCTGGACAACGTCCACCAAATCCGGGACCAAATTTTATCCCAGTATCTGTCTGGAGACTGATAGAAAACTGCTGGAATCAAGATCCAGCTACTCGGCCTAGTATTCAGGAGGTGGTCCATCATCTTTCTCAGCTGTCTCAATCAGGTATTTTACTTCCACATCTATACTAAGATCAAATAACTGGCTATCACTTTACAGAAATTCATTCCTCAGCAACCTCTATACCCAGGGCCAATTTGCCCCACATTGTGAGATCTCAATCTGCTGCTCAGTGGATTCCTCCTGCAATCATTGGCTTAGAAGAGTTCATTGATTTTGGGGTCAACCCTGAAGATCATTTCTTGGATCTGGTGGAACTCTCAACCCAGCAAAGTGGAACCAAATTAGCAATGGCACACCTCTCTACGGAAAACCGATATCAGATGAGGCTTTCACCACTGGTGCAAACTCGTGATGAGGCTGAGCTAGTAGCTGGCATACCAACAGTTGTAGCACTCAAAATTGTGCCATTGCATCCTCCAGATCTAGTCTCCATTGAAGTACTTCATAGAGAGCTAAATCTCTCCATATCCCATCAGCACATCCTTGGTCCTGATGGTGTGTATTTGCACCCAGCTATGGATGCACTGTGGATCAGAATGGAGCATATGGCAATGCCATTGTCAAGTATCATTACACTCAGACAAAGTGGATTTCCTGTGGTCTCCAAAGCTATTGTGGCAGGATGTGTCAAAGATGTTTATTTTATTTTATTTTGTTTTATGTGTCTTGAGCTAATCAGAATCCCAGGTTCTCAATGGTCTGCAGTATCTACAGGGGAAACAAGTTCAAATCAAGGCAGTTCAGTCTCACAATATTCTGATTAACATGGGAGGAATGCTAAAATTGAGTAAGTCTATCTATATATATGTACAGCCAGTTTCATCACAAATATTTCAGAAAACCTGGATGATATTCTTGAATGTATTGATGGGGAAAAGACCTTCTCAGTAGCTTCTCATACTATGGAAAACAATTTCAGGTCCAGATTTCATCTCATTGAGCAATCAAGCATCTAATTTGAGTTATAGAGCTCTCAATTCCATTGCCGCACTTGTTTGGGAAATTACTACCGGTGAACGACCACTGCTAGATCCACATAATCTGCATAGTCCTATGACATTTGCGCAGTTTAAGCAGCCCTACATCAATGCAGAGGACTGGGAGACACTTTCCGCTCATTTGTCTCCAAATCGCCCAATCCTTCGTGGCTTCTTGGAACTCTGTTTCCAACAAGTAAGCTTGACAGCACTCCAAGATGTAAGACTTCCATTCCACATTTCTTGAACAGTCCTAACCGTGACCCCACATAGACTGCATTCATCCAAAATGCATGTGCACGCCCTATAATCTCACAACTTGTGTTACAATGCCGAGCACGTGAGGACCAGATCAGAAGTAGGCCCTGATGATATCTTAAATGGGTACTGTAGTATTTCAATCAATTAGTCCTGTCACGGTCACATTGACTTTTTTGGCTGAAAATTTTCTGCCTGTCACAGGTCACAGCAAGTTTCTTCGGTCCTAAACCGTCCCAAAATGGTAATTTCTGAAAATTTTCGCGCCTACGGCGCGCAGAACTTCTATATAAGGCAGGAGGTCACACCAAATTCAGCCTTTGGCTGAATTGCACATTTCTGCCACATGTGTCACAGGTCACAGGCCCGCAGAATTGAATGAAATAGTACAGTATTCCTACTCCCAATGTATTTATCAATCTGCAAAAAATTTCACGGTGAACTTGGAATCATGCCATGTAAGTATGTAAGCCCTTCACCGTTTTAATTCATCATTGCTCTTTGAACAACCCAGCGCAGGCAGCTCATTGCACAGCGGTTCAACTTGAAAGTCTTCATACCAAATGGATTGTGCCAACAAACTTAAGTACTTCCTCTTCTGATGTTACATGATAAATTAACACGATGCAATCGCCTCAAAGCCCTCTCCCTATCGCTGGAGCTTTATGATCCTGCATAATGATACTATCCGCATAGACAATATCGTCTGCGTCGGGTGTCAACCGTCTAATGTCAATATCGGCGTCTTTGGTGACCTGCACAATTTGGTGTACGTCTGTTGGCGCGTGAACACACGAAGAGAGAGCATATGAAAAACAAGGATAACACACGTATTCCGCCCAGGGTCTCCAGCACGGTCGCCCGCTCCATGCGATCCCGCCCGCCCGAGGTCGCCTGACGTGAGCCGGACACACGCTCCTCGTCCATGTCCGTCGAGTCGCCCATACCGCCCACCCTGCGCGATACGACGTTGTAGAGCAGCGTGCAGCCGTACACTCGGCCGAGGAAGAAGCCGAAGGCGAGCGTGATGGCCGTCTGTGGCCACGCTGCGAAGGCGATCAACGTCAGCGTTGTCACGAGCGCCGTTATTGAGCCAGTTTGCGCGGCAGCGAGGATGAGCTGTCGGACGACGTGGCGCGTCTGCTTGAATGCGGATTTGTATTTGCGCAGCTGGAATACGAGCGCGCATGCGATGGCAATATCGGCGACGGTTGCGGTGATAAACCACACCCTGAGGATTTGTTGACGGAATTTCTGAAGGAAAGGTGACCACGTACAACGAAACAGGAACGATGCGCTGCCGTTCTGTTACCGCAGGATGAAGAAAGGTGAGTGCGCCGAGACCAATTGCCCCGCCGACCGAAGCGGTGGCGCTGAGAGCCAGGACGATACACACTAAATAGTTCTTCGACCTGTTGAAAGGTTAGCGAAAGTGGCTCTCTTGAAATCAACACGCGCAGGATTCCATAGCGCCAAATGAGATATAGTTGCTCGAGGTACCCGCTGATCCCGGTTGTGATACACTGATCCAACAGGTAAGGCACGAGGAAAGGCAGAGATCAGGGACATACATAGGCAGCCCCAGCCCAGGTATTATTAGCGAGGTACGGTAGTTCACCCCAATGGCGAACCAACACCTGGCAAGTACTTCATTTAGCGGGAATTTGTTATAAACAATGTTGCGACACGCACAAGATACACAGCTGCAGCATTAACCATCGTACCCAGCGTATCCACGCCAAGCTGGACACTGACTATCCAGCGCACAAGAGTTGTGTTCGCGCCGGGAGAGTACACTGGAAAGGTTTGTAGCGAACTAAATGCCTGCCGGGGAGAGACCACTCACAATGCCTGCTCGTGTAATACCGCCACGCAAGCACCAGTTCGAGCATGTAGGCCATGGCATTGACCCACGTGCCGATGAGCGCAGGCCTGAAGACGGTCAGGGTTGTCCGCGGGAGAAATGGGGAGCGTACGCGAAGAGACCCTGCAGCGCAGACAGGGACATCGCAACGGGGGCGACGATCTCCCTCAGCGCCTGGCTTTATACTCCTAGGATAAGCCGGGAGTCGTCCTCATGTGAACATCCGCGATAATGATGTCGATACGCTAGTTCAGGCGCTGGCTTACACCAGGGTCCTAGGATTGAGGAGAGGATTCGGGGAGCCAGCACAGATGTTGAGAGGGCTTCGCAGTTACGCAGAAGTCTGCATGGGCCATAGCGCTTGTGAGGAACGAAGGGCAGCGAGGAGGAAAGCCGGACATGGTGGTTTGTTGACAAGAAGCATCCTAGCACGTGTTATGACACATATTGGTTGACGTTTTCGGCCTTTCGGCAACCTTTCGGGCGAAGAACCCCACCAATCTATCATAATTGATGATCATTCCATCATCGAAACTCTTGCTTTTGACATCCATCATGGAGTTTGTACCTGCAAATCCCAAGGTCATTTTCGCCGGCGCATTGCGCGTCCCGGCGTCCGGCGATACTTCAGCGGACATGGGACCTATATTCATGTAGCGCGGCGCATCAAGCCTCCGGAGCCACTGACGACAGACGGGACAAGGCCGTTCCTTGTCGCTTGACCCTGTGGCGCCGGAGCCATACCGTGACCGGACTAGGAATATAGAAACGAGCAAGCACGACGGCAAAGGCACCTACTCCATCCACCCGCACGCACGCACAAATGGGCAACCAAGTCTCTTCCATCATAAACGGTATCCACGATAGTGAAGTCGAGGCCAAGAAGGAGGCGCGCGACTCGCTCAACGCTCTCCTCGAGATGGCGAGCATGAAGCACGAGGCGTTCATGGCGTTCGTGAAGGACAAGACGGACGAGTCGATGGTGCCGATTGACCGCATCCTGCTCATGGACTATAACGTCAACGCGTCGGTCACGAACGACAACAGCAAGGTCAAGGATGCTGTTATGGGAGCCGTTTCCGCTTTTGCCAAAGGCGCGATTCTCGATGGCAAGTCGGGAGCTTCGATCTTAATTGTTAACTCTCTACTGACTCTTCATTCCGCAGGTGTCGCGTCTGTTGTCGGCATAGGGCTCAACGCCGTCCTCGCAAACGTCGCAGCCAACCAATCCGAGCACAACACCTACGTTATCACGTGCGGGCAGCTCGGCGGGCTCATGCGCATCGACATCAGTATCTTCTGCTACGCGTATACCGCAGAGAGCCTTCGGAAGATCGCGGAGAACGTTGTCAGCGTGTCGTACACCATCAGCTCTGTCGACTCGAGTCAGCTCGACGCCGACACCCTTCGCGATGTGGTCCAGGTCTGTTATGGGAAGGCGGTTCCAGAGGTCCGTCATCTTCTCTGTGATTGTCCGGCGTGTAGCGCTGATTACGCGCCATGTAGGATCAACTCAAAGCGATATATGACTTGATTGCGCATGCGCATGAGTCAGCCAAGCAGGGCGTCGTTCGCGTGCCTGACCTCCCATCGACGACGGCGGCGCCCGCGCCGATATCGGGTCCTCCATTGAACGTGAGGCCGCCGCCGGCCGACTATCCCGCAGGCTCGAAACCGGCTAGTCCTGGGGTCGATGTCCCGAATGCAGCTGAGGGTGTAGAGGCGCATACTCCTTGAATTCACGTCAAATCATGCTCTGAAATGTTCATGCTTCATTTACCCCCGAAAAGAATGTGCGAATGAGGTGCTACAAGTGCTAGTAAGGAATGTGGTCCGTGAGCCCATTATGGACGGTAGCTCTACTCTACTTTATTAATCTCTAATTGACTTTTTGAACCTTGTCTGTTAAATCTTTCCCCTACTTGTGATCACTGGTATGACTGCTGGCATCGTCGGCAACGCCGGGCGTGAGCGCCCGGAGGCTGATGTCCGCTGGGTCTTTGGTGATATGTACGATCTGGTGGATGTCTGATGTAGAGTGCATGAGCCAACACTCGGGAGGAAGCGCAAGAGAAGACGCACGTATTCCACCGAGGGCGTCCAAGGCTGGACCCTCCCGTGGCTGCCTGTCGGCGGGTGATCCCGATCTCGACGCCGACTCCAGCTCCGCCTCGTCATCGTCCGAGTCCATCATGTCGCTCCCCTTTCCGTTCCGGCGCCAGACGAGGTTGTACAACAGCGTGCAGCCGTAAACCCGCCCGAGGAAGAAGCTGAACGCGAGCGTGACTGCCGTCTCAGGCCACGCTGCGAAGCCGATCAGGGCACAGGTTGTCACGAATGCGGTAACGGAGCCTGTCTGGATAGCGGAGAACATCAGTCGCCGGACGGCGTGCTGCGTCCGTTTGAAGGAGGACTTGAATTGGCGCAGCTGGACGACGAGCGCGGTGGCGATGGCAACGTCGGTTGTGGCAGCGGTGATGTACCATAGCCTGTTGCCGAGGTCAGTAATGAGGTATGGTCGGCGGGGCAGACAGTGGCGTACAGCGCGGCCGGTATTATCTTCTTCCGCTCGGTGACGGAAGCGTGGATAAGAGAGAGAACGCTGACACCGATTGCGCCGCCAAGGGCAGTGGTCGCGCACAGAACCAACATCAAACAAACCACGTATTTTTCGGAGCTAAAAGGTATACAAAATCAGGAGACGGAATGGTGGAAAGGCAAATCACATACAGGATGCCATATCGGCGGATTAGATACAACTGCTCAAAGAACCCGCTCAGCCCAGTGGCAATAGTCTTGCATTCCGTAGTGTCAGCATTGATTACAAATGGCGGGAGAAGGTGAGGCACGAACATATGCAGCGAGCGGCCATGGGTTCCTTGCGACAAATGCTATGTCGCCCCAATGTTGCACCAGTACCTAAGGCAAAGTTCCGATTAATCGCCGCCGTTAAAATTTGCAACACAGCCAACGCACCAAGTACACGGCCGCTGCACTAAATATAGTACCCAGCGTGTCGGCGAGAAGCTGTAGCACGACAATGCAGCGCACAAATGTTGTGTCCGCCCCCCGCGAACGGACTGTCGAGGGCCATTAGCCATATGCGATTGTTGGGCGAACAAACGCATACACCGCCAATTTTTGAAATACTGCCATACTAACAGCAGCTCGAGCATGTACGCCATCGAGTTGACCCATGTTCCGATGAGCGCGGGCCTGCAGCTGGTCAGCGGGCCATGTGGAAGACGAATAGGGACACGCACGCGAGAAGACGTTCCATGCCCGGCATTTCGATTCGACGACGGGATACTACCCCGCGTTAATATAAACACAATCCGTAGAAAGGGTTCAGCGGTCTGGATCCAGCCGGTCCCCGTGTTCCATGTAACAGTTGCTGTGTGCGGCTTACATCAGGGTGCGCGGCCTAGGCGACAAAACGGGAGTGTCGAAAAGACACAAGTTGCTCGGTGCTAACCAAATCGTAAGTAAGTGCTGGCGTCCCCGTGTACAATGAGTGGGCCGCGACTCGTTTCTAAGGCCATGCTGGTCGACTTGAAAGCGCGCCGTTAACACCAAGCGTAATTGCCACGTTTTCGGGTGTCCCCGCGATCGGCATGCGATCGGTGATCAAGGAATGCTGCAGTGCGGCTGACCGGCCGCCCGGATAAATTTGTGCTGAAGGAGTAATTGAGCGATCGAACGGAATACGGAGCTAAATACCAAAGCCTCCGTAGTCCGACTTGCACAGGGACGGCGTCGATGAAGCACCTTCGTGCGTTGGCGCTAAGATGATATTCCCTCCAAGTGACAAATCGGTTTCCCTCGACGTTGATCCTGGCCAGGCACAAGTGCCGTTGTGAAATCTAGCTGAGAAATCGCGGATCAGCCAAGTCCTGATCAAATATATCAGCGAAAATGCGGGATGCGGCAAGAACAGAACCGGTACCGGTAGGGCCGGGATATATGCGCCAAGTCTTGAGATCGAGTTTTCGGCCTCGTCCACATGACCCGACGCGTGAGTGTGACATCAAGCGCCAGAGCAAAAGATTCGAAAGAAGCGCGGGACTTGTCGAAGGCATGAATAATGACAGCCACGGTACTAACTGTAGCTGTAGCATTCGCAATGAAAGAGAAGTGTCTTCACTAAGGTGCCAGTGAGAGCGGAAGTGGAAACAGGATGATTGTTGGATGGTCTAGCGGATGGTGTGCTGGCAAGAGCTCGAAGTGAGATGCAGCCAGTATAGGAGGATATGAATGGAGGGTGGGTCGAGCGTGAAAGTCTGCAATCACTTGCGTGCCAGTGCTGTTTTCATTGGAAGGAAGTATAGTGCAAGTGATGACATGTGGCGGTACCAGCGCTGGTAGCCGTCCTCGTTCTCGTGGGATTAGAGGGGATCAAGGTGGATGTGCCTGCTCAGCGAAACAGGGTACGCTGGGGCCCATGCGTGTTAATCGAAAACATCGCGGGATCATCATAGTTCACTTCCTCTCCAAGCGTGTCTCGCAATGGGATCTTCGGAACGATTCTCTCGCAGCTTTCAAAGTTTAAGCGGGGCTAAGAGCACCAGCCAACTTGAAGTGGGCCAACGATAGCCTACTAGTACAACGCTTGAGCTGGTGAAGAAGGGGCAGAGACACAACCACGTACTAGGTCGCGTCCATCCTACCCCCCGGCTAGCTTGCCGTCCTTCGCTGCTCATAGACACTCGTTTTTCGAAGGCATTGATGTGGCACGTCAGGAAGAGAAAAAGTGACCGGCGTGACAGAACACGTGTCATCATCATTGCGGCTTGCCGTTAACCTTCACGTTTCTTCTTCACCACAGTCCGCCCGCCATCCCGCCCGCTGTGAGCACAAGCTTCCGATACTTTATTAAGTTTCCGCAGCCGCTGCTCTCATACACAGGTCCCACAGCCTCAGCACTCGGAGCAGGCCGCCGTTGCACAGGCAGCACAGTCACGGTTATAACCAACCTGCTTTCTTCACTGCGAGATGTCAGTCTCAACGATACTAGTTTCTGATGTTGCTTGTCTTCTGATGTCATTTCAAGATTTCACCTCTCCTTGGGCGGACATGACGCATTCATATGCGAGGTG
Organism: Mycena indigotica; assembly: GCF_014461135.1. Taxonomy (NCBI): domain Eukaryota; kingdom Fungi; phylum Basidiomycota; class Agaricomycetes; order Agaricales; family Mycenaceae; genus Mycena; species Mycena indigotica. The sequence goes on along the minus strand of NW_023503014.1, from coordinate 1,389,821 downwards.
ACTGCGACCACTGTGGGTCAACACAATCATCCAAACGCGGAAGGCAAACGCTGTGAAGTGAACACCCACAACGGTTAACATCACGCCAGCGGTTCATATCGCGAATGAATTCAGCCTGTCATCATCAGGGTAACCCACTGTCATGCTTATCGGCGTCTTACAAGTGAACCAGGACACGCCGGAGGCTTCGGAGCGGCATTAATATTCATCACTATATATGTAGATGGTGTCATCCCCCGCTTTACTTCTCCTTCTCTTTCCATACGACATTGGGCCCCCGTCGAGTATGTCTGTGCCACCGTTGGGCATCCCATCCGACATCGCTTTCATGTCCGTGCCCCCGCTTATGCAGCCTCCAAAATGCTTATCGTTGTCTTACGCAGCACAGGCCCAACAATGTTGGGGATATGCTTGAATTGGGGCTTTATGGGTGTTTTGGCCGCTCAAACATGTACGTGTGGCAACCCGCCGTCGTCTCAGATAATGAGCAAATTTGAAGACTTCTACCACGTACACTTCCCCGACGACCGCCTCCTCGTCAAATCGCTAGGTGCGTCGTCAGCGCCGCTCTTCCCAAGATTCGTTGACGCATCATTTAGTTTACGGGCTAGCCATGCTGGATGTGCTGCAGACGGCGATGATCACCGCTGATGCCTTCCACTGGTTTTGGTGCGCGACTCTGTCTTTATTGCTGCTGGGCCACCGCTAATGGTGGCTAGCTTTGGGTTCGGGGACATGGCACAGCTCAATGAAACCTTCTTGAACTCATGGGACGTCCCCTTTCTCGACGCGCTTATAGCCCTCGTCGTGCAGGCATTCTATTGCTGGCGAATATACTTTATCCGCCAGACCATCCTCGTCCCCTTGGGCATCTTCCTGGTATAGGTCATCTACATGCGCGGGTCGCCTGATCTGATGGAAATTTTGCTCAGATATCGATTGCGCAGTGTGTGGGCGGAATTGCAACTGCTGTCAAGGTGAGTGCTCGGGCTATGCTGCGGATCTTTCCGGCTAATCAGTCGGATACTTATCCACTTTGCAGGCGCATCGGTTGGGCCGCCTCTCGCTCATCCCCACCGAAGTTTTCGAGCAAACGGTGCGCAGTTTCCCGTCGCTCATGACCAGCTACTATTAACCTGGATACAGCTGTGGCTTGTTAGCGGCGCCGTGGCGGATGTGGCTATCGCAGTGACGCTCGCTTGGGCTGTGAGTATTCTGTATGATTCGCGCTCTTCGCTTCGCGATAAGCGCCACAACTCCGAACTCCGCTGATCGCCGTGATTTTGTAGTTGTTGTATAAACGCACAACCACGCTGCCGCGCACAAAGAGTATCATATCGCGCGTGATTCGGCTGACAGTGGAGACAAATGCGCTGACTGGTGAGTGCGCAAACCAGTGGGACAACGTTAATTTGAATTCATAGCCGGCTGCGCGGTGTTGGCGTTGATTATATTCTGGGGAGCGCCGGTGCGGATTTCTCTGTGCCAGGCCTTGAATTTGTGCTGATTTTCGCGCCATAGAAGCATCCTACGCTAGTCGTCCCACCGTGCGTTCGTCTTATGTTGTTGTGAGTCGTGACATCACTTGTATGCCTAACACGACGACAGAACGGCCATCATCGGAAAGTTGTTCGTCTCCATGAGTAATCATGGCCTTGCTACTGGGCTCACGAGTCACAATGCAGATATACCAACTGCCTCATAGCAGTATTCAACAACCGCGCGATAGAACCGATTCGCTCAGGCCCCCGAGTGTCCGCGACAGCGCCGGCACAGTCCCGCACCAATAACCATGCAATGCACTCAGTGCAGTTTGCCATCGACGCCGAGCACGGCGCGCGCGCCGGTGGGGTGTCCGTATCCGATGGCAGTGCCGCGGAAGGTGTGAAGGTGCATGTCGTGCGCGAGATGGAGCTAACGTATGATCCTGAAACGGAGCTCGAGGTCCGTGATTTCTTTTCTAGCCGATAAACACTGAGATAGACATATTGTTGAAAGGACTTTCCCAAAGCCCGCTAGATCCGACCGAACATGTATAGGCCAATACAAACATCGGGCTGTTTTGTATGTTTGTATGTTTCACAAAAATGTAACTCTCCAGTGGGGCTTTAAACTAAGTACTGTTGAAGGCTTAAACATACTTGAGACACTGAGTGGACACCTGTGAGTACTTCAAAAATCACAGAGCTCAGGCTTATTACATAGTAGCTCCAAAAAGATCCCTCATGAAGTCTTGCCCAATGCCCACACAGATTGTTAGTGCTTAAACACATAATAATAATATCATAATATGGTGCCCTGCAGCATAATATATCCATAATATAATAATAACAATAACAATAATATAATACTTCCACAAACACACCGGGGTTTCTGCCAAGAAATGGGCCCCAAAGTAGGATTTATTAAGAATAAATAGCGGATAAAACAGAGGTATGTTTTAATAACTGAGAAAGATAATAAAAAAAACTCCAGGAAAGTAGAATTGATTTGCATGAAATTGGGGCATATATTAAGGTATTAGATTGGACTTAACCCCAAACCAGTATCAACGAACAATTTTGTGGCTATGATTTGTAGCAAATAAATGCACAAAATGTGCCACAAGATATAAGACTATACATATCAAAAATCAGGGACAGCACCAAGCTGTACCTGACATATGAGAAATAAGTGACAAATTGCCATTATATAGGACAACTCACCCTCATACATGACAAATTAGGTAATAATAATGTGACACTATGTTTTTGACAAATATTTGGGCTTGAATAAGATGCACTTGTTGTCTACCAAACATGGTCTGGAAGAGGGTAGTCACATATATGCTATAAGTATTTGATCCCTAATACAGAATATGATTTCTTATAAATCAGACACAATTTTTGCAACCTTTATTGCATATTAATTGAAGCAGCAGAAAAGGCCACTATTTTAGACCACTATTTCTTATATATAAATACTGCTTAAGTGAACTCCCTTTTGGCCCCTTGGAGACGATTCCAATTCTGGTCTAATTCTGGTTCTGACTCCGGTCCGGCCCTCCATCTCGCCCACACAATCACTGATACGCCAATGCGGTCAAACCCTGGGTTTAAGAAACCTTTTTCTTCACCATTTAAACCTTTTATTCTGGCCCTGGTTGATATAATAAGACAAGAAGGAGATAAGATAGACGATAAGATGGTAATTGAATCATCCGATGTTGATGCTGATGTTGATTGACAGTGTGGAGTTAGACATGAGGCAGACAGCATGTAAAGGCATGGCTAAAGTATGATGTCGTTGCCTCTCATATTAGGCATGGTAAACACATGGTAGTAGTGTATATAAGTAGAGCAGATTTTGTCTTGTACCCCAGTCTTCAAATTTCATCATCTTTACAATAACCCTTCACAGTGTGTCTTGCTTGTCTTCACTAGCCAACAGCATCCTCTAAATTGGTGTTGTTTGTAACAAATGCCCTCCCAAAAGTTGCCCTGGGACCTTGCCTGTGATGCCGCCCAGGTCTTCTGTGCCCAACAGTGGCAGCTACAGATGAGCACAATATAGTCAGCTACCTAGCAGGCAAACCCTTAGTTTCTTCTCTTTGGATCCTCCCCTGCTAGGTCAGCTTCATTTGTATTTGCTTTTTAATCTTCACACTCAGTGTGAAACTTTTGGCATTTTCAACCTTGCTTTTCAGTATATGGTTCAGTACCAATATCATACAATTCTAGAATAGTAGCTCATCCAAATATCTCTGTTATATTATATTTAGAGGAGGCCTTTTAGTCATATGTCTGCAGTGAATTGCCTTTTCTTTTTTTTGGAAATTGTAACCATATTACAATATTGATATATAATATTGATAGTATGTTGAGTGTGTGTGTGTTGGCTCAGGCTGAACATCCTCTCACTCTAGTGGTTGATAGTCTTATATGTTCCAAACATACTAGTACCATGTTATCATTGGGATCAGAAATATGGTAAAATATACTAAGTCTTCTATTTTTGAATGTAACTAAAAGGAACAAGAACTGGAATGTCAAAAGGAGAAATTTTCATGAAAAGTATAAAATTATACAAATCAGTGTTTTACTGTTACAAACAGTGAGTGTCAGTACAAATATTTAGTGACCATGTGTGGGATATAAGCACACAGCAATTCTAGATGGGTTTTGAGGAGAAAAACAAGCATTCCAATATCAATAACGGTACAATAGTTCTTTTAAATATGTATAAAGGATGTCTAATTCTTTTACTGATTGTAGGCTAAGGCTCTAACCATTTACTTTTCATATATACACTGAAAGCCTGTATTGGACATCTGAGGATATGGATAATATTGACTCATAACCTAATATATTGAGTATATATACAGTTCTGTCATATGCTGAGAACAACATGTCCCAAATTTAATATTCCCTAGATCTACTTATATCTATGTAGATCTAGCTTGATCAGGCGATCAGCCTGATAGGTTACTTACATTTGACAGAAAGGTCTAATCAGACTGTGACCAACAGCTGATCAGGACCATCAGCCTGACGGACCTGACAAGGCTAGACGGCCTGATTGGGCCTGACCAGGTTGGCCCAAATAAATATTGAAAATATTATGGTCTTTCCAACTACCTGTCCAACCTCTTGTTATGCGATTAGACTGCAACTGCAGAGTCACTTAAGCATTGTCACTCAGAGGGATTGAACAAGTTCCGGAAGACTGAGTCACAGGCCATCTGGCTGAGCCATGTACAAACATAATATCAAGGAGTTCAACCCAACTATATGCAATCTTGCAACTTTTTCCCTCAACACCTATAGCTATAATTATTTTTATTATAAGGAGTACTACTGCTAGCTTATCTATTACAGCCAAAATTTTAGTATTTGTGCATGTACTTATGATACAATTAACTCTGCATTTTTACTACTTTAGTATAATTACATATCTTGAGTAATATCAGGAATAGCACTATAGTGTGCAGAAATAATATATACCCCCTCACTGTCCAGTATCTCATGGATATATACTAGTTGGTACCCGTGCTTCGCACCGGAAGATTGATTAAAATATTTTGTAAGTACTATACGATACAAACTTGAAATGAGTGTAAAATTTAAGGAGTGGGAGATGGTGAAAGTTGTTGTGGTCCTTGTGTTGACGTTTGTTTAATTGGAGTCAAATCCACCACCGGACAGTGAGTTGAAGTCAAAAGTCGATAATGTGCATTTGTGTTATTGGGTTGATGACTTAGCTGTGGAGCAACAGATGTAGGCAACATACAGAAGGGAAACTTATTGTCCATGCGACCAAGATCGTGTCTGGCAGCAGGTTCCATGTACAGTTGGCGAGCAGCCCCTGCTGCACGCTGGCGACCATGACGACAACCTGGCAGAACACAAAATTAGAATACACAACCAAAGCAATGGGTGAAACACCCACCATTAGCCTGTTGCTGTCTCTCTTGGTCCTCTCGTTTGCGTCTTTCGCGTTTGCGTTGTTGTTGTTGTTGTCCTAATGCACGTGCATGTACTTGTTGTGGTGGCTGTTGGTCCCGTTCTTGTCCCCGTTCTCGCTCTTCCATTTCTCTTCTCTCATGCTCCCGACGCCTTTGTTGCACCAATACCCTCGCATCTACCTCGGGGTCCTGTTGCCTTGATGAACTGACAGACAATTGATGCTGCTCGTGTTCGTGTTCGTGTTCGTGTTCGTGTTCGTGTTCGTGTTCGCGTTCGTGTCGTCGTTCACGCTTGCGTCGTTGCCGTTGAGAAAGAGCACGCAAATTGAGACATTATCATTCAGCAACGCATGTTCGGAGGCAGGCGGAGTTGGCGGTAGAATAAGCGGAAATTTGACATCAGCAACAGCAAGAGCAGAGAAATGGGCAACATACTCAGACACGGGGTAGAGGCCTCCTCTGTGGTGGTGGTGCCGGAGACCCGGTCCGCTGTCCAGAGGCAGGTGGAGTTGGCGGTAGGATAAGCTGAAAACTCAATTTCAGCAACGGCAAGGCAAAAAAAGTGGCCAACACACTCGGACATGCGGCAAAACGCCTCCTCTGTGGTGGCGTCGGAGACCCAGTCCGATTCTCCGAGTTTCTTGGTGGAGTTCTGCGGTTGCGTCGACTGGGACTGTCTTGCAGGGCTTGAAGAGCCAGTGGTCGCTCTTGTTCGGCCCGGCGTCGAGCTGCCTGCTCAGCCTCTGAGTCTATGTCAAGCCCACGATTTGTGCGGTCGCCGAAGGGCCTCCGAAGAGGTAGGAGTCGGCAGCCTGACAAACAGAGATTAGTGGCCAAAGCAGAGACTTTTGAGAAGTCAAAAACAGTGCCAACGCAACACACAGTCTGACGACCCCGCAATTCCGATCACACCTATTCTCCATGCTTCCAGGCACCACACACGCAGGAATGAGAGGTCAAACAATCTATAAGCAGTACAGAATAAACACAGTTCGTGGTGCTTTGGCACGTAGAATATCGTGTGTTGTGAGTTGGGTTTGCGAGTGTGTCTGGGTGTCAACTGGGCTTGGAGCCCGTGTAGTGTCATTAGCACATATGTAGAGAGAGTCAGGGTGTCCAAGAGCGTGGTGAGCGAGTGAGGAAGCAGGAATTGAAGACGACGGTTTTGTTGTTTGTCTTCGACGTTTGTGACACGCGTTTGTGACCGACGACTGTCTTTTGTATAATAGATGACTTAAAATATATTATCCTTTTCTAGCTGGATCAGGCCTATCAAGCTGCTGCTGCTGGAGGGATCAGGTTAGTTGCACATTCATGCACTGATCTGGGCCTGACTGGTCTTGAACCTGCCTAACATACCTGATATACTCACCTATAGTGCCCGCTTATCCCCTCTAGTTAGAGGGGCAAGGGGGGGGTTCCCCCTCTAACTAGAGGGGTTTGACGCTTCGGCCTATGCTTCCTTAAACTTCGTTGCGGGCGTTAGTGGACGCGGGTCTTTGGCGAGCGAGGTGGGTTAGTGGACACTGGCTTTGGTGGTGGGAAAGGCCCCGGCATTGGGGAGCGTGACTGATGACAGGTTGTCATCACCGTTTGACACCCGTCGGTCACTGTCGTCGGCGAACGCATCACATCCCGATCAAAAGGTCAATGCTTGCTGTTCGTGGTGTGGCCGCCTAAGCCACTCACTGTCCCGCCATGATGGCGCATCAAAAAATCAAATTCATTCTATTTGTGATATAATTTAGCTGGGTACAAAGGAAAAGTTGATAGCTGTACTACTTATTGAGATAGAAAGCATTTGATCTAGTGATTCGTGTGGTGTCCACTAACTGCGTGGCTTGCAACAGTAGTAGGTAGGCTCATGTACCCTACCACATAATATAGAGGCCAAAGGTAAAGAGGTATAATGAGGTTATAGATCCTATGAGCCCCTTGCCCCTCTAACTAGAGGGGATAAGCGGGCACTAGAGGATGAGCTACTGTTCCTGGTCAATGGCTGACTCTGCTACACATGCACTATGTGAGGTAGCAGTGCACAATATGTGATATAGCCCAACTGGAGGTGGTGTGTCTACTGACATGGTGTACCCAGTGACCACATGGTGACCCAACTACAGTGGCATCCACTAACTTCCGGGCCAGGGAGGTTAGTGGACACCACTATCTACTGACCAGTATGCACAGGGGTATGGACCATACCAGACACCTTGGATACACTGTACGGGAAGGTATGTGGTGGGTATTTGCCTCCACCGTATCCCCACCATGCCCCAACTACCGCGGCGTCCACTAACTTCCGGGCCAGGGAGGTTAGTGGACACCACTATCCACTGACCAGTATGCGCAGGAGTATGGACCATACAAGACACCTTGGATACACTGTACGGGAAGATATGTGGTGGGTATTTGCCTCACTGGATCCCACCGTGACCCAACTACACCGGCGTCCACTAACTTCCTAGGCACGGAAGTTAGTGGACACCACTATCTACTGATCAGCATACACAAGGGTATGGACCATACCAAACACCTTGGATACCCTGTACGGGAAGGTATGTGGTGGGTATTTGCCTCACTGGATCCCACCGTCACCCAACTACACCGGCATCCACTAACTTCCTAGGCACGGAAGTTAGTGGACACCACTATCTACTGATCAGTATACACAAGGGTATGGACCATACCAGACGCCTTGGATACCCTGTACGGGAAGGTATGCGGTGGGTATTTGCCTCACTGGATCCCACCGTGACCCAACTACACCGGCGTCCACTAACTTCCTAGGCACGGAAGTTAGTGGACACCACTATCTACTGATCAGCATACACAAGGGTATGGACCATACCAAACACCTTGGATACCCTGTACGGGAAGGTATGTGGTGGGTATTTGCCTCACTGGATCCCACCGTCACCCAACTACACCGGCGTCCACTAACTTCCTAGGCACGGAAGTTAGTGGACACCACTATCTACTGATCAGCATACCCAAGGGTATGGACCATACCAGACGCCTTGGATACCCTGTACGGGAAGGTATGCGGTGGGTATTTGCCTCACTGGATCCCACCGTGACCCAACTACACCGGCGTCCACTAACTTCCGAGCCAGGGAAGTTAGTGGACGCCACCATACTTGCCGCCGCTATACCACATTGTTAGTGGACACACTTTATTGACTAATCACTATCTGAACACAGTAGCTCTGAAATTGCTTGCCCTCTTCTTTCCAGTGCCTCTTTGGTTGGCTGCCGCCGTTTTCTTCCAATTGCCACACTTTCTCCATCATCTTCCCAACCTCTCTTTGACCCCCTTATATCATTCTCAACGACCACTTGCCCTTGGCCCTCTTCTGTAAAATCCATAACAAATGAACTGGAGCCAAGATCTTGCTCCCTTCCTGCTCCCTCCTTGCTGGTATCCTTGGCTGGAAGTTCCTTCCCTTTGAATTTTGGCTTTGGCTTTGGTCGAGGTGGCATTCCCTTCTCTTCGCCCTCCTTGGTTCTTGCCTTCTTTTTCATCTTGCTTTCCTTCTGAACTGCTGCTGCTGCTGCTGCCTTCTTCGACTCCCTCTTCCTACTTGAACTCTTCTTCCCCAGACCCCCACCTGCCTGGCCTGATCTCTTCTTCCTGCCTAGTTCCACCCCTCCCTTCTTGCGTAACGATTCTGGAGGGGAGGCCAACGGGATGGCCATGGAGGCCACTAATGTTTCATTAGTCTCTGTCCCTGCCACCTCACCTTCGGGCTCAAGCTCGATGGGGTCATCTTCGCTGAGGCTCCCCATGCCTGTGTCTTCGTCTTCATCGTCTGTGAAGTCGGATATCTTTTTCTCCCTCAGTTGCTGCTTGCTGCTGGCCTTCATAACCGCCACAAGCTTCTTGTGCTGAGCTCGGTTCATCTTCTTCCAGTGCATCTTGCCCTTCTGCAAAGCCTCTAGTGTTTTTTCAAGCCGGTCCATGCTGGTAATTTGAGTAGGGTTCACTGGCGCAATGTCACCGGGGAGCAGGCCCACTAGCTCAACTCCTAAGAGGGACCGGATGCCATAGTCATAGTGCTTGTAGTACATTTTGGCGTCTTTCTTGTTAGTGATAAGCGCTAACTCTGGTCAGCAGATGTTCCAGACTTGACAATGCAGCCACATACCTAGGCCCTCGTTGACCAATTTCACAATCATACGTCGAAGAGTGGTCGGCGTTCTTAGCTGCCGCTTTAACTGGCAGCCAAAGCCGTCAGTCGCGTTGGTGACTGAGATACTGGACTTCCCACCTTTACCCCGAAGTGCGCAATATGCCTCGTATCGCCATACAAACTGTACGACGGAGATATTGAAGACTTCTTCCAAGAAGTTTGCTGCGGGCCCAGTATATAGACACTGCGACTTCATTTGGTCTTGAGCATCACCCATCGCAATGAAGCACAGGCATATAGCGGCCGTTCGCTCCCACATGCCATCTATCTGTGCACTGAATGAGCCAAACCAAAACAAAGGAAAAGAATAAGACTGAAAGACGAATGACACACCATAACTCCTATTTTATCACAACTCTTCTGTAGATCCCCTACGTTGGCCAGCTCTGTCTTCCGTGGGGAGGCGTGCTTTTCTTCCCGGTCGTCTTCTAGCTCCGCGCGCAACTCCTCCTTCTCAGTCTCAGACAAGAACTCACTGAAACTTTTGCACCCAGCAGCCTTCCACCGGCGTGTCGTCTCCTTCCGGGCATCATCGAGCGTTGCATCTAATAGCAGTCAGTGGAAGTGGGTAGCGCTAGCTTGAGAAGCACATACGGCTGTTCTCGGCCTTCAATTCTCGTGTCAGTCGGCTGGTATATGCGTTGTAGTAGTTGGGGGCACGATTGGCCTCCGTATATGCAGTACTGGTTGCTTGCTTTCGAATCCATTCGATGGTCATTCGCTTCTCCCCGAATTGGTTTTCAAAGGTTTCCTTGATAAATTTGTCGCGGTCTTTGTAAAAGTCATCCAGTTTTTTTAGTACCGCAGCTTTGTTTGCCTTGGCAGAGCTTCCACTAAGGGCCTGTGTGCCTTGTATGGCGTCCGCGGTCGTCTTCTTCTTTTTGCCCATGCAGGAGGAAGAGAAAATTTCACGTCAGAAAGCAGTGCACACTTTTGATCCGTGATCAGTCGTGGGCCCAAGACGAGGAGTCCACTAACTTCCGGTCCCCCTGATCACAACTCGTTTTGCCTCATCAAGATTTGTTGTCCACTAACTTTTCAGATACATGCGGCGTCCATACAGTCGGTTCTACATGTACAGTCCGTTTATACCAATGGATCAGATTGTTTAGCTTGTAAAATCACGTTCTTTCGATGCTTTTTGGCGCGCTTGAGTGCCCTCCTTGCCAGTTCGCGGTCGATGTCATCTGCTGACATCCAAGGCTCGGAGCGGCGCACTGGCCGCGATTGGAAGACATTGTTGTCCACCCAGCCACTCTCGATATTCACCAAGTCCTCGGTTTCACTTGCCCTCTCGTCCTCCGTCTCCACATTTGTTTGAATTTCCGCCACATCGTTCGCAGCGGCAGGCAGGGAGGGGAGTGTCGGTGGGTTGGGAGGGGCAGCAGAGCTGGGGGGAGCTGGGGGATCGTAGGGCCTCGGGGGTACCACTATCTCGTCAGGCTGCTTGTCAGCAACGGCTGCTTGCCTTCGTCTAATCCTTCGTCAGACCACCACGCAAACGTGCAAAGCGCATTCCGAAAAGCGCTGAATTCATAGACACCGACACAGACGACGACGGCGAGGATAACAGCAAGGATGCCCCCCCGCCCCTGACAATCAGGCTCCGCAGTCGCACCAAAGTCCATGATGACGAGGCTGCAAACAAGGGCGATGAAGAAGAAGAGGAGGAGGACGATGAAGAAGAAGAGCAGGAGGACGAGGCTGGAAGCGACGAGGATGGAGAAGGTGAGGAAGACGAACTGGATGTCCCAGAGGGCAACGACGAGGGCAACGACGAGGGCACCGTCAAGGGCAACGACGAGGGCAACGATGAGGGCAACGACGAGGGCGTTGATGAAGACGATGCAATGGGCGATGACGCTGAGAGCGGCAAGAAAAAGAACGTCAAAGAGACGGGCAAAAAGGCCCACGACGACGGCAAGAAACCGGCGGCGACGACGACGAGAAGCAAGAAGGAAATCATACCGGCTACACCCCTTCAGTACGTGTACGAACCCTTTTTATTCTCAACTAGCTAACCCGATGCCCTCAGCAAATCTGCCAGAACGCAGGGGTTGAAACTTGCAACCTTCGTGCCCCCCCCAGTAGAGAAGAAACCAGCGGCAAAGAAACCAGCGGCAAAGAAGCAGCCGCCGCCACCGCCGGAGTCTCCACTCACACCGCCGCGGTCTTCGTCACTTTCCCCGCGGCCATCGTCCGCCACAAACTCCCTCGCGCGCCTCGAAGCTGCCCACGCAGGGGTTAACCCCGGTGCCGCCTTTTCTTGGACGCATTTGTGCTCATCAAGATGGATGCAAGACGTTGCCGGGGGGGATATTACCCCTCACCGCACCCGAAGTTCAGCGGTTCAAGCTTACGGAGTGGACGGATATGGGGTTGCAGGATGCAAAAGGTCGGCCAGTCCGGCTCCAACGCTGGGCATCGCCGCCGATGTGCCAGAACTGCATCAAGTACTACGAAATCAAGCTCAAAGAGCTTTACCGGGTTCCTGGCATATTGGACACCTTATTCTCAGATGATGAGCGGGACATGATGGAAGATAGGTAAGTCTGGATTGACTACAGCTCTCTCTCTCTCTCTGACTTTCTTCAGTCAGCCAGCAGAGACCTATCGAAAACCACCCAGCAATCAAAACACCGGCTCGAAACCGTCCAAAACCTCCAGCTCGAACCCTACGAGCTCAAAGAAGCTCACCGCTGCCCTCCCCGCTATCGCCGAAGAAGAGCAACCGGCCCCAGAAGCCAAAGCAGAACAACAGCGCCCGAAGCCCAAGGCCAAGTTCAAACGGGGGCCCAAGTCGGCACAAGAGGCGTTCAGAGCGGGCAAAGGGAAGGGGAAGGAGAAGGAAAAAGAGAGAGACCCGCTGTTTTTGCCTGGGTCGGATGCCGATGACGAGGACAATGGTGATGCTCAGCCTGGAGGTCCAGAACAAGAAGTGGAGGGTGATGTGGCGGCAGACGCATTATCTGCTGAGGCAAGAGAGCAAGTGGCAGGGGTACATGAGCAGGTTTTAGCGGATGAGGGACTGTCTGAAGAGCAGGCCACCGCTCTCCTCGACACCTTCCAGATTAGAGCAGCCGAGGTCCACGCCTACCGGAGGATGCCCCACTATGACCGCCGCTTTGACCCCCTGCTCTATCGAGCCACTGATCCCACATACGATGACCCCTGGGACCCCGTTGGCTGGAATAGCTCCAAGGGCGTAATGGACACCAAAACGATCAAGAGGATCAAGCAGGAGATGGCGGAGCACATGTTTCGTGTGGATAACCGACTCCAGGAAGAGCCTTCTGGCCCGCTCGATCTCTCCACCGGTCCACTCGATCTGCCGCCGGACTCGCTGATGGCAATACCCCAGACGCCTTGGGGCCCTGAGGAGTACGACCGGCGCGAAGGCTTGAGAAAAGGTGGTGACTGGCGGCGTTGGTGGATGTACCGCGGCCCGTTCATGCTTGGAGTCCACGTTTCCCTCAAGGACTATTATAAGCACCGGGGCATTAACAACCAGTACAATCCAGCGAAAGTCCGGGGAGCGCTCTCGTCAGTCCGGTCGGCTTCTTCATCTTAATGATACTCTGGACATCCTACATATAGTCTACAATGAACTGTAAATACTGTATGAACAAATCAAATGCTTGTATTGCTTTTTTTGGCTTGGGATAATGGCGCATTGTTAGGTTAGGGTTAGGCTGGTGTCCACTAACAGGTGTCGTTGCACGGTGTTGGTCCTTTTAAGTGGTAAGTACTCATCCGATTTTGCTCGAATGTGGATCGTTGGATCCCGATAAGATGCCCGAACCTGCTTAGCTTAGTATCTCAGGATTCCAGAGGGTTTTCAAAAATCAGTACACCGTAGATGAAGCAGTCTCATATATGTTTCCGTTGTCACACCCGATGTCCTTCTCTTCCGCATCATGACTACCTCCACAAAAAAAGCACACACTGAAGAGGAAATGGAGCGACAGCACCGGAGACGAGCTTCTCGCCTGAAATATGAGCAGAGTGAACGGTAAATTCCATTGGATGAGTCAAAGGATATGGCTGACACTGTGTATCAGGGGTCAACAAGTACGGCGAGAGATACGCCTGTCCCGCCGAAGACGCAAACAGGCCAAGGTCCATGTCTTTCGTACATTGGTTCCTTATACGGTGGAAGAATGGGCCTCAACTCCGCTCTGCGACCAAGATCCCCTCTTTACACAAGCGCAAAGGTCCGCGTTCAGTCCTGGGCCCAATATCGCATGGCTTCAGCCCCCGCCCTTCCACGAAGATGACATTAATCAGCTGGAGGTCAACAAAATGAGCACCTATGAACTGTGCGCTATGGTGGATGGACATCTTTTGAAATGCGAGGGGGAGTATGAAGAGCGGTTTAAGCAGTTTCTCAAGGGATTGCATATTATCAAGCGAAATGACGCGATACAACGGGAGGTCAACGGGCTACTCATGAAGGAATGGACTGCTCTGCAGCACTCAGCCAGTAACTGCGAGAATTTGACTCGCAAGCAGATGATCTATGATCGTCATCTGGTGTTCATGGCCCGTAGAATCACCCGTCTCTACACTCAGTCTTTCCTTGAATAGCATATTTCTCAGCGTATTTCTCCAGAACATACTGAGAGTCCTTATTGTGGTTGCAATCTTAATGCGTGTCCACTAACTTCGTATGAATTTCAAATCCTACTGACGCGCTTTTGGTTATGCAGTATTTTGGTCAGCTAATTCAGTAAGCTCATCCAATGTACTCCAAAGGCCCAAACCCATCTGCCACCGAGTGGCCTTCTCTTGCTGTCTCTGAGCATAGAGCGCAGGATCTGAGATAGCTAGTTCTGCCTCGGTTTGAAAGCCGTTGTCCACATACCGGAAGAGCCCCCCCCGCCGAATACTGGGTAAACGATGAGCGATCTTCTGAAGGTGATACTGGAACGTTGGAGTGGGTGATGGTGGCGGATGGGATGAGAATAGTTGCGCCAGGTGGGAACTCGATGATCAGTTTTAACTCCCAAAGAATCAAATGCCCCCCCTTCGCGGGGTCAAATCTCCCAAGGGCCGTAATTGCACACCAGCCAAAGGGCAGATTGAGAACATCCCTATGCCGGTAGGTCCAGGCATTGGGTCCCAAGTTAAAGGTGGCCGCAGCGAACACCGATCGTTGAAACGGCCTCGTATGTGGGAGCAATATGGGATCGAGTTTCTCATTGCTTTGCCGGTAGTATTGGTAAAGTTTGGGCGCCCAGAAAGCTAACATGGCTGGACCAGAGTGGTCAGAAATGGGTGGGACAGCCATTGATACCACCTACCGCTACCAAACGAAGCTATTGCTTGGAAGGAGCTGTCCTCAGCGAGTTGTTGACCCATTTCTGGATAGCTTTTTCCCAAGGGACTCACCGTCTTTTGTCCCTGCCCATAGGAGACGCCAACGGTGACGGTGGCGAAGGCACCTCTTCGATGAGGCGGTTGCGGCGCATTGGCAGCGGCGCGGGCAACGGTGGCCTGTATCAGTAGGCCATGGGCCCGTCTGATAGCAGATCCATATGCCTTCGATGAAGGCTGACCCGCCAGGACGGCAAAGACTCGCCCCGCTGCATCGGTCAAAGGTCGGCCGCTTCTGCTGACATGTTAGTGGACGGTTATGTTAGTGGACGGCTGGATGAAAACGCACGTCCCGTCCCATTTGACCAGTTGGAAGCCGAGCTTCAAAAATTCATCCACCCCGCGTTCCTTCTTGGAGCCTTTCAGCTCACTTGCTTGCGGCATGGTGGCTCGATATGCGCCGTGGTCGACCTTGAGCTCGGGAGTTTTGAGCGGGGTGGAGATGGTGTCCGTTTGAGTGGCCCACTTGGTGTAAGCAGCAGGGCGTGGTCGATGACCGCCCAACGCTATTTCTCTGGCCTGTTTCTTCTGACGGGCCAGATGTGGATACACACGTACCGGTGTGAGATGAGATGGGGTGGTCAAATGAGATGGTGGTACAGTCAGGGCCGTGTCTGGACATGTGACTCCCATCAAGACATGTGACTCCCATCAAACCTTCAACAACCCAGTCATGTCGGTGCGCCGAGTGCAAGGTCGTAAGCCCTCCAAGTTGCAAATCACTCCAGCCGACGCTCCTGTATATGGTCGCCCGGGTACACGTAAACGTTCCATTCTCAACAAGGCCCAAGCAGCTCAGCGAGTAGAGGCGGACCACCTTGCTGAAAGACATCGCAGACTGGGTATGTGAAGTAGAATGCCATGCTGCTTGCTCACCGTCTGTCAGTTGCAACGCGGGCGCGAAAGGAGGGCCATTGCTGAGCTTCAACGGCCTTCTGAGATGGACATCGACAACACCTATGAATCTGATGTCTTCGAAGGTCGCATACCCATGGACATCTCTGCAGAAGGGGAGGTTCCAATGGCTGCGACACCGCTGGAAGTCAACGAGATCTATGCAGCATATTTGGCAAAACATGGGTATTCTCTTCTTCACCGTCATTTTTTGGCCGTCCACTAACATGCCTCCAGTCTCCGCACCCCTCGAAGATATCGGGCGCGGCCGTACTAAACTGGTCGTTGACGGCTTCGAGAGACAAATTGAAGATATTGCGGACGCGTTTGAGGCATGGGAGCTATTTGCAGAAGAGCATGGACCTAACGCCGCCTATCAGCTACCAGAGGGGGCGGTGGTCCAGGCTGAGCGCACCACATATGTGGTGGATCTCTTTGGTGTGTGGCATTCTCTCTATTTGGTACTTCACTGACGTATTCTTTCAAGAGGAGCACTATGTTTTAGTGCCATTTTGTGCTGGTGACAGTACAATAGCGCCGACGCTCGTTCGACAGGGCTTGTTCCCCTGCACTCCATACTTTGCCACAGTGGTATTCACGGCCCGCACTCTCAACGCCTTCCATTCCCTTCGCATGCGCTGCCCTCGCCTGGGAAAGCAAGCATTTTTACGTGGGCTGAACGACATGCATGGCATTGCTCCCCGGCCTTATCTGCAAACACAGTTCACCCAGGCATATGACTTGTTCCTGCGCACCAAGGAAGTGATTCGGCTGAGAGTAGCCAAGGAGCTGGGGCGCGATGGGTTGAATTGGCGAGTGCAAAATGCTTGTCCCTGCTGCCATTATAAGGTGGAGGGTGAGACGCCGCTTGACCCTCCATTCTTTCTCACAATGGACGGTAACAACTCGTTGAAGAGAGTGGAGCGAAGGGAATACCAGTTGGGCCCTGATGGCAGCAAAGTCGCTGGGGCATCAATTGAGGCAATCGACACCCGTGTTGCTCCCCGTGATTATTACATCCCACCTGCAGAAGTCAATCGATTCTCAAAGGAAAGCCTTCAAGAGCTGGTCAACGACTTCCTACCTAATCCGAAGTATACGTCGAGGGACAGCGGTTGTGGGGAGGACTGGCATAACATGAAAGAGCATGTGGTGAAGCTGGCCCGCGGCATCTACAAGGAAACTGGCCTCTTCGCGGTCTTGTTGACACTGCCTGTGCCATTCGATTTGCGACATGATAAAGAGCAGTGAACTGTGAGTCCATCATGTCCACTAACTCCTGGTCCACTAACTTCTCGCAGAGCAAAATATGGCCTAGCTGCCACGTATCACCTGCTGTGCATCCTTGGGAAGTTTCGTCTAGGGTATGATATCGGCTGCAAGTTTGAGCAATGGGTTTACACCCACCCTCTATGCGGCCCCGTTGCTCATCGGCATGGATTTGAGGCTGTAGTTGGAGCTTTCCATGGTACTGGACACAAAAGGCTATGCCAACTGCTCAAGATGCCAATCTATACAGTGGGCAGTGGCCTCAAAGGCTCAGAGAATGCAGAGAGCATTTTCTCCAAATCAAATGCCCTCGCCGGGTACCACCCGTCACGCCTCCTCATTTCATCGTCAACAAGACATTGTGGAATATTTTGCACATGCAGACAACTTCGATGCACTGGCCAATATCAGTATGTATGCATATCTTCTGATTGGAATCGTTAACATGTCCGTTGCTTAGCGTCTCTCATTGACAGCAAGTATCGGGCTGCCCTGGGAATTCTTGCAATGAAGCCCCAACTCAAGGAGGCAATGGAGATGCTCGGTCTTAATCCTGAAGATCGGCATATATTCTCCCAGTGGCTGTCAGAAGAGATAAGGGCGCTTGAAAGCCTGTCTAAAGAACCCCCTGAAGAGACGCTGAAAATGGAGCTGTGGAGAAAGCTGGTGGATATGATGGATGCTGAGTGAGTTATGACAAGTGTTCAATGCGTGGCACTTATACATCTCTAGAGAGAAGGTGCAAGAAATCATGAATGCGGACGTTGTGTTCATGCCATCTGTGGATGATCCTGACTATGACGATGTGATAAGGACTCTTCGGAAGACAGAAAGCCAGCGCCGACGTGCTTTAGACCGTCGGGAACGATGCATTGCGATGGTGGAAGATTTGGAACGAAGATTGGAGATCGGACATGAGGAACGATGGAAGCCTGGCATGGAGGAATGGTTAGAGATGGAGAAACTGGTCAGGGAGCATCAATACCAAAGGTCTCTAGACCGGCTACAGGCACTCATTGTGTCTCGGATTCTACAACTTTCGAAGGCGAATATGGCAGAGACTGGTAAGTTTAATTAACTGTGTGCGGTGTCCACTAACTCACATCACAGGCTATAAAATGCGTCGGCATATTGCACAGGCCATTCAAGCGGGATCTCAGACCCTTCGAAGGGCTCTGGAAGCTTATAATGGAGCAGCACAGGACTTGGGAGATCGACCTACCCTAACTTGGATGGACATATTCGATATGGAAATGCTGGACGACTTTGACCTTCTACGACTTGGAAGGGAGGATATCCGTGAGGCAGCATGGGCTCAACCGGGGGCTCGGACAACCATGGATCTCAGCTTCAAGCTAGATCGTGCAGAGGAGGAGCGGACTAGGCTAAATACGGAGATCAAGTGATTTGTGACCTGGATGGAGGAGGAGCGAGGGTTTCTCCGACACCATGAAGCGCGACTAGAAAGGGAGGGGAACATGGGCAGAGCACTGCAGGTGAGGAAGTATCGGATGCTGCAGGGACGTTTCTACAAGATCCACCGACAAAGACTGGTAAAGTTGAGCAAGTTGCCAGGCTTCACTGGGTCGATTGAGCCAGGGATTGGTCTATGTCCCATTCGAAGGTCCGTAATTCAAGTGGAGAGGCATGGTGAGGGGGAGCAGGATATAGACAGGGCATTGGCTGAGTCGGCAAGACAGGAGAAAGCTACCAATGAAGGTGATGATGGAGATGCAGAGGATGTAGAGGATCACACTGATGATGAGGGGGAAGTGATGGACAAATTTGAAGCACTGTTAAGTATAGCAGAAGACAAGAACCATGAATGAGATTGTGTGTCCACTAACAATGTGGTATAGTGGCGGCAAGTATGATGGTGTCCACTAACCTCCCTGGCCCGGAAGTTAGTGGACGCCACTGTAGTTGGGTCACCATGTGGTCACTGGGTACACCATGTCAGTAGACACACCACCTCCAGTTGGGCTATATCACATATTGTGCACTGCTACCTCACATAGTGCATGTGTAGCAGAGTCAGCCATTGACCAGGAACAGTAGCTCATCCTCTAGTGCCCGCTTATCCCCTCTAGTTAGAGGGGCAAGGGGCTCATAGGATCTATAACCTCATTATACCTCTTTACCTTTGGCCTCTATATTATGTGGTAGGGTACATGAGCCTACCTACTACTGTTGCAAGCCACGCAGTTAGTGGACACCACACGAATCACTAGATCAAATGCTTTCTATCTCAATAAGTAGTACAGCTATCAACTTTTCCTTTGTACCCAGCTAAATTATATCACAAATAGAATGAATTTGATTTTTTGATGCGCCATCATGGCGGGACAGCGAGCGGCTTAGGCGGCCACACCACGAACACCGAGCATTGACCTTTTGATCGGGATGTGATGCGTTCGCCGACGACAGTGACCGACGGGTGTCAAACGGTGATGACAACCTGTCATCAGTCACGCTCCCCGATGCCGGGGCCTTTCCCCCCACCAAAGCCAGTGTCCACTAACCCACCTCGCTCGCCAAAGACCCGTGTCCACTAACGCTCGCAACGAAGTTTAAGGAAGCATAGGCCGAAGCGTCAAACCCCTCTAGTTAGAGGGGGAACCCCCCCCTTGCCCCTCTAACTAGAGGGGATAAGCGGGCACTATAGGTGGATATACTGTTGATCAGACACTGATCAGGCCTAATCCAGCAGTCAGGCCTGATCAAGAGAAAAATAAATTTGTGACACAACAATAGTCATGATGATCCTACATGTTCAAAACTGGTGTCTTGCACCATGCTTCAAACCCCTGCCCCAGCTTTCTAGTGCTTTGGACAAGGACAAGTTGAGCTTCGTAAACAGAATGTATGTGTTTGTCTTCAATGCCTATTAATGTTGCCTACTTATTCCCAACGGCTCATTCAGAGACGTGAACTGGAGCATGTACAGCACATCCCACGTGTGTAATCAATTTGTAGCCAGGCCCCAGGGTCTCCAGGTGCGCGCCCTCGATTCATTGTATTTGTTGTGTTGTGTGGAGGCGCTTACACCACTCTCATCACGTCAGTCGGCCGATCGGGGACGCTGATATCGATCGCATCACGCGGCGCCACGTCACGGCGGCTGCGTCATCCATCCCCTTCTTCTTCTCTTCCCCCATGAGCGGGAACGGCGCGCCCCCGACCCCGCCCGCGCCGCCCAAGGCTAAGCCGACGTTCTGCGGGACGATATCCGAGGCGGCGTATACTGCGCGCGAGCGCCGCGAGGCACGGCGTGAAAGGCCGCAGCCGTGGGTGGTGCTGAAGCTCATGCTGCCGATAGTGCTCGGGATCTTGGGCTACGCGGCCTACGTCTATGCGGGGCGGTTTGTGAGGAGGCTGGTTGCGGGGGGCCGGGACGGGCTGGGAGGTGCGTGCATCGCTGCTCGAGGAGGGACGGGAGTTGACCCGCGGGTAGTGGGCCTGCTGGTGCCGTGGAGTGTGCTGTGGCTGTGGACGGTGTGGGCGTATGTGAAGGTGCGTGGCTCTGCGGTGTTGAGGAGCGCTGGCTGACGAACAGGTTGTCTCGACGCCGCCCGGCGATGCGTGCGATGTCGGTGCACTGACTTGGGTTTCTGGCCGTGGGTTGCTGATGGGCGTTTTAGTATGTCGCCAAGTCGGACCGTCCGCTGCTGCCGCCGACGACGTGGGACGACCCGCAGGCACTAGAGGACATCGAGGCCGGGAGGATAGGCGGGCCGGCGTACGAGCAGCAGGCCCGCGATCGAACAGAGCCGATACCAATACCACCACCGCCCCCAATACCCCCCCTGCCCACACGCCAGTCGTCCAAATCCCTCCGTCCGACCCGCGGCCGCCTGCCGCCGACCACGGCGCCGCTGCTCCCCGCCAACCGCTGGTGTTCCCGCTGCAAAATCGTCAAGCCCTACCGCGCGCATCACTGTCGGGCGTGTGGGACTGTGCGTTGCCATTTAACCTCCCCTCCTTGTTATTCAGTGCTTTCAGTGCGTCCTCAAGTTCGACCATCACTGTCCCTGGATCGGCCAATGCGTCGGCGCGCGGAACCACAAATTTTTCCTCATCTTCAATCTTTCCGCCATGCTTCTTGGCGCGTACACCTTTTCCTCGCTCCTGGCGGTCAACGTGGTTGATGGGGGCGCCATCGACCCGCAGGAGGCTGTCATTGTCGCCCTTAGTGCGCTGTTTCTGCTGTTCACCGCATCGCTTTTCTTTGCCCACGTGCGGATGATCCTGCTGACTCAGACGACTGTCGAGGGCCTCGTGGTGCGCACGCTGAAGGACCGCGAGTCTGCCCAGCTGGCGAGCGAGGGGCATCCCTGGTGGGACGTGCGGTGCGTTCTCATTGCGTCGGTTTGCGCACCGCGTCCTGATCCGATTCCACAACAGCGGCAAGCGCGCCACACTGAGAACCTACGACGCCGAGTGGGGCGCGCCGGACACGGAGGGCAACCTGTGGTGGCCGGGCTCGTACCGCGCGGCGTGGGAGGACGTCATGGGCGCCGGTTGGCTGGGCTGGATACGTATGTCCCTCCGCGCTCGCTTCTCTTTTTTTCTCCTTCTCGCCGTGCTGATTGCTGCAGTGCCCATCGGGCGGGCGGGGAGCGACGGGCGGGCGTACGCGCCGAATCCGCGGTTCGATAGGGATGGGCGGTGGAGACGGCGCGCGGAGTGGCCGGAGGAGCTCAGGTAGCGAGGGCGGAGTATCGGGTGTATGTAGTTGCAGTATATCCACGCTTTCTGTGGCAAAATGGAACAAGCTGCGCCTCCGGACTAATATCAGCGCGTGTGGGTTTGAACGGCAGACGGCTGGCTCACGATGCGACGGATAGCAGCAAGTCGGGCCTGGGGGGACTGGGTGCGTGGGGGGCAGTTGAGTGCGTGCGGTGGAAGCTTTTTAGTTTAGGGGGCCGACGTACTTACTACTCGTAGAGTCTAAGTCTCTAACAGGGTACAGTTCACACACAAAACTTGGATGAAGTCTGCAGAGTTCCACGTTCACCTGACTTGTAATGAATTCTCAAACCAGATTGAGGAGACCTTACCTGTTCAGCTTACTTAGACTTTGGCTTCAAAGTCCACACGCGCTGACAGCCTGGGAAACATGTCACTACGTGGCACTCGATTCTCTTCCTCCGCCTAGACAAGACAACTTTACATGATGTGGAGTGGGGCGAAGTGAGGAATAGGGTGCTGTGAGTAATGCAAAATGCATTACTTACACCGGTTCTGAAACCGGTTTCGAAACACCCCCCGTTTCGAAACAGTTTCGAAACCGGCCGGCCCGGGGGGTCCGCTGACAGTTGGCAGCCGGGGACAGGCCCGGGTATCATAACCCCGAGAAGCGTACCATGGGCCAAGGCCAGCTGGTGGCAGAGATGGCTCCACTGCTGGGGAAACTCACCTGCTTGGCCTTCGGCAGGTGACTGCAGGTGATATTCTTGGGGCATCAAGCAGGCCCGGGCTTGCCGGAGGATCACGTGTCGGTTTCGAAACCGGGTCGGCCGGCCACGGCATTCAAAACTAACATGTGTTTCGAAACCGGTTTCAAAACCGTTTCGAAACCACAGTTACTCACAGCACCCTAGTGAGGAAGAAAGGAATAGATTAGATAATATCTGTACAATTAGCCCAAGGGCGCCTCGAGGCGGAACAACGCATCTTGCTACCACCATCTACCAGTCAGATTAGCCAAACCGCCCGTCTCCATCTTGGTGATGAGAGTGAAATTCGAACCCACACAGCGAACGACGTGACTCCGAAAGACGGCTTCAAAACCTAACTACTGACTGCTACATTGCACCAACACCGAAACACGCGATAAACACGAGGCCAACGACAAGGGCCTACAGACAAAGTGCCGCCAAAAGCACTACAGCCCAGAGGACCTGACGGTCGATATCTCCCGAGAAGTCGCGAACAGACTGTCGAGCGCCGGGACGCGTAGGTGGGGGGAAAAGAGCTGGAAGCGCCGCTTGGGGGTGCTTTTGACCCCCAAAATCACTCTGGAACAGTTCGGACCGGGCCGTGGCCGGCCGGAGGCCCCGAAACACGACATGGGACGTGTATGAGCTCAAAACGCTTGCTGAAGCAAAACGCGAGAGACTGAGACGTCTCAGTATGCATTAAGGGGGTAGATTGAAGCGGGATGAGACGAAACAAGCGTCTGAAACTGTCTCAGACCGAGACATGTGACCGGCAGCCGCGGCCAGGGATTATGTAAGGCTGTGACGGCCCTAGGTATATATTCGCGCTGTATTGTAGCATAGGCCCCAGAATACAACGCGCCCCCCATAGCAGTTCTATTGCTCCCCATAGTGGAAAGTTGAACTTGCTACCCTCAAGAACACCTACGACGACGACGAACCTCTGATTGTTGAACGAGTATTGATTTGTTTTATAGGACATTGGAGTGCTAGCTTGATGTGAAGACATGAAGATGGGGAAACTATGCTCAGATGCGCTTCCCTTTATGGAACGTCGCCCTCTTTTGGATGGAGCGACCCATATTGGAGTTGTTTATGCCATTTATGGTGTGGCAACTGATGCTCTTGATGCTAGTTGTTCTACTCTCAAGTATGAAGACAACACAAGGGACAGGTAATGTATCTACTTTCATCAACAACATACCAGCTGTGACTGTGACTGTGACCACTACCATTTTGGGTTTTGGTGTTGATTTTGGGTTGGGATCATTTTGGAGTGGGTTGTTGTTGTGGGGATGTTTGGCTACAAGAGGCATGCTCTGTATGTCATATCTGTCCTATCCTACATCAACACCTCCTTCCTCTCCACCCAACTCAACATCATCATTATCATCAACAAGACCACCACCAACACCACCTTGCACACCATCAACACCAGTAGCACACTTCCCATCATCAACATCATCACTGTCATCAGTGATCCCATCACACTCACACCACCTTCACCACCTCAACTTGATCATCATCATCTTGCTCTTATGGGTTGCAGCATGGATATATTACTTTCCATGGAGCCCCGAACACACAGACCTTGATTTGGGTGTTTTGGTTGTTTGTGGAGTTGTTTCTGCATTCACCATTGCTCGCCTTTCATGCGTTTCAAGACGGGACTTACAACACCACCGCCAACAGTTTACACTGGAATCGGAGGAGGTTGGGAGTCAATATCGACATTCAGCTTCACACCGGAATCTATTCCACTACCACCATCACCATCCGCAGGCCCCGATTCAACAGCATCGGCTCATCCCCCGCTCCCACTTCCGAGTCCACTTCCACTCCCATTACCACCACGACCCCAACCGAAAACAAGGCTACAACCACAGCCTACGCCAGACGACGACGATATGCCAGACACAGAGGTTGTGTTTTATGGTGATGCGCGACCGGGAGAGAATCCTCAGGACTTTTTGAAGGCGATGAAGAGATTCTTTTTGAAGCGCACGACTGCGTTCACAGATGCGCAAAAAGTGGAACACTTTGAGCTTTCAGTTGCATCAGCGAGCCAGGCAGAGGACTGGTTAATGGCGCAGAAGGCGACAGCTGCAGCTGCAAACCCGCCGGTAGCGCTTTCCTGGGCAACGCTGACAACTGAGTTCGAAAAACGATGGCCACCACGCGTTTATGTTAAGGCGACGGGTGCACAAGCTGTCAGAGAGCTTATGGAGGAGGCAGTGAAGCTGAAGGTGGAGGACATCGGAACCAAGATTCAAGACGGAGGAGTTGAGCAGTGGGGACATGTTGTGTGGGCGAGAAGAATGAGGGAAATTGCGGAAAGAATCCCAGACACGGCGGGTCTGTTAATCGACCAAGTGCGAACGAAACTGCCGCTAGTTATGCAAGAATTGCTAGAACCAGGAACAACATACACAGATTGGCAAGCATTCCAAACCGCATGCAACGCGTTGCCCATCGCCAAAATCGAGTTCTTGAAACAGAAGCAGCAACAGGGAATCCCTAAAGTACCTACGACAAGGACATATTCTACGCCACCAGCAAACACGCTACAACGAATTGTTCAAGCCCCTTATCCATATGTCTTCGCAGGGCCCGTCAGCGGGGCCCCCCGTGCACGAGCTGGAACGGCCCAATAGCGATGGCGATGGCGCAAGCACGCGTCAATCGGCCAGCAACGGAACGCCTAGCAGACTTGGAGAAGAATATACCGCGACACCACGACAATGACGAGGCAGGTCGGCAAGCGTATCAAGCACAGCCTGACAGGTGCAGGAGTGGCAGGCAAAACATCCAAACGGACGCACGAACAAATACCAGCCATACCCCCTTCGACCCGGCTCTGCTGCCCTGAATGCACGCGGGGCTTGCTTTAATTGCGGATTCACGGGACACTTGGCAACAACTTGCCAGAACCCATCGATGCCAGAACTGGAAAGCAAGTGGCGGAGAATCGCGGGCAGCATATATCGAGACGCGGGGCAAGCACAGCAGGAAGGGGGTCAAGGCCCAGTCCCGGTTCGCTATATCGCAGTACCTGAACATCACAACAACACATATGCAGCCCAGCCAGTGTACATGTTCGCGCCGCCGGGCATGGTACCTGGCATGTATGACTCATACGGACAGATGACGGGGGAGATGTACGGAGAACAGGGAAAAGGGGAAGGGCCGTCGGCTTAGAGCATGCTCAGCCAGTGGCCCAAATCACGAACACGCTTCAACGCTCACTAGTCCCCGAGGTCGCGGAGGCTCGTCTCGGCGACAACTTGGCGCCCAATTTGCTTAGTCCGATGGAACCTATGTACTCACTCGCAAATGACAACACAATTGACTTGTATGCGGTGCGGGGACGTAAGTGCGGAGAAGCAAAATTCGGTACCATTCGTCTATCAAACCAAGCTGGCAGGACCTCAAGGAGAGGTTGTCCGAATCAGGGCAGTATTTGACGACGGAGCAATGATTAACGCGATTGACCATGGGGTTTTCAAACAAGTGAAGCATAGGCTTCGCCCAGCAGTAACATCAAGGCGAACTTTACGCATGGCCGATAGAAGAATACTGTTGTATTTTATTCAATTCGCATGCCCAAAGTGGTGTGACATTCAATACGAAAATATCAATTCGAATTATTTCCTAATTAGGAAGCTCTTGGCGCCGGAGGCGCCCGGAAATGTCATAAATTGCCTTTTTGGGAGAGGATTTTGAGCAAAATGGTGTGACATACGAAAAAATTTCGAATTTTATAGCTACTGTGACACGTGACATACGAACTGAATAAAATGCTACAGTAATTGCATCCAACGGAATGTGGCAGGGACTAGTCGAAGTAGAGGGATTGAAACGACACGGTACTTTCGAGATCTTCGACAGCAGAGGCGCATGGGCAATGCTATTCGGAAAACCACTATTGGAAGCATTCAATGCCATTCACGACTACGCAACCGATGTATTGTGGCTCAAGGACGATAATCAAGAGCAAAAATCTATCACAAATCAGTTTGCAATGTGGAATGCGAATACCAAAAGTTTCGTTGGACATACAACAGATGTCAAACAGCGCACAATGCTTCCGGGGGGGTTGTTGCGCGCCCCCCGCGAGGCAAGTCTCACACAATACAAGCTTTGTTGAACCCAACGATAAAATACCAGCAGGAGTGGACGCACACAACAAGGGAAGCCCAAGAATGAACACAAGAACGACTCTGAACGAGTGCAAAGCTCGAGGGGGACGGTTGTGTGTCCCCCGCGAGGCCAGTAGAATCCCATAGTACACAAGACAAAACTAATACCCAGAGCGAGCAGGAGCATATAGAGGAGTTGAAGACATACAAAACTCAACAGCGCAAAAAGCCTCGGGGGAGTGAACACGCACTCCCCGTGAGGGGAGTAGACCACAGAACAGTCGAGATAATGAGTACTGCTGATGAGAAATTAGAAGAAGCACACGGTCCTGCCACAATACAAGAACAAGAATATGAAATGCATCAGGGGGACAATGCACAGTCCCCCGCAAGGGAAGTTCCTTGTCGCCAGATGGCCAAAACTATTACGCGCGCGATATTGATGCAACATTGCATAGCACGATGAACCAGGAGGACGTTTGGCACATCACCGATGAAACGCTCGAAAAGGAAAGGGAGGGTGGGTGGAGAGATGGGTGATGGACCAACCAAAAGGAGGGTGATGGATGGATGGGATGGGATGGATGGGGTGGGGAAAAGAGACGAAGAGAAGTGAACTCAACAGAAACACAACACACACACACAACCAACTAACCCAACCAACCAATGTAGTAGTCCAGCCAAATTCAAACTCCGATTCGTTTTAAGACGCGTGCAAGTACGGGGGCTCCAGCCAAAGTATATGACTGTTGCAATCCAGTAGTGTTCAAAATTTATAGGGTGTGTAGATAGTTTGATAATTTGAGAGACCTTCCGCGCAGCGGCAAGAGTCGTGTGAACGTAGAGCGAAGATCCAATACAATATCGGACCGGCGGCGTTATCGGCTCCGGTGTCAATCAATGTCTTGGCGCTTCTTAATTCAATTCCGTTCCGTAGTACCGTAGTCGTAGTCGTAGTCGTAGTCGTAGTCGTAGTCGTAGTCCAAATAGATGCCCCTACCCTTTGGTAAGCAGGCCGTGTCCTTCCGTTTCCTTCCGTGAAGCCCTTACCCTTTGGTAATCAGGCTGTGACTGCAATCCGTGACGGGGATTCAATGGTCTAGTAGGTACAATTTGAGCTAAATATATAGGTTTTCGCGTCCCTCGCTACCGTTTCAGCTCCGCGCGACCGTGGCGCGTCCACAGCCTCGGTCTCCCTCACTGCCTTGGCCGTTGCTGCCACAGCCGCCACTAAAGCTCCGCACGAGTGTCAACACCCGCGGATGAGTGCACAGGTACCTGCAGGAAAACATCCGCAGGTTTGACATCCGCGGATACAGGTATCCGTTTCCCACGGATGCCAAGAGTACAGGTATGACTCTGGAAGATCTCAATTTTCATTATCTTCCATATATTCCAGTCACTACAGTCTTCTTATGCCCTGTGGTGTCCATATTAGTATATTACTTGAGACTATATCCTATATAAGCTCTTAATATTGTCAATATACCTCAGTATCCCAATATTTTATTCAAAATACCCGTGGATAACCCGTGCAGGTACCCGTATCCGTGAGTACAGGTACCCGTTTCCCACGGATGCTGCAAATGCAGGTATTGGTGTTGAAGCCTAAATTACCCGCAGGTAGAGTACAGGTATTTATCCGTGACACTCGTGAGAAGCCTTAGCCGCCACCCGTTTCCACCACCGCCATTGTCCCCATGGCTGTTGTCCTGTCTCCCTCCTCACCGCCCAATACTCCTCGCTACCGTGCTGTGCGCGTTTCACCACGCGTTTCAGCTCGCGTTTCACCCCCCAACGCGTCGCCCGCTCTTCACCAAGCATCAAGGGGACATTGGACAAGAACAACCAATTCACGTTGATGTCTCAGAACCTTCCATTCTGACACGGAAGACAGACCCATTCAACCCTGCGCGTGTTGAGGCAATCATGGCCCAAATACAGATCGGTGAAGACCTTACAGCGGATGAGCGTAAACGTGTGGAGGATGTTTTACGCTCATTTTCATACTGCTTTGCCTTGTCTATGAGCGAAGTGCTGCCTGTTGAGGGTGCGGAACATCGACTGAACATACCAAACCGCGAAAATGCTAAGTTCCGAACAAACCCACGTCAGCGACCATTAACGACACCCCAGCGACAATACCTATATAAAGCGGTCGACAAAATGCTAGATGCCGGAATCATAGAGGCTATCAACCATCGCGATGTTAAGTGTTGTGGGATGACAACCCTAGCGAAGAAAACGCACGACGGAGGAGGCCTGACTCTAGAGGAACTGCAGCGACGTGTCAATGACGAGTGCGTGGCGAACGAATACCCTACCATCTTTGAGGGTCTACCCGAGCGCACAGAACAGGGTGTGGCGCCGTCGACAGGTTCAACCGAGGACCCAAAATGGCGTATATGTCAGGACTTCAACGATCTCAATAAGGTGACCGAAGTGCCGCCAATGCCACAGGGAGACATCCGCCTAAAACAACAGCGTCTAAGCGGCCATCGGTGGCTTAACACATTCGACTTCACATCGGGGTTTTATGCGTGTGCGATTGCAGAGCAAGATCAACCATATATCTGTTTTTATATTGAAGGTCGAGGGTTCTTCAAATATCTCAGAATGCCTTTTGGCTTGACAGGAGCTCCCTCAACATTCGCACAGCTCACTGCAGACGCGATGGGTGACCTAGTGGGAATACTGTTCGAGTTGGTGGTGGACGATGGCGGTATGGCGGGCTACAACTTTGAGCAAATGCTTCAAGACACTGTGACCCTGTTAACACGCGTCCGCGAGAAGCATCTGTCGCTCTCTGCAGTGAAATCCGGGTTCTTCTTGTCAAGTGCAGTGTTTGCGGGAGGGAGGGTCAGCCAAAATGGGATTGCGCCGGACTTCAAAAAAGTTGACCGCGGTAGTCAATTGGGAGCGTCCGCAAAACATCCAGAATTTAGGCGCTTTCTTGGGGCTTACAGGCTACTTCCGCACACTCATCAAGGGCTATGCGGCAATTGCGCAACCACTGACTGACTTGTGCAAGCTGGTCCAAATGCCAAAGCATGGCAGTCGAAATGCGTACCAACACGCAATGCAGCAATTCAAGCTGGATAGTGTTTGGCAGCATCAACATACACAAGCATTTTTACGGTTGAAGGCAGCACTCACCAACGACCCTGTATTGAAGGGCCCGAAGTTCGATGGCACACCGTTCATCGTCACGACAGACGGATGCAAAACCGGCTTCGCAGGAATGCTTTCCCAGCGGTTTGAGTCAACAGATAACAAGGGCAGAACGGTCATGCGAGCCCACCCGGTGGCGTTTGCATCCAAGAGAACATCAGCCAGTGAAGAGAAGTACAAGCCGTTCTTGCTGGAGTTTGCTGCGCTCAAATTCAGCCTCGACAAGTTTGCAGATATCATATGGGGCTTCCCAGTGGAAATCGAAACGGATTGTCGTGGCTTTACGGGACAATTTACTCAACGAGAAGCTCAATGCTACCCATGCACGCTGGAGAGATGGGGTGTTAGCGTACCACATCATCGATGTGAGGCACCGACCAGGCCTGTTAAATCCGGGCGGCAGATGGCCTTAGTCGGCAATATGCAGACAAGACAGTAGGAGAAGGGGACGGTCATGAGTGGACAGTGGCAGAGGACTGGGAAATGCACACTGGCCTTCAGCATGACATATTTGGTGTCACAGCTGGAGTACTCACTGCAAGCCAGCAAGCGCTTCACGAGCGCTTTAGGGACGAAAAGTTGTTTGCACAGGTCATCGATGCAATACTGGAGGTCGCGGGGACAGTCTGCGGGAGAAAAAACGGGCACGACATCGAGCAAAGAACTACGTGATTGCGGACAACAAACTGTGGCGAATACCAGGCTACAAATCCATCAGGGCGGAGTCAAGGCAGGAATGCATCACTCAGAAAGAGGCCAAAGAAATGGCCTGGGACATTCATCGCAAAAACGGCCACTTTGGTAGGGACCTGATTAAAGTCCAGATGCTCAGCAAAATATCGAGCCCAAAGCTCGACCAGTCAATTATCGCTGCCATCAGCGAATGCGGAAAATGCAAAGGGTTTGGTCCGGCTCACTTACACTCCCTATTGGAGCCAATAACGCGAAGACACCCCTTCGAGTTAATGGTAACAGATACATTGTCAATGCCGAAGGGCAAGGGAGGTTTTACGAAAGTCTCACTGTTCATCGACGTGTACGCGCAGCGCGTGTGGGCAAGAAAGCTCAAGACAGCAGCATCGGGACGAACCACTCGGACGGCACTCGAACATCTGTTCACGGAATACCCAGCACCTGAAACGCTAATGTCTGACGGCGGGCCAGAGTTCGACAATGAGGAGGTACGGGAATTCTGCAACTCAAAAGGAACAGTGCTACATATCACCCCGGCATACTCGCCCTGGGTACTAATCAGTAAAACAGCATGTTGGTCTTTTTCGTCTTTCCGGTCTTTCGAAAGACCGGAAAGACGAAAAAGACCAAAGACATGATGTCTTTCGTAAGCAGGTTCACCTATCTTGCAGCAAGACTATTGTCTTGCGAAAGATCCACAAGTCTTATGAAAGAGCACTGAAAGATGAATATACTTCTCAGAAGACACCGTGAAATATACAAAGAGACATGATTATATATGTATCTACAAACAACACAATGTACTATTTCCCCCCGGTCTAGCCTCCGGCGCAAGGACCATTCCATCACCAGTCCATGGTCATACTTCCCCCGGCCCTATCCGCCGTAACTCCCCAGTAGTGGTCGCGGTCGCAGTATTCACATAGCCAGCTGTGAAGATATAAATCTAAGTATGAACGGAGAAGTATGATGACGGACCAGTCGGAAGCCCCAGCCGGGCTAGCCTATAGCCTGCCCCATCTCCCTCGCCTCGTTGTCCACTTGCAGTCGAGACTGTCGAGTCCAAAGTTCGGTTGGGAGGGGTATTGACAAGGTTGAAGACTTGACAGAGTCTTGAGAAACTTGTAGTGTCTTGCGCAGTTTGAGGCTGAAGCTGCTTGCGGCTGCTTGACGCGGCTGCTTGACGTGCCTGCGGCTGCTTGATGGGCTTGCGGCCGCTTGTGAGAGACATGGGGCTTGCGGGTTTGAGGCTTTGATGGGGGGGAGCAACGTTGGAAGCATGCAGGTGGGGGCGGCTGTGAGGAGGAGCGCTGGATGGCCAGTTGTGCGCTGGCTGGGAAGATAGAGGGAAGAGAAGAGAAAAGTGGCGCCATCGATCGCCCATCGATGGCGCCACTTTTCTCGTGATGACAGATGAGATGACGTGATTGATTGATGTGGAGCACTTGCCGCGGCTGCTCACTCCGACTCGAAGTACCAGCACAAGTCCAATTTGCAAATACTTTACTAGTACAACTTGATATCTTGTTGAAGACCAAGTATTGAAGGGCACCATACATGTCCAGTTTATTTCAAGGCTAATGTGTGACTCTTATCATTATTGAGTCATTTTTGAATCTGTACTCTAACCAGCCTGAGAGATAATTCTTATATAGTAGTAAATAGCACAGTTCCTTGAAGAGGAAAACATATGTAGCTACAGTTTTCTAATGAGATTATAGTACTTGACAAGCAAAATGATTGAAAGATAAAAGACTGCATTAAAGCCAAAAGACCAGTGGTGAAAGATCAAAGATCTGATTTGAAAGACCAAAGACTCTGGTGAAAGGCCAAAGTAGTGAAAGACCAGCCTGCTGTTTTACTGATGTAAATGGACTGGTAGAAGGAATGAATGCCAAACTTCTGGCAATTTTAAAACGAATGTGCGCGCCTGACCTCGGAGAGGACGCAGGATGGGAAGAACTCCCCGAGAAATGGCCTGAATACCTGGATGAGGCGGTGGAGATTCTGAACAATCGGATATTGCCACACTTGCGATACTCCCCAAATGAGCTTCTATTTGGACTGGTGGTTAATACTAACCGTACACCGACAGATATCGCTGGCCAACCGCCCAGCAACGAGGAGGTGGAGATCCAAATGGCCTACGTCGATCAGCAAAGGCTCGATGGATACAGCCAGATAGTCGAACATGCTGAACAGAGGAAAGCAGAATTCGACGCACGCGTCCAGGCGAGAGCACCAAGGGAAGTTGTCTTTCGTACGGGCCAACTGGTGCAAGTCTACCGGAGCGACCTCGATCACACAGTCAGCGTAAACAGGAAAATAGTGATAAAATGGTCTGCCCCCAGACGAGTCAAGAGCCGAGTCAGAAACTCCTACATCCTCGAAACCTTGGAGGGGTTGCCAATCTCAGGGCGATTTCACGCGAGACGGTTGCGGAGGTTCATACCGCGCACAGGAACAGCCCTCGCAGAAGTCCAAGCGGCAGTCGAAGAAGAAATGGGTCTTGCAGCTGAAGCGGGAGATGAAATAGAGGAGGGGGAGTTTGTGGACGAAGGGTTGATTTTGCGCAACGAGGACGTTGCGATTTGAAGGGGTGGGCAGATGGAGTGGGGCGAAGTGAGGAAGAAAGGAATAGATTAGATAATATCTGTACAATTAGCCCAAGGGCGCCTCGAGGCGGAACAACGCATCTTGCTACCACCATCTACCAGTCAGATTAGCCAAACCGCCCGTCTCCACTAGTAAGTACTTTCCAGAGCCCCGACTTACTCCACTGTCTTGCCAATGGGCACGAACCGCTTTCGGCAGGAACGCGCTGTCCCGATTCTCCGCGGCCCACCTCCAGTCGTGCGCGATCACGAACTCGACGCCGGGCATCTGGACGAGCTCGCGCGCGCGGGCGATGTCGAGGCGCGCGCGCGCGGGGTCGCGGTGCATGCAGTACGGCTAGGGCTCCAACTATTTTATTTCTGTTTGTGAAAATTTCAAATAAAATAGAAACACAAACACAAACAGTAATAAATGTTTGAAACTATTTATAAATGGTTCTGGTAATCAGACACAAATTAAGCACTTTGTTCTCAAGTTTTTGCACATACCATGTCTATCTTTATGATCTAGTGTATATTAACAAAGAGAAAACATAATCACTTAAGCTGTAATAGCCTTTTCAATCTAATTCAACCATCAAAGTGAAGTTCCTGTTGAGTATATTACCAAATCAGGAAGGATAAAATTTTGTTCAAATAGAATTTGAACTTGGGAGACATGAAATAGGATGTTCAAGACAGTGTCAAAGTGTTTTTAAAGCCCCGAAATACTTGAACTGCACTGTCAATATTGATTTCAGTCCACTATAAGTGGAAACCATTTGAACTATTTATTTATATTTAATTTCTGTTTGTCCACGCTCACAAATAAAATGGTCATTTAAATGTTTATTACCATTTGTAAATATTTACAAATGGAAAAGGTTGGAGCCCTAAGTACGGCGCCCCGGTCTCCGTCGTCTCGGCGATCTCCGCGTCCGCGTCCGTCAGCAGCCGCGTGTCGTGCGCGATGTCGCCGCCGAGGAAGAGCCAGCTGCCCGCCGGCGACGTGCGCACGAGGAGCGTCACGTGGCCCGCGCAGTGGCCCGGCGTGTCGATGACGTACGCGGCGCCGTCGCCGAAGACGTTGTGCGCCGCCGGGAACGGGCCGAGCGGCGCGGTGAGGTGCGCCGCGCGGTGAGGTGCGCCGCGCGGGTGAGGAAGAGGGTGCGCTCGCGCGGGACCGATGCCGAGAGGCTGAAGGCGGCGGGGTTCCCCGGGTAGCCGTCGGCCAACGTCGCCTCGCCGTCGCCCCCGATGAGGAAGGTCGCGGCGGAGAACGGGGTGTGGTCTCCGATGCTATGAGGGTGAGTACATCGCACTTGGAGCTCAATCACGCACTGGTCGAAATGCAGATGGCTGATGACCACCCTCTCAACTTTCGCCGGGTCGACGCCGCCGCGGACGCACGACTCCGCGGCGTCCTGCGGGACCGCACAGTGCATGCGCCCCGTGTGTGCGTCGAGGTAGTGTGCCTGGACCGCGGGCGGGTACGAGCCCAGGTCCTTGCGCAGGCCGAGGTCGAAGACCAGGTCGCGCGCCGACGCGGAGTGCCGCAGGTAGAACGCGAGCGACGGGCAGCGCTTGTACGCGTGCGCGGCGCCCTGCACGATGAAGTCCATGGGCAGCTGGATCGTGCCCGCCTCCAGCGCGGAGACGTGCATGTATGGCTGGTCGGGCGACGGGGCGGGGAGGGGGGGCATGCCAGTGGTGGTGGGAGCTGCGAAGCAGTCCCGGTCTAGGCTCGCCCGCGCTTCTTATATGCTCATGTGGACACCGAGGCATACCGGGCCGGTGGGAATCAGCGCGGAAGCACGGAAAAGTGGAATTCAGATGTCGCCATTTCATAACTGCCTTCCTAGGGAACAACTTTTATCACACAAGATCATCTTTTATTGTCTATCAAGTTGTGCTAGTACTAAGATCTAGACTTTTTAACCATATTGAGCATCAAAATAAGTGACAGCTACCCAGGGAAACTTCAGTTTTATGACATAATGAAAGTAAACACTGTGGTCAAAGATGCACCTGAAATTGATGTATGAATTTCAGGCAATATATGGGCAATATACTGTATGGGCGGTATACTGTATCAAAAGTTTTTCACGACTTTCAACTCTTTTTTTCAGACTTTTTATATACAACTTCAAGCAATGTGTTTCTGGCCAAAACAACTCCCAGAGGGATTAATACAACTTCTGATTTACGGCAAGATCTTTTATTTTCTCAAATACAATCTTAACTTTTCATATAGCAACTTTCTTCCAGAGCATCTACAACTTTGAATTTGTTGGTTGCAGGTTTCAATATGCAGAACAGCTTTAAAGTCATCAGTTGCAAATTTTGTTTGCCACAACTACACCTTTGATATTACATATTGCAACTAAGTTAACTTAGCGAAGTCTTATGTCAGTAGAGACTGTAAAATACTTTCTACAGACTAAGACATATTGAAGAGATATAACAGTCCACCTACTATACAGTTGACTGTGCTGTTGCTATACCAAGTGTGTTTGTTACTCTGAGCAGTATGACTGTGATGAAAACAACCAAACTCCACTTGTTGTAGAGAGAGATATGTATAATGTTGAGTAGGAAAAGTCACAAAACCCTAAAATCGTCTTCTCCTTGTGTGAGAACAGGCCCCTGTGAACAGAGCCTTGGCACAGATGTGTAAGGTTGTAGGGTAGATACAAGTTTCCTTGCGAAAACTTTGATTTTGCGTGCCCCAAAGCATACTATCGACGAAACTCTGCAATAGAGAAGCGCCAATATGATGCCCGGAGAGTTTATACTGGTTGGATTAGGAACTAACTGCCTTAAACTCTCAACCAGCAACCGAAACCCAATATCCAGCAACCGGAACTCTTGTATTCAGCAACCCAAACCCTCAACTAATAAATCCTTCGATGCGATGATACTATTTCGAAAGAGCTAGCAAGATAGATTGATGAGCTAGATCCCCAGATGCACCTAGTAGAGCGGGGCAATCCGTGAATCTCCCAAATACAAGACAGTGATATGAATGCTAAAACAAAATTAATAGAATCAGGTAAAATCATGAGTAAGAAAAGTAGTCTATGTGCATAATTGTATTGATATCGTTTCGCCATATGGTCCAGAGTTGAAATTACAGGTCCAGATGACTGGTATTGCATATAGTAGTGTCTTTTCCTTGTGAAGAATCCCTCGATTTTGAGCAGGATACGTTGATAGCTTGGCTTCCCAGCTTTTGGATGACACTTATAACTCATATCTTGTGCGTATGGCCTCAGCAGTAGTTATGCCAACTCTCCTGGCGCAAATCCAGTATTCAGCTGTCCAGTTCCTCGTCAGTGTTTTAGAGTCACCATTGATTGCAGGTCTAGGCCCTAATCAATTGAGTTGGTTTCTCCCGTTTAACTGTCACTTGGCACTCTCGATCCTCCAGCAAGATCTGAAACAGTGTGCACCAAACCGAATATGTCAGACTGCGGGTCAGGCCGTGCAAGGTCCTCTACTAAGAACGCGCACCTGGAACAGAACAGACAGATAGTCGGCGATCAGCGCCACTGGACCGGCCGTGGCCGCACCCCGAGGAAACGGGGCAACCACGGTCGCCGTCGCTCCTTCGCGCCAGTCGATAACGGGGTTATGCTTCTTGAGCCAGTGATGCCCAATGATCACATCGCTGTTCCCCGTGTCCGTGATGGTGAACGCGAGAAGTTCGGAGTGATCCTGAATGGTGACCCGCAGGTGAGTGACGTGTGTGATCATCCCGTCAGCATTGATTGTTCTATCGGCGTTGTACACCAGGATGGGATGTGGCAGAGCTTTGAGTTCTAATTGGGAGTCCTCTGCAAATTACTTGTGCATGAACTTGGAGGTGGCTCCGCTATCAAGGAGCTCGTCAACCGAGTACCCCCGGAGGTCGTTGACCCCTTGCAAGGTGATGGCTATTCGGGTGGCCGTGGTGCCCTCACTCTTTCAAAAAAGGGGGGGGATCTTGTAACTGTTGCAGGGCCTCGGCCACATTGGGGGTGTACCCAGTTCGTATGAACTCCTCTAGTTCGGGCCCGTTCTCAGCCCTTCGGGCCGGGTGGATCCACTGTTGTAGTTTGGAGCGGGCTTTTTCGGGTTGATCCCGAATTTGGGTGACGAGTCTCTCGCCACTGGCCACAGGCCAGTTCTTCCAAGCGGGCCGCGGGGGTGTCTCAGCTAGGTTTGTGTGGGCTTCTTTTGCGGGCGGAAGCGGTGGTTTGTAGGGGTTCTGGTTCGGAGTCGTTTTCTACGTCTGGTCCCACGTATCTCTGGATTGGCAACACGGAATATCAATTATGCGGGTTGTAACTAGAGACACTCGTGGTATACGTTGGTGAGGGCGCAGGCTTCACTCGCGACGATCGCCAAACTCCCTTTGTCCGCGTTATCCGTGACAAACTCCAAGAAGATGGCATGAATCTGGCTGGCCGATGCGGCCCAGTTGGGGCACATCTGACTGATATGTCCTTCTTATCCGCAATTGTACCAGCGGGTGTTGCGGGCCGTGGCGGGAGCTTGGGCTCGGTCAATCTCCATGGGTGCTGGCCCCGTAGTGGGCCCGGCGACTGTGGTTGCCCCGTTTCCTCAGGTGCGGCCACGGATAGAGTACGGTGAAATAGCTAGTTGTGTTCATGTCCTTGGTTTGGACGTGGGTCTCAATCTTCTGCTGTGCGATCTCCGTGTGGGCCTCCCCTTGGAAGGCCGCGATAAAGGCTTTTTTGAAGCCTTCATACGTAGTGTAAGCTTCGGCGGTGCAGAGCTTCATGGCTTGGGAAACATTCTCTTTCCACGTGACCGCGTTTCCTCCTTTGATGTAAGAGAGAGTGTACGAGATCTTTCGTACCTCGTCGTTGTAGACATTCGCGTTGGCCTCGAAGGCGAGCCAACAGTCTGCCAGGAAGGCGTCTACTTCGCTGGCTTTGCCTGTGAACTTGTAGCGGACCGGAGCGGATCTCCGCCGCCGCTCCAGTGTAGTGATCTGATAAGTGTCTCCTTGTGATATCTGAGCGCGTTGGTGCTGATCATTGCTCCAATGATGTCATTCTTTTTCAGTAGTATATAAACAATGTAGTAATTTAGTGTTCGGGGAGAATATCTTTTACGCCTGTTCTTGCGCCCTTGTGATCTGTGTGGCGGCACCTTAGTCAGCTTCCGTCACATATTTTGAACAGCTCGCTCATCTATCTACGCTCTGTCTGGCTACCTCGGTCGACACCACCATTGCTGCCGCTCTGCGCTGATAACCAACTCTCTCCACAACCCAACGATGACTTCCTCTGGCTACCCGACCCGTGCCGCGACACGCGCTGGGCGCTTTCCCGCGCCGAAGATCCCCCGCGACACCCCTTCGACCTCGCGCTCCTCCACTCCGACCTCCCGTCCCGTCAGTCCCACGCTGTCTTACAGCCGCGTGGTCGCTGGTGGTGATACCCCCGCTTTCGAGCGGCGCGCTTCTAGCGCACAGCTCTCTGAGCTGCCGTCTCTTCGAGACGCGGACTTCGGTCCGGCCTTCGGGCACTCCGGCTCTGCCGCACACGATGTCCCAGATTGGACTCGTGTTACTTCTCGTAATGCACGGTCGCACCGTTCGCGGTCGTCGTCGCCACGTAGCGTTCATCGTGTCGATAGCCATCGTACCAGTAGTAAAGCGGAATTTGAGTCCGAGTCTACCGTGAGACGCGCGATGCGCGGAATGAGTCGAGATGAGCTGCGAAGACTAGCTCGTCGACACCAGGCGATTGCACATGAAGCGCTGAGTGCCGCCTCGTTGCCGTCTGAGGACGAGCCGATCCCTGAGCCAGATGGTAGTCATCTGAATGACGAAGACTCAGATAGAAACACTGAAAAGCAGTCAGAGATTGAATATGGTGAAGCAGCAAGAAGCTCACCAGATGAATTGATTGACTTCCACGTGAGTCCCGCCATTCCGACTGGCGAAGGCCCTTCCCGCAACAAGGGGAAAGGTGCTGACCCCAGGAACTGGGGCGCTGTCGAGTCCTTACTGGACTTTGACGATGATGAGCTTGAAGCCCAGAAGGCTGCACTCTCGAACTATGAAGTTCAGCGCACGATTAAGCTCGAGCGAGTGTCCCCAGCTCGCAATAAGACCCCCGACTATCGGCGTTCGAAGCCGACAATGCCTCATGATGAAGATGAACCCGTGCGGCGTGCAGCGCCTGCTTCAGAACGGCCGTCGAAAGACCGCCGCCCCCGAGATCCAAAAATGCCTGGCCAGGCGCGATCTGAAGAGATAGCTCAGTTGGAAGAGCAACTGAGACGATTGAAGCAATCGCAGAGTGAACTGCACTTACCGCGACAACCGTTGAGCAGAGCGAAGCTCACGGTTGAGAAGAACCTTGACCACATGATTCGTGGTGCTGCCGCAGCGAAATCGCGCTCTCAAGCGAGAGAGGCGACACCCCGAATTGCTGCTGGTAGCTTCGTCCACAAAGCCATCCATGGCACGCCGCGTACTCGGCGCCGCCATAACCCTCCATCGTCCGACCCCTCTGATTCAAGCTCTTCGAGTTCTGCTGCTAATCGTCAGCACAATGCGTCTAGCGAATCGGACTCGGAAGCGGACGAGGGACGGACCTTGGTTTCCCATTCTCGTGTGCCGGCTGGCGCTAGCACTGGTTCCCACCCGCGGCACCGGATGCTCTTGAAGCCGATCCCACCTACGAAATATAATGGTGAGCCAAGTGCAACGGCATTCCATCGATTTGTTCGCGAAGGAACTGCATATGTGAAAATGGGCCGCGTACCTCGTGAAAACCGGGTGTTTATCTTGTCTTACTTCTTGGAAGGGAAGGCTAGAGATTTTTATAATCAAATAGTCGTGCAAAACGAAGACTCGTACCAATTGACGGCATTTTTCGTGGCCATGTTCGAGTTTTGCTTCCCGATTGATTTCCGGAGTAAGCAGCGGAAGCGTTTGAACCGCTGCACCCAAGGCAAAAACACGGTTGCCTCCCATATTGCAACGTTCGCGCAGTTGTACAACACGATTGGCCTTGTTGACGACCAAGAGAAAGTCGTAAAGCTGTGGAACAGCTTTCGCGCCGAAATTCGCCAGGAGATGTACCGAAAGGACCTCGATCCGGAGGTCTCGACATGGGACGAAGTCGTTCGTGCGGCAGAACGAGCGGAGATGCTATTGAGCCTCAGCTCAGATGATTCCAACTCGGAATCTGACGATTCCGCGTCCTCTGGAGACGAGAAACCGCCCAGACGCGGTTCCGGAGGGCGTGAGCCTGATTCCAAGTCGAAAGACGATTCCCGCCGCAGTGGCGAGCGCGCAAAAGCGCAGATGCGTCGAGAGGCGATGCGAACAGCGTCCGCTGAGATCACCTCAGCGAAAGACCCCTCGGAGCGACCCAGAATGTCGCTGAAGCGCCGCAATGAGATGCTGGCGAAGGGCCTGTGCTTCACCTGCGGAGAGCACGGACACCTCTCCAGAAATTGCCCAGAAACGACGACTATGAAGTCGAACGTCAAAGGGAAACCGCCAGGCTTTGCAGCGCATGGCGTTGACTTCGATGAGCACGCCTCGGCGCTGTACGAAAGCACCGAGGTGTTGGAGACGCTCCCTGTTGGAGCACTCGATTTGGGCGTCGTCCAGCCGGTAACCCGCGAATTATCGCGCAGCTACCTTCGAAACGCAACCGAAGGCGCTCGAATGAAAGTCGAGGAGGGCGGGGAGTCCACCCAGCCTTTGAACGATGAAAATTTCGACTTTTTCGGCGCCGAACACGCACGTAGACACCCAATTGGCGATTTACTCGCCGCGAACGCTGCTCGAGCGTTGACTCGTGCCCAGCCCTACCCAGGCGATGAAGAACATCTGGGAAACGAGGTTAGATTCGTTGTCCATCGAATCTCCGACCAGACCTACGTTGTGCAAGATAGCGCGACGCGAGACCGTGCATTCATTGCCTCGGATTGCCTTGAAGACCCAGACTTTCGGTTGGCCCGTTGGTACGCGATTTTACGCGCAGAATCGCTTGGCTTGTCGACCCAGACAGTTGCCGAAGACCCCAGATATGCAGCGCCGCTGGGAGATGCGCTCCTCATTGGAGCGCAGAATCTGCTTGACACAGCCTTTGGCACCGTGCTGGAGGGCGGAACATGCCAGAGTCAGTTCCTCATTCAAAGATATGAGAGCTCACTTGCCATTATCCACTCCGAGCGCGAGCTTCAAGTCGAAGTGCCGACGACATGGCTGTTAGAGACAAGCTTCGATCTGATCACGTGGATCTCACGTCAGATGAAGATCACGTTCGCGCACGATTCGAACGCGAACCGGAACAATTCAAATGATTTTCTAACTTGTGAGATAGTCTCTGAAGACTATCTGGAGGGCGCATGTAGCGGACCGGAGCGGATCTCCGCCGCCGCTCCAGTGTAGTGATCTGATAAGTGTCTCCTTGTGATATCTGAGCGCGTTGGTGCTGATCATTGCTCCAATGATGTCATTCTTTTTCAGTAGTATATAAACAATGTAGTAATTTAGTGTTCGGGGAGAATATCTTTTACGCCTGTTCTTGCGCCCTTGTGATCTGTGTGGCGGCACCTTAGTTAGCTTCCGTCACAGAACTCCTTAGGGGGAGAGATGGTTACTCGGGTGTTTCCCCCATTCTGTCGTTGGGCCAGGTCTTCTCTGGCTTGGCAGAGCAGATCATAGCTCTGCATAACTCCCTGCTGCACAGCTGTGTATTCCCCGTTTACTCGGGACAGCTCGGCCTCGATGGCCACCTTGTCAGTTCGCCAGGGCGGTGTTTTCGGCCCTAAGTTGCTCTATCTCCTGATTCGTTTGGAATAGATGGGCGAAGAGGAACTCCTGTTGTTTGTTATGGCCCACGGCCATAAATCGGGCATGCTCATCCCCCTGGTTCGCGGGGGTGCCCATCATACTGTCGCGCTCGGTAGACATCTTGTCGTGCTTTTTGAGTTCGCAGGGGAGGCTAATATTCTGTCAGCATCGGGCTCGGGCCATATCAGGTCATCGGGTGGTCTGACTATGAGTAGGTCTGAGGAGCACGAGAGTGGGGTGTAAGCCCGGAGAATAGATGATATTAGCCTAGCGACTACATCCTGTAACTACGGTTTTTATACGCTAAGAGATTAGGATGGATCAGATAGGTGCTAGGTCCCAGGGTGGATCGGAGGGGCGCTGCGTAGGGCCCGCAGGGGTGAAGGGAAGGGGTTAGAAGAATGGGGAAGCGTTGAGGGCAATGGTGGACATGCAGGCCTATGCGGGCCTGATCAGCCCCGTGGCCCGGCGGCCCGACCCGAACCGTGACAGTGTTATGGCCGATCATTGTTAATCCCGCTTGTTCAGTCAAGTACTTATTTTGTGCTCTCCTTTATTTTGCACTCTCCTACTCAGTATGTCTTTTCCTCTCCTGGTCCAAACACACAATTTATTATTCCCCCTTAATTTGTGGTTCCCCGGTACCAAGAAATTCCTGTCAATACTGCACTACCATACTTCATGCCTCAACCTCCTTACTACTTATCTGATGCTATTTTCTTGGATAAATGAGAAATTATTTATTGTTATGGTAAACAATGAAAACACCGTGAACTTATCATATCCCATACAGCGCAATAGACCTGATAACTTACAGTGGGGACTGGGACCTATAGGTGACCGAGCCTTTGCCGACAAAACCTATAACTTCTAACTAACGTCTAATCTAATTACTACTCTCAGCTCTCTCTTAGAGGCTCGGAACACAGGCTGCACACATTTAGAGACCATATAAGCACAAAGTGGGACCGTCTAGGCTATCACCACAGGCTCTGACTGTTAATGTCTGCAGTCTATTCAAACAAACCTTATTTCAGCCAAAGAACAGTAAACACCTGCTCTTTTCTGCCCTCTCTCCACCCACCACACTCCCTCCTCTACCACCACTCTCCTGTGCGCCCTATAAGTCGCGTCAATCCCATTTACCCCAACCATAGCTTATAAAAACACAAAGGCGCTGGCAACCTCTACATAATCGAGATCACAGGCAGTATGCCAGCTACATGCTATAAAAATCGGCCATTCCATCAACACAGTACTGTAAAATGTATGTCAGCGTTGACTGTAAGTTGCTGTCTGTGTACTGGGCAGTTAAGCACATCTATCTTGGTGTGTGTTTCTCTTTCTTTTTTCCACTGACTGCAGGGGAAGAACGTGTAGTACACAACATATTCGACTATGTCTACGACAGATTTGAACATATCCGCGGGTGCAGGCACAACCATACTGAGTTCTTTAACAGCGCAATTTGTGGGATAAACAAGGAGGTTCAGCAAAAGGTGGAGGCTGTAATGTATAAGGCAAACATTCCTATAATTTATTGCTAATATAACTTACCTACTAACACTAATACTTATGTGCAGGGGTGACAATTATTATATAGATGAAATTTTATAGTTATAAGTATTTATTACTATCCACTATCTCCTAAAGTATCTCTTTTGCCAAACATCTAAACAACTGGCCTCGGATTTTTAACAGAGACCTGTACTAGTGTATGTAGGCCTTTTCCCGAGTTAGCAATAAACTTGAAGCTCTAGATGCACTGTTTGGAAGCTTAAGCTCTAGATCTTCTAAATTGTCATCTAGTAGTAAGCTATTTAGCAATATATTAAGGGTACAGAAGCCCTATAATTAAATAGCCCACTTAAGGCATCTGTTTACAAATATACCCTAAGTTAAAATAGTTGCAGAGATTACTAAACTATAGAACAATATTATCCAGAATGCTCTGTAGTAGATTATAGACTATCAGCCTAAAAAATCAAGTAAGGTTTGATAGCTAGTCTATTTAAGTAGGCCACTTTTAGTAGCCAGGTCTGTCAGATCTTAGATCAGAGGAAGTTGAAGATCAATATATTTCTAAAAAGTTATAAAAGAAGAAGGAGGAGCAAGGGTTAGAGCTTATAAAAGCTAGGTTAGTAAATAAAAAGAAATAAATTTAAAGGTATGATATTTATAATTGTTGTTAGTAGGAGCTCTAAATACTAATAGTTAATGTTAACTAGTACTAGTT
The DNA here is from genome assembly GCF_014461135.1 of Mycena indigotica. Classification (NCBI taxonomy): domain Eukaryota; kingdom Fungi; phylum Basidiomycota; class Agaricomycetes; order Agaricales; family Mycenaceae; genus Mycena; species Mycena indigotica. The sequence goes on along the minus strand of NW_023503014.1, from coordinate 1,345,542 downwards.
TTTAGACCAGGCTTCTAAGTTGATACTTAGCATACCTTTTAAAAAAGCCTATGTAGCTAATAGACTAGATTTAAAGGTTAGTATAAGAAGGGTGGATTTAAAAGAAGCAGCCTAACTTATCAAAGCCTCCTCTATAGTTTTCTATCTGCTAGGTAGTCCTTTAGATTGTTCTCCTCCTTCTTTTAAAGATCAGTCTTAAAAAATAAGAAAGCTTTTCTTTACTGTCTTCTCTATCCTCTAATTAATTACTACCTGCAACTCCTCCCTAGAGTAACATTTATAAAGCAGCTAATTAATAAGCTAATCTTAATAGTTAAAAACACTAAAGCCTGCTGCAGTATAATAGATAGGTCCTAACTTTAATAGTCTTTTCCCAATTTTACTGTATAGTCTTCTACAAAGTTAGATAGCCCTAGCATAGCTAAGTTATGAATAAAAGAAGATATTAGCACAACTACTAATACAGCTATAGACACAGTTACTAATATTAGTGTTTATATCAGTAGTAGCAGCTTTAGTATAGGTTATAGGTAGAAGTGGTGTAGACTTTAATGTAACTAACGACATAGACTAAGACAGCATAGACAGAGGTGGTATAGATAAAGATAGTATAGATAGAGGCGGTGTTATTTATCTGTGCTATTAATGTTAATATAGATAGTGTTTATATAGTTGTTGACACAGTGTTAGAGCTGTTAGTGGTGTTGTTAGAGGCAGAGAGGGTCCATAAGACTAGCTCTAAGAAAGGGATACATGTATAAATACTAGTTTTTTTCATTTAGATAGAGTAAGAAAAAGGGATATAGGTACTTATAAATACCTAACATGTCTAGACTGTAGAAAAAGGTGTAGTGTGGTAAATAATGCCCTACTCTAGTCTTCCAGGGCTATTTTACAAGTACAATTCTCATAGTCTGCATCTAGTCATTACTAAATTGGTCAAGTTAGTATAACATATTATTATATAAAAAACTGATTGTAAGCCCCTTACAAGGGCTCTAAATATAATTTAGTCAGTTGTACATTTCTAGTAATATAGAGATACCCTTATTGTATACATATAATAACTTTATAAGATTATTAAACTATTTCAATCAAGTCTTTTAACATTTTATTCTTATAAGTAAATAGGCATATATATAGCAGATCCTATGTTGTTAAAGCTTCCACAGTGTGCAGTATTAAAGTACTCGATGTGGAAATAGCTACCATCAGCACAAAGGACGTGACCAAGCTATTAGTAGTGTTATTAGTAACAAAAAAAAACAGTGCATAATAGGTCATACCAAGATGATTTAGAATGGAACCTAAAATGCTAACTTGAGGTCAAAGATTTGGTGCTTGTTCTTTAACCGGTGCTATCGTAGATAACTTGAATAGTCTATCAATTTCCCAATCTTAACTATTAACTGGTTAGAATGACCCAACTCTCCATATTAACGGTGTTTGATCCTATGTGCCGGCGCGGTGATAGTGTGACGTAGACACAGTGTCACATCACTGTGACTGTGATAGCCTGGTTGCTAAAATAATAATCTAGTGTTAGTGTTTATGTTAGCGTCAGCAATCACGTTAGCATCAATGTTCACGTTAATGACCGTGTTGACGTCAGGCTCACATTAAGGTCAACTCCAGTTAGGGTGTATAGAGATTGCAGACCTGTATTTTTAAGAGCTTTTATTTGTTACTTCCTTTCTGTAGATATTGAATATTTCTGAATGGTTTACAGAATCAAAGAGGACTTTAATCTTCTGCAAGTAAGTTACTGATTACCTGCACTAAATACTAAGTCTGATCATTTACACAAGATTCTTGTAGCTGCCTTCAACCAAGATCGGGGCTTGAAATTCATCATTCCACCACGGACCTAGGAGGAACTAGTAGCATGGCTTGCCAATCATAACGCCGCCTTCCACCCCACCATCTTGAGCAGCCATCATTGGCCATTAAGAGTCGCAAATTATTTATTAAGTGAATAGATGATTGATAAGATTCTTCACTGCAGTCTCCTGGTGAGTCCCTGTTCTTTATTTACAGCATACATTGACAGTTTATAGTCCCCAGAATCAGACACAATCCCAAGCTTGCACAGACAATACTTTATGGTGAATGGCATGTCAGCCTCTGAGCATGTGAAAGCTTCGCTTATAAAAGACTCAGGTGTTGCATTGTCTAGAAGCTCTTATAAAAAGTATAGCAGGGCCTAGAATCTTTGGTAGAGAGGGGCAGATATTTCTTATTAAGTTTAATATCCTTAGGGTGAATCAATATCTTTTAACAACGTCTATAAAGGCCTCAAAGTCAATCACTGCTGTCACAGTACATTTAGTGCCTGCGTCCGTCGCTAGCTTTCTTATGCAATGGTGCAACTTGCACGTAAACTGTGTATTTGCACACACTCCCTATTACATTCTTGCTTCTCCCCCTTTCAAGCAATACCTTTATGGACAACCCAACGCTAAAGCCCAACCATCTCTCTCTTTCCTTAGCCACTGACCTAGATGCATGCAATGCTTATATTAGCTTGGTTAGCCTTTTCTGCAGAACAGGCAACCAAAACATTCCAGTCTAGGGCAATAGTATTGACAGGTGCATTGTGCTGCTATTGCATGTGTTTTTATGTTTAAGAACAAACCCAGTGTTTAAATTAAGAATGCCTCCGCTCAGAAAGGGAGGCTTCCATGCTAGACAGAGTTTAGAAAGGGAAACTAAAGATTGTATGCCCTAAAATACCTTGTTAATCTTATATGAAACCCAAGGACGGCTCATGGTCTTGTCAATTGGGTTTATACATTTAGTGCTGTGTGCATGTTCATCAGGCTTTGGAATCTTTGTCTGCCTGCAGATACACACCCAAACATCCCCCTCTAAATGCTCCTTCAGAAGAAATAAATGCTGAACGCTGACATGCTTGCTTGCCAAAAGACAAATAAGGACTATGTGTGCAAGTGCCTTCAGAGCTAACAAACTCCTTAGGAAACTCAACACCAAGAACTTAAGAACTCAAGAGAGAACTCAAACTCAGAAGGGAAAGGGGAGGAAAACACTAAGGAGGATGATACTAACTACTAACTATGGACAGGCTTTTTATAGACTAGATAAATAAGGGCTAAATGAAATAGAAACTAAAATCAAATAGAAAATAAGCAACAAAGTCAGAAAAGATAGGGAATGGAAACTAAGATAGGAAATAGAAACTAGAAAAGGAAGTGGAAACTAAAATAGGAAATCAAACTGGGTGACAAAGTGTGACTTGTGACGAGCAGGCTCGTCAACGCTCAGCCATTAAACCAACGGAGCCATCACGCTAAATGCCTACAGTTATTCAGTCAGTAAAAACGCTGCCTCGAGTTCAGACAGAATACGCAATTCCACTAGCTGCTCCTTATCGTAAGCGTCGAGCGCAGATGGCCACAAACCATTTAATCCAAATGATAAAGGTAGATGCTGCTGGTTTTTTTGAACAACAGGAAATAAAACGTATTAAAATTATTTGGTGGACCAAGGTAACATATCTACTGGAGGAAGCTCTCTGACGCACTTGCAGCAATCCTGCAACCCCATTTTTATTAGTGTTATTGTGCAAAACTTTCCCTAGTTCTCTGCCACTCTATGGAAATGGGGCACCGCTTCAACCCCGCTGCAACAAGCGCATAGGGAGTTGTTAGTACATGATTGCAGGAGAATTCGATGTTTTAAAATATGACTATTATCTGACGCAAAAAGCGCAATCTGCCGTGAGAACATAGATGCTGATGCTAACGCAGATGCTAACGCTGATGCCAATGCTGATGCTGACGCCAATGCTAATGCTAATGCTGACGCTGACGCCGACACTAAAATGAGGATGGAGCTTGGCAGCCAGCATTGCTCCCCCTCATTCATTAAGTCAGTCAAGAAGTTAGCGACAACGAGAAATACTCTAAAATTTTACAACCTCTGATTTTTTTTATAATAACAATTAATTACATATCCTGTTGACACTTATAAGCCAACACCATCAACGCCATTGTTCCCTAAATGGTCTTTACATTAAGAACTGTAAGGATATAGATGACACTAGGGCTGTCTTCAATATGCAGTAACCAGAATGTTTATAATAATGGGGAGTGACATGTGCAGGTAAGGCTAGTTGTAAACCCTTTTGCCATTGCTGTCAGCCTGTCAAGCTTATTAATTCCACTTTCTGTATTAGGAATCTAGTCACCTGTTACTATATTACTGTATTATTTTAATCAACTGTCTGGGGGGTAACGTGTAACGTGAGGTGTCCGCTAAACAAGGTTTCCACATGCTGTGATCAAAGTGTTATTAACTCTACAATCCAGAACAACAAGTCTTTTTTTTGTGATTCATTCTAACTTTTGACTTAGAATTGTTTATCCTATAAAACACTGTAAGTTATCAGTAGTAACCTGCCGGGTGCCATTGACAAGGCTCAGTATTTTCAGAACGTCCCCTGTTGTTGCTTATTTGGTCTTGTTTGTCCATATTTGATAGTTGTTCCTGATCTCTCCCTTTATGTGTTACTTAGTTCCTATATGTTTCCTTATAGTTCCTGTTCCTGTTCCTGTTCCTGTTCCTGTTCCTGTGTCTCTAGTTTAGTTATCATATCATATAGTTTCCCCCAGCAGAGTTTCCCTCAGAGTTCAAAGTCTTCCTTCTTCTTCTCCCTCTCTAGTTGTACTATAGCCTTTGGTTGCAGTTAGAGCAGTTTGAAGGGCTCTTGCTTTTTCTTGTTCTTTCTCACACCAGTGAGAAAGCTTGTCATTGTAAGAGCAGTTTTGAGGCAACAGTAATGTCACCAAATAACACATCCACGTTGGGGGCATTCGGAGATGCCAAAGTCGGTTCAGGAGCTGCTGAGGGTGGTGCAGCAGCAGAAGCCTGGGAAGCAAGGTGGGTGAGAATATTGGTGAGGTTGTCCAGTTTCGCCTCAAGTGCATCCATCCACGGGTCAGCATCCAAAGTGGCTCTGGTAGGCATAGCAGGCGTAAAGACGACAAGAGCAGCGGAGGAGGGGTCAAGTGGCAGGGGCAGTGATGAGGGGGGGTACAGACTTGTACTCACAGCCTAAGTCAGCGCCAAACCTGGCAATCTTGACTGGTTAATCCCATAGAGAGTTTCCTCTACTGTAAAGGCAAACCTGGAGACTCCAAGAAAAGCCTAGCAGGGGAGGATCCAAAGAGAAGAAACTCTAAGGGTCCGCTTGCTAGGGCGCCAACTAAATACTGGTTGTCTGTAACTGCTGATATAGAGGCCTGGGCGGTGTCGCAGGCTCTGTCCCAAGGTGACTGTTGGGAGGGTCTTGACGGACCAGTGATTGTGTCGGCAAAGGAGGCCGAGGACAAGGGTCGGGGTGGGTCAGAGCGTCTGAGGGGGTGCCGGCCAGATGCACCTCGGATGCGCCCTGATGGTCCAAAGGAGGCCAAAGCGGGGGTTCCCCTGACACTGAGCCCAAATCAGAATTTTTTTTGACTGGGCTTCGCCCGGTCCGAGGCTGGTCATCGTCACAGAACGTCACATCTCCTTGATTCAGCGGCCAGCCAGCTCACTTTTGGAACCTCTGGTAGTCAGTATATACTGCAGTTAGGCTGTACAGTAGCTTAGAATCTTTACTAGCTATGCATGACACAACTATATTTTACTATCTGCATTTATTCTAACAAACAAAATCAAGCTTAAAAATCTACATCGCCAAGGTGGCTCTGTAAGAAAACTGGAAGGGGAGTAAAGTGCAGCTATCACAGGAAAGCCGATGGCCAGCATAAGCCACCCTCTCAAATTCTCTACCCTGTGAAAAAAAAAAAAAAAAAAAAATGGCCAGCGGCACGGTCTCCGAGAATCACGCAGGATCAAAGTCTGTCCCAAAACAGATATTCGCTAATAACAGCATCACACCATCACTATTACTGTATTTGCCCATAATAGCCCGGAAAGCCCACCAAAAACTCTAATTTTTTTCTGAATATGACACAGCACGCGGATGCTCATCCTCCCCGCTGTTACCAGCACGCGCGCGTCTGATAGTAACACCCCTCTTTGCCTTCTTTAAACCACCGAACACGCACACGCCGGTCGAGCTCACACTAGGGTGCTGTGAGTTAAGCTGGTTTTTTAACCAGTTAAAAACATGTTTTTAAAAACGGTGTTAGTTACTCTTATGTTAAGCAGATGTTGTGTGAATGTATGCACATGTTTGGCATCAGCTTTAGCAATTTATCTACTCCACATTTCCACTTTTGGGACCACTGCTGTTGAAACCCTAATTTGGTAAGAAAAGCTGTAAAGTCTAATTGGGACACAAAGCTGTAAAATCAAGATTTTACATCAAGTACCATAAACAAGTCCAATCTAAGGCTATTTGTGATGTTGTTCTTGGCTGCAATATCAGTATAGAGGGCATGCAGACCTTGATATTTCATACACTCATGAATAAAATTGGCACATTCAGTCTGCAAAAAATTGTGAAACAACATTTGAAGCTGGGGCATAGCCCCAGCCTGTCTAGTTTCTAATTAATTGGCGTGGGGAGTGTTTATAAACGAGCACGTGTCAAATGACATCACATCAGCACAGCATTAGTGAGCCCGAGCGCTTCTTTTTTCCTTCCCATGTCGACGTCCGGAAAGAAGTCTAGTGGGAAAGCTCAGACTGGCGCTCGCCAACCAGCAAACACCACCCCGCTCCTCGGTGCAGTCCACTATGGCACCGAGATCCGCAATCTTGCTGCCCTCCTCAAAAACCTCCCACCGTCAATCCCCCTCGGCACCAAACACGACTTCTTAGGCCATGAGCTTCGGCAGGATGCGGTCATGGAGCTGGGCTGTGACAAAAGTGTGGTCAACCAGGATCTGGAGTGGTCGTTTGGCAGTCGCGCTGACGGCAAACTTATCGAATTTCAGTCCTGCGGCCCCGGGCTCGATGCAGTCACTGTGGTGTTGCGCCAGTATATCACAGGGCCGGCGGGAGAGAACAAAATTCTCATAAAATGGGTGGACGACCTAACTGCTGCTGCGGAGGATGTAATAGAGCGGTCTGGTGCACAAGTGCGTCTTTTTCAGCATTGTGACACTGGGTGCAAACCCAAAGGCAGTTTGCTAATGGGAGCCCCAACGGGAGCGGAAAGAAAGACAAAGATTTCTTTGTTTCAAACAAAGGAAAAAAATTTGCTTTCAAACTCCCGTTGGACCCCCCTTAGCCAACTGCCATTGCACTTGCTACCAGTGTGAGCTAACACTAATGTCTGTGCAGAGGCGTAAACGAAAGAGCACAGCGGCAAGACAGAGGATGGAGGAAGATGAGGATGAGCAGAATGGCGACAAGCGCCAGCGGCTGGACCTAGACAAGTGCGGCAGGAGGTTTGTCGGTGGGATGGAGAGCGCAAGCCAGCAGTCCAGCCCCACCTCAATTGGCGTTCAGTCAAGGCAGCATTCGCAACCGCCGAGGCGGTAGAGCCAGCACTGCCGCCTGTTGCAAGTGGGTCGGGGGTCCGACCTACCAGTCATTGATCTCTCAGCAGAGAACGAGCCTTCTCCGGACATCAGGGTCTCCGAGGAGGGAGTAAATGACGCTGTCGCGGTGGGCCTCCATGCTCTCAACACCCGCAGCTTGGCCTCAGATGTCTTGGCTGATATTGCCTTACTTCCGAGCTTTGAGTCGACGCGATTTGAAGCGGAGGACTCTGCGGACATCAGCGATGCATTCTTCCGATGCATTCTTCCGTGATCTTCTCAGTGATTCACCTGTCGCTGGTGCAGAGAAGGCGGTGGGTAGCGCAGTCATAGGTGGGAAGGGCAAAGAAAAGGTGACTGAAGCGGCAGTGTTCGATGATGATATTGATGATGAGGTGTTCTAAGTAGTGTTTGTTTTAAAAACTGTTTATAAACAGGCCGGTTTTTAAAAACTGTTAGAAACGGGTGTAAGTATTAGCGGAATAATTACTTACAGCACCCTAGCTCACACCGCGAGAGAGTACATGACATTGACAGATAGATCCCGTTCCGCCGGCCTCCGCCGGCGGGCGTCGATTCGATTCATGTTCTGCTGACGACTTCCGTGTTTGGTAACAGTTTGCCTACTTATTCTGCCTTGTTCTTCTCGGGCGCTGGGATCTCCTCCTGGCCACTCCCACTCCACGCGGGCCCAGGTCCAGCCACCCCATCTCCGTTCGCTCATCGCACGTCGGAAATCGAAACCCCGCTCCGGAGTCCGTGCGCGTGCTTCCTTGTCTTCGGGCTAGCGCTGGGCACCACGGCCCGGCCTCCCGCCGCGGCCCGACGGCGCAAAGACCGGGTCCGTGCTCGTCGGGGAGCGCCCGAAAAGCCAGCCCACTCCTCCGGCCTTGGACATTCATAGCCATAGTTGGATGGTGTGGCACCACAAGTATACGCCGCCCATCACGGCGATCAGGACGCGCGGCCGCCGCGATACTGCAGCTGCGCGAGCCGCACGCCGTCGGCGTCAGCGCCGGGCGACGCGCTGTCGGCCCGGTCCGACGCGGGGTACGGGCTCGCACTGGCACTGGCGCTCTGCGGCGAATACGGCTCGGCGGCCTGCGCGTGGGCGTGCTCGACCTTGCGCGCGGCGCTCTTGAGCCGCGAGTGCTGCCCGCGGTGCGAAATCGTCGGATACGTGCACGCGATGTTCCTCCGTGCGCACTGGCTGCTTTGCATCAGTCACTGGGCGGACTTGGAAATGGCACGCACTTGCACCGCCCGTCGACCGTCCCGTCGTCCGGCCGCCCGCACGCGATCTTGCGCTCGCGGCAGAAGAAGCACGACAGCGCCTGCTTCTTCGCCCGGCGCGCGGCGTGCGCGAACCGCAGCTCGGGCTCGTGCGGCGGCGCGGGCGCGGGGTAGCCGTAGGCCGACGCCGGCGGGGACCCGGACGCGCTGCTCGTCGGCGTCGGGGCCGACACCGCCACGGGGCTCGGCCGATCGCCGTACGGCGACGCCGGCGGGGGCGGGGGGATGGACGTGGCGCAGTACCGCGCGAGGTCGGCCTTCGTCAGCGGGCGCGGGGGCTGCGGGGCGGGGGCGGGTGTCAGCTGTCGGCGCGCGGGTCGCGGGGCGGACTCACGACGCGGAGCGGGGGGAGCGTGGCGTAGCGCTGCTGCGGCGGGCCGGGGCGCAGGACCGGGCCTGGGCGGGCCGCGTCGAGGGCGCAGCCGGAGAGCGCGACGAGCTCCTGGTACGACGGCAGGCGGACGGCGGCAGGGCTGGCCATATGCATCGGGGGCGGGGATTGGGACGGGGACGGGGACATGGAGAAGGGGTCACTGCTTGACGTGAGGACGCCGATTTTATATCGATTGCGCGCGTCATCCGATTCGTCCACGCTGCACGCCGGGCGGGACAACATATTCCCCGGCCGGCTGTCAATCGCAAGCGGGTATCACACGTCGCGCCGCACCCCCGGCTCTCCCTTCCCAAACGCGGTCGGACGCTGTGCCTGCCTCGCCTTCCCTTCCCTTCCCGCGCTCTCCAGCATTCCGCCAGCGCGTCCCCGCCTCCGCGAACCACGGCCCTCCCCACGCGCAGCGCGATCCCCAGCCTTACTTAACCACCCACGTGTCACCATCACATCACTGCTACCCACATCCGTCCCACGCAGTCATCCCACCCGCGCTCAATCTCCGTGATCCGGGCCGCGCGCGGGTGCATTACCCACGCAGTCGGTTGCGCTCCCAGGAGGCCGCATGACCTGCTCGGGACGCCGCCGCGCAGGGATAAAGCTACACAGCTGCCCGGTTGTATTCAGCATGTCATCGAAATTCCAGTCTTGGAATAATGTTAGCAGAGATTCTGGAAATATGGTATAGTTCTGCGAAAAAACTTTCATGAATTCAGACTTGAAATTACTGTAAGACACCAACTTCACGTGAGTCACCGCAATATAGTGATTGTTAGTCCATATGACAAAGGCGATTGATATTACGGATCCACTTCGGACCCGATTTCACAGCTCTTGAGAATACTTTGGGTCGGTGTCAGCAGCGAGTAGACGCCAACAGTTACTAAAGAATGATGTGGGGAGTATTACAACAGAAGGATCATCATGGGGTGTGAAAGCAGCATAGCAGAAGTACAGCAACAGGGAATACTTGTCCAATGGAAGCCTGAAAGAGCCTCCAAGAATCCACAGGAATTGAATTCTTCAAGCAATGGAGGCTGAGAAGTGAAGCTGATATCAGTCAATGTTATCAGCACTCAGGCTGCCATCCAAGTCAATTCATACATTATAGTCTAGAGGCGGAAGGAGTAAAAATTACATGATAGGGTCTTCACTGGTGTGTATAATAGCTTGGAGTGCATCCTTCTGCACCAAGAAATGGAAGGCTAAAAATTAGCAATTTTGCCGCCTCCCAGTGTGTAACAGCAATGCCAGCCACTACTCTATTGTGTGATGGTAGCAGAAGCATGACATGGGAAAGTAGCGATGGGGGCAAGTGTTGTGGTCCCTCTCCCTCTCCCTCAGAATTGCTGAACAAGTTCATCTCCCACAAGACTGAAACATCCTCTAAGCTAAACATTCTTGACCCATAACCGACAGCCTTTAGGTCCTCTAAGATTTGTCGAGCCTTGTTAATTGTAGGTAGTCTAAGTTGATGTTTGATAAGCAAAGCCAGAACCTTGATCATAAAACCGTCCTGGGCTGTAGTATTGTCCCATTAGTCTAGGCTTGGATATGCAGTTTTTAGAAAACATTAGATAAGTTAACACCCCCCGGCCTAAAACTTGGGGATAAATAAGTAAAGGATGAGGAAATAATAAGAAAAAGTTGGCTTACTATCTATAGGATGTTAAAGGGTTTAAATTTCCATTATTTCCACAGCATTTGGCAGCAGTTTGTTTTAGAAAAGCTTTTCTGTTAGTCAAGAGGATGGTATAGAGCATGGCTGGTATCAGGTTGACCAGATAGCCATTACTAGCAGCAATGGGGGCCAGCTCCTTTTCTGTAAGATGGTGTTGACAGATTTATTAGGCTATTGTTGAATCATTCGACTGAGAATGAGTGGTTTCAAACAGAGCCTTGAGGATCTCACTCATCAGAGAGATAAGAACTTTGTATTTGAGGTACTCTAGTGCCTTTAAGATATTATAATAAGAGCCGTAAATGGGCTAGGAAAGCAATTAGCACATAGAAAAGAGAGCTCTAGGACTCAACATCATGTCTGTAGGCTTGTCTTGTTCTACTAGACACTTTAGAAGCGCCTTTACTGAGGTTGGGTTTGCTTTACCAAAGTTCCTGTTACGAGTTTTCTTAGCCAACTGACCCTGGCAATGGTAAGCAAGCTCTATACATTTAGTAATGCTTCAGGTAACTTAGGGCGCATCCTCACTATCTGTTGTCACATAGCACTTAAGAGGCTTTGGGCAACTCATGAGTACCCACCCTGGGGTTCCCATGCATCAATGCCTCTGATCAGAGACATGCAATGATGAATCAAGGTCTGTGCTTGAGACCTGCCCATGATGCATCATCATGTCTCTGGCTCACTGGGTAAGCTTTCTGACATCGGGAAGGTGGCCGTTATGTGACAGGCTCCCTGCTAGCGTCCATCATAACGATCAATATCCGTTGTCATCGCCATCAGCGTCGTCGCCATTGCCATCAACGACGCGCACAAGTGTTTGTGAATAATTCCCAATGATTCTGGAAAAATTAGGGCATCTAGGGACGTGGAATCCAATGAGCGAACAATGGTCCATTGTGCGAAATTCATACTCTGAGCACCTGAATTCCGACTTTACCTGGCGCAAACGGCATATTGTCCACCCGCTGCCCCAGGGCGGCGCGCTGAATTCATCACATCAGCCAGCATCTCGCAACAGCATGAAGAGCTCGGAGATGCACCTTCTGCTTCGTTCCCTGCTTTCTGAGCTTGGGCGGCAATGCACTCACCGGCGACCGGCCGACCGCCCGGCCGCACGGTCCTGACGACCTGCTGGGGCGTCAAGATGGGTGCTGGCTGCTTGGTCCACGGGCCTGGGGCTGGTTGCTGGACCGATTGCACCTGCGAGCCTTTCACCACCGCCTCCGCGGACCCTCTGCCGGCGCCCCCCGGGGCCTCCTCGTGATCGATCCCGCTGGGGCTTCCACGTCGCCTTGCTCACGCGCCTGTTCCGGCCCGCGAATCCAAGTCCGGGCGGTCTTCTCTACGGCACTGCCGGGCCCACGGTTGCGCCCGGGCCCCCAGCCGCCCCGGGAAGCTCGCCGATGTCCAGCGCAACTCCGCGAGCGCGTCCCCGGCACTGAGCTCGGTCGCCGGCTCGTGTGCGCCACATCCCTCCCTCTAGCAGATGAAATTTTTGCTCCAGCAACGAGCGCAAACACACATGCGCGCCTACTCAAGGCGTGATTCCCAATATCACTAATCGAGCAATGGGCCGCGCAGCTTGCCTTCCGCTGCACTACCTTGGCTGAAAACTTACCTGGAGGAAGTTGAGATATTGATTCCTGCCTGTGCAAAATTTTATAGGGAACAGATAAGTGGTTGGTGCACGGTGCACAGTTTCTTCTCGATGAGGATTTCCATTTTTGGAAAACTGAAATATGGGACTTGCTTATGACCCTACTGCTGTCTAGGACAATAAATTTGTTTAACTGAGCACCCAGCCTCATGATCTTATGAGTTACTCCAAAAGATAAAAACTGCACAGATATTCAGGCAAAGATACAGAGGATTCAATACTGGTATTCATAACTACTTCAGCATTATACATGAAACGGAAAAACTTGCATGTTTCTTATCAATGAGCTGTACATAACTGGGGGGCTGGCTATCACAGAAGGACAGTATGGAGTTCAGGACAAGATTGCATAAGTTGAAGCTATAATGAACGTTTTATCGTGCCCCGACATTCACATCTCACGGTCAACTGCCATCATCTTGGTAGCCGCAAACGCCGATCATCAGCAAGCGATGACAATCGAAGCGAGAGGGCCGATCTATCAAGAGCCGGGCCCTCGGCGGGACAGCCTGGGGCATTTCCGAGCAAAATTGATCGTCGCAGGGACAAACCGCGCACTGGGAACGCTGGCAAGGAGCAAGCAGGAGGAGGGCGGAGCAGTGGCAGGCAGTCAGGGTGCAAAGAAATTAGGACAACTGTCATACTCATACTATAGTACAGTGCTGTGCCCGGGAGCCGCCAGGGAGCGCAGGGAGGCAGCGCGCAACAGGGCGCGGACAACGATCGTGGCGACGGCAACAGCAATGAGCGCCACATCTGTCAGACGGGCGGCGGATCAATGGCCGGAAAATCGACACGTGCATTCTAGCCATGTCATGGACATGATGTCAGCGCCCATGCGCGGGCGGGCGGGAAGCGCGGGCGGGAAGCGCGGGCGGGAAGCACAGGTGGGAAGCGCGGAGGAGCGGGGTAGGCCGAGAGAGGTGTCATGATACATCAGGGCAGCTCGGAGCTAGAGCCCTTGATTCATCATGACATCTTTCTCATAACTGTCTTTTGATTCATAGAATCCCCAGGTACGCCTGCTCATGACGGCTGCGGTGAAAGAAGGGGATACCTACCTTGATTAGCTCTCCTATACAGATTAACATAGCTCACGCCCGGCCGCGTAACTGACAGACTGCCCAACGAGGGGGGCGTACCCGCGCAGTCATCACATATCATAGGCGACAACCTCTATTTCCCTGGCAATCCTGAATACGAAGTTCGCAAAACCCTACACTCTGCCTATCCGTTGAGATGACAGATCTTAAGGAGGGGTTGGTGTAAGGGGAGCATGTGGTGTGACAGCTGTGACTGACCACGTGACTGGTCCATACACAGATAGCCCTGTACTTAAGTAGTTGGCTCTGGGGCTGTTCTCCTAGCTCCTAGACATCCCCAAATAATAACATGACATACCAATGTCAAGTCTTATTGTCTCAGTAAAATTGACAGTTCATAGTGGGTACCAGGCTACACAGGTGTTATCATCACCAATATGAGATCACTATCAATAGTATTGTGCCAGTCCTAACATGTCACACTGACCTTCTGCAATAACACAAGAAATGACTTAGAGCCTAGGGTCTGAGAGATATTGCAGTTTTATAGCCTCCTTTATTGCAGCATAGGGCTTTTCATATTATCTCTTCTAAATAGAATGGTTATATAATTGGGATTAACAGGTGATATATATAACAAACCTTGGATGTCATATATCAGTGTCACATCTTTATAGTCACACACATCTTTATAGTCACAGTCATCTTTATAGTCACAGTAAACCTGACAATTTCTTGTAGGTAAGAGGCAAGACTGAGGATATATGTTATGTTATTGTCAAGTTACTACATAGGGGAAATGAGATAATCTCCATCACACCATCTTGTATGCATGTAATAGTGTTATTCTTCAATATTGCCATGGATGACATTATATATTATATTGGTAATACAGCTATAATCTGGCGGTTGGTCATGGATCAAAATCTGAAGAATTCAGTCAATGAGAAGTATAGACCTTCCTACATACATTGATTGATCTCTAAACACTTATAGAGGATGAATTATTAAATTACAACAACTTATCAAACCCTCTGGGTTGGCCCTAAAAGGGGTCTGGGTTTGGCTGGGTTTACTAAATTAGTGTACCCTAACCCTGACCCTGACAGATCCTACCATGAAACCCTGTGGGTTGACCCTGAACTGTGCTCTACCCTAAGGCCAAGGTTACCTTGCAAGGTTTTAGCCCAGAATTTATTTACTTTATAGCAGCCTTATTGGAGTAATTATTATAGTGTAGTGGTTTCAGAGCCATCCTCTCTACCCTAGCTACAGGATTTGATCGTCGTCCAAATAAATGTACTCTAACAGCTTCAAAGCCAACATGCGCTGCGGTGCAGTAAAAACGGGCTTGAAGCCGGGCATCGTCGTCCACTCGTCATTCATGAAGAACTCTGTGGAATGATGGCGGCGATCCACGCGTGGGTCATCGACGTTGATGGGCTTGATACCACATGCAAAGAACACAGATGAAGATTTGGTGCTGTTGAAGTAACGACACTTCAAGTTGGGAATTTCCGTGTAGTCGTCGGTGTAACGCGCCTTCTTAGGCCGATGATATTCATTGTCGTCGTCGTGTTAAATTACCATTTTGGGAAGTGATTTTAGAAGATTTGCTGTGACATACAAAAAAAAATTCGCATAAATTGCCAGGTGTGACATGTGACATGCGAATTGAGTAAAATACTACAGTATTGTGCTTGTTTGATGCCGCCTCCTACCAATGTTTGTACATTGTCTATTATACAAAGAGAGGAAGGGAGGCTGTGCTTACCAAAAAAGGAAGAACCAATAGGAACGCTCACTTAGCTATCCCGATTTGGATAGACAACTTTACCAACCTCAAAGCCCATGTAGACAGTGGTTTTAGCTACAGAAAAGTGTATGTAGATGTTGAATACACCTTAAAGACTCTGTATGCGCCGTTTTTAGCACGAAAAATGACCCAGTTTTGAGCTTTTGAGGCAGGGGTGTAGTCAACCATATCTGCCATGGTCTCTGCTAAGCCACGGGCGGCCACTGAAAGCTGGGGGTTCCCACACTCTGCTATTGGGTAGGCTATACAGTGGGCCTCATATTGCCAGTAACTTCCCTTCTCGCTGGCCCCGCCATCCACCTCCGTTTGCAAGCACTCGGCTTAACTCGGCCCGGTCATACCCGAGGTCATGTGACTCGGACAACCACTTTTCGCGCTACCATCTTAATGTGCGTAAACTTCTCCGTTCAGTTTATGAAAAACTTATTCTTGCTGGCTGTTGCGAGCTCAACGAGTATTATGGGGCCCAGGGGCGGGCTATCCACTCACCAGCACCAACCTAAATGGATCAAACTCTCAATGGGTGCCAACGGGGACGTTGACAGGCAGCACGGGCCTCTCGATGTAAGCACCTCTTCTTTACTACACAGTATCTAACGTCTCTTCAGTCTCACAGGAAGAACTTCACTGGCTCAAACTAAATATATACAAAAATATCTCAATAAGGCTCACAAACAGAACCAAAAGAAGTAGGATTCAGACAAAATGTAGAAGACTGAGAGTCTGGGCCGCGCGCCGCCGAGCCCCGCGAGGCGGTAGTGCGGCCCTTACAATCTTTTCATACAAAGAAATTTTTAATATAAGAGTACACCCAATTTATTTAAGTTCCCATTGCGTAGCACGGGCAACCCCTAGTCCAATATATCATCAAATCGACTGCTTAGAATTCACCAAAAGGGTACTAGATTACCAAGGACATAATCTGCAGATGAATATCTTTATAACACAGAACTAAGAATATTACCATGTTTATGCTCTGATTCTCAATCCCTCAGAAGTTCATCATTACTTAAAATGGAATTTTGAACCAACGACTTTGAATTTGATAGTAGATTTCCACTATCTTGTACTAGGCCTCCCTGGCTACCAGATGCAACAAAAATCTCGAATCGTAAAAATTAAGGACTTCGCCGCTACCCTGTGTGTGGCACCATAGCGGTGCCACGGCGACAGCGAAGCAGGAGCAAGCAGTGGCGCGATGCTAGTCTTGTTAGCCTCACCTGCCCCTGTGCTACATTCCTCATGTCTTCACTGCACCTCTGATGTGCTTGAGGTGTTGTGCTGTGATAATGTGCGAATGTGATTGTCAGCATTATGAGCCATTGCAAAGCGCTGGCAATACCTGCTTGGACAGCATACTTTCGACGCTGCAGAAGGGCAAGGGATGCACATACACTGAGAGGTTACCTTTGGAACTTGCATCAATCGAGGATAGTACCAGAATCACTGTATTTGTGCCCCAATTCTCAATCCATCAAAAAGTAATCATTACTTAAAACGGCAATTTTGGAGGAAGGACTTCAAATTTGAGTGTGGGGTTTTCACTATCGCATACTGCATATATAGGGCTACTAGATGACATAAAAATATCAAATCATAAAAATTAGGTGTTTCACCACTACCCTTGTGCGGCGCAATGGCAGTGTCACTTGAGTGCTGCGGCAACAGCGAAGCGGCGGTAGTCAGTGCTGCGGACACTTGACAATTGTCAGAGGGCAGTACTGTGGAGCAGTCAATGTCATGGGCACTCAGGCTGCCATCCGAGTCAATTCATATATTATAGTCTAGAGGCGGAAGAAGTAAAAATTACATGATAGGGTCTTCACTGGTGTGTGTAATAGCTTAAAGTGCATCCTTCTGCACCAAAAATAGAAGGCTAAAAATTAGCAACTTCGCCGCCTCCCAGTGTGTGACGGCAATGAGCTCGATGTGACCGCAAATGACGTCATGATAGGCACAAATGATGTTGTGATGCACACAGCAAATTGAAAAATTTCTTTCCCAGTAAAAACATGAATTAATTTTACACATTTTTATATACATTTCTCAGTGAAAGAAATACTGAATTTTAATTGCATGGAAACAGATATGAAAACAACGACTTTTTGCTTGTGTTTCAGACAGAAAGAAAGCTAACCTTTCCCTGGTCATGAAAGACCATTTAAAAGATGGGCTTTTGATGCTTCTTTCTGTTTATATAAAAAGGTCATCTTTGTGTAAAAACAAAAAGATCACTTGAAATTGCCTCTTTTTGTGTTCCTTTTTAAGCTGCACAAAGAACTGATTTCAATGATGCAGAAAGACGCTCAGAAAGATGTTCTTTCCCTTTCTCTTTTGTTGCCATACAAAGATGTTCTTTGTTCCTGAAAGAAAGAGAAAGAGAAAGAACATCTTTCCCTGCACCTTTCTAATGCAGCAAAAGATAGCCTTTTTGGAGATACAGAAAGTCAGAGAGAAATAAGATATTTATTTTATTCCCTAGGATATACCCTAGGGCATATCCTAGGGTATACCCTAGGGTATACCCCGCAGCTCAGCTAAGGTTATCTTCTATGTACGTAAAGTGCACTCCTATAGTATCTAACTCCCGGTTAACCTTGCCAGCGCCACAACAAGTCTTAATGCCCTCGCCAACATTCTCATCAAAGAGGGCTTTGTAGCCCGTGTCGGCGATGGAGACATAAACAGTGCCACAACAAGAAGAGGACCACACACATCTGAGTACGTGTTAAATCCACTTTCATACCGGCGCGGTCATTTGTGTACAGCAACGGCCGTCATCAAAAGTATCCTCCAGGACCCATTCTTGACAACGGAATCCTATACTGGTGTCTGCGAATCCTTTCCTTGCAGACCGGTTCCACTATCCAAAGAATCGCGCATCACTGTTTGGAACGCCTACTGACAGGTATTTTCTGCTGTTATTCGCAAGTCAAGGAGCACGAATCACGTCTTGCACCGATTCCAGTCACATCACATTTTTCTTCCTGCCAGCGCTGTTGGGCGCGCTCTGCGCAATCACAAGTCTGGCGTTTTGTCTGACCGCGCTCTGCGTCAACCAACTACGCAACGTATTGAAGGCGGAAGTCGTCCAAGTTCCATACTCGCCAAGCCACCGAATGAGCAGAACGCTTCCTGACGATCGCAAACGTGGAGCATTTATGAGGGCGCCGCTACGGCCAAGAGACTGGAACATTTAACTTCTCTCGTTCCCCCAGGGAGTTCGGGCGGCGGCGGTATTCCGATCCGCCTCAGGATAATCCTCGTTAACCTTGCCTCAGAATGTTTAGAACGTCCTTTGGCGCCCCTCTTGCCTTGATTCATTCTGTGTACCTCGGCTTGCTTATGTCATTCACTACGATGCCCCAAAGTTGCGTAATCCGCCCTTGATCCTTTGATCCGCCGCCCGTCGAAGGCCTGTCCGGTAAAGACGGAGGGATGAGGCGGTCGTTATGGCGGCCTATTTGATTCCATGCCGTGTATTAATCCAATCCAATCCAATCCATGCATGCCTACTTGCCATCCAAGCCATAGGAACTAAGTACAAGAGGAGGGAACAAAGTACAAGGAGGGTGGAGAGTCTGGCTGACCCACTGGACGCCGTTGAATCTTGCGAGAGAGAGAGAGATACCCAATTTCTCGATCGACGGCAAGTTTTTGAATATATAAGCGACTCGAGCCGGGCCTGCAAAGTACCATCAGCGAAAAACAAAACGGCAAAATATTAAGAACGGCTCACCAGAAGCCTTAAGCCAACTTTACGATGTGTGCCAGCGGTTTGTTGGCGCAGAGCGCGCCCAACAGTGACCAGAAATAAGGCCTACTACCACCGAAGGCGCAGAGCGCGCCCAATGGTGGTGGAGGGAAGAAAACGGGGATGGCATGACATGACTGTGACATGGCTGATGGTCAAATGAGAGCGCGCTTTGCGCTTCATTACCGCGCGTCTGGGCCGCTTGTCACAACTGAAGGTGCCGTTTACCACTGGCAAGCTGAGTGTACGTGATTTCCATTGATCAAGAGAATCGTAGCCCCGAATCAACCAATGCGCGACAACTAGATATAATCTGAACTCTACTTGTCTAACTTAAGACGTTTGGGGAATGACCCAGTACCCTCGCACCGCTGCTCGAGAATATTTGCACAACGCGTGTTCCACCATAACCAGGTCTAGTCCAATCGTACGTATTTGGGGCTCCGCAACAACGAATACGCCCAAGCCAAGAATAAAAAAGAACCCGGGAGTATAGTTGGGAGGGATGTCGGATAACACCATCATATGAGTATAACGGCCAACACTGTCCTTATCGTCTATGTGAGCTCCACCAAAGAAACTGAGGTCTGCGGCTAAAGAATCTGATACAATGTTTGGTCAACCAAAAACGAGGTATGAAAATGATCGCACTGTTTTCTGCGTCAGGGCGTTGGGCAGCAGCCACGTTTAGTTGGGTTGTACCAAATGCGTAGTTGCCCTCTGTTGCGTATGACGGGACGTTGAGCAGCAAGGCAGCTTGACGCAAAGGTTGGGTTACGACATCGGGGCCAAGCTCCAGAGAGTACATGGCAGCTGAGGTGAATGCCTTGATGGACTGAGTACATTGGACCAACACAATAACAGGAAAACGAACCCTAACATAATCTTGTTTTTCGAGAGCCGCAACAACTTGATCCGGATTGCTGACTTTGACAGAGGCAGTCGGCGCAACCACATTAGTTTGGACTTCATACGAGGTGCCGAGGGTGTAAGCACGCGTCATTGACTGACTTGGCAATCGGGCTTCGTTCGAAAGCTATGCCGCCAACAAGTGTCTGTTGGCCATCGATAATTTGAACCGCTGGGCGCTGCAAGGTGCGTTCGGTGCTAGGTCCCAGAAAATGGTTACGTTGGATAAGTGTAGCGAGAGGAATGAGCTCTCTGTAGACGAGGTCAATTAAATGGGTAAAACAGCAAAGCGCATTGAAACTTACTTGCCGACGACCCAAGCCATGGGAACGTCATTGTGAGGGAGCTGAGTTCCAGCAGAACTGCGAGACGCAATAAGGTCGCCACTTTTGAGTCTGAGCCATCCTAGAACAGATGAAGAACAGGTAGCCGATGGCAGAAAGCAAAAGCTTACCTGATTCCACCAACTCTGATTCAGTTTTGCTTGGAATGGTGAGAGTACGCCCCCATGCCCAAGTCTTTTCTAGTCCCGCCTGAGACGTGTCTTGATGATAGATGTAGACGTCAGCGAAGGTACCATCCTTGAGCTTGATAGCAAAAGGATGGCCCGGGCCAACGACAGATCGGGGTATTCCTTGCCGCGACCAGGGAGGGCCAAGGGAATCAGGGGAGAATGCGGCAGAGAGTTGGCGGAGAAGACGGGCATGGTTGGATGGCGGGTGAATCGAACGAGAGGGCGAATTTAAGTCGTTCTGGCGATGACGTAGGTCAGAATTTAATCGCAACTCTCGGCCCTAGCGTTGCTCCTAATTGTTCCATGTTTGCGATCGTCAGGAAGGGTCAGGCAGGAAGCGTTCTGAAGCGTTCTGCCAATTCAGATGCTTGGCAAGCATTTCGATATGTTTGTGGTCCATCGGCATTGAAGGGAGCTAGCTTTTCTTTTCTAGCGCGTTGAGCCCATGGCCAAATTAGGGTCAGCGGACTTGTCTGAGACGGCGAAAAGAGCGTTGTATGAGCTCCTGTTACAGCTCGGACGACTTCCGCCTTCCATACCTCGCGCATTCTGTCGACGCAGAGCGCGGTCGACAAAACGCAAGACTTGCCGCACCACGGATAGCGCAGAGCGCGCCCAACAGCGGTGATGGTCTTAGGAAGAAAAGTGTGATGTGGCTGACCTCGTGACCGCGGATCAGCCATCAGCTTTGCGCTTCGTCCCAACTCATTTGGAGTGGACGCGAACGGTTGGTCCTGCCTCCGGTAATTGTCGACCGCGCTCTGCGTCCACAAACCACTGGCGAAGGCTCATCCATGCCGCACTCAAAACGTGGGCTTGGAGGAGCTTTTTTACTACGAACTGCAAGGCGACTCTAAACTGGAATCTAAGTCAGTACACTGGCCCCAGATCTTGCCTTCTTGGAACTTGAGAATAAAATGTCGCCGGGAAGAACATCCATTTCAACACATGTCTACGTTAGTTGGATTCCCACCGAGCTTCCTAACTATGGCACCCCGGCGCGTCTCTCTAGAGACGCGCATGTGTACCCCCCTTAATCTCCTTTTCGATCGAGCTACGCCTAATACGATACTCAGGAGCTACCTCAGTCGTTCTCTATCGCGCCCGACTCAGGTATGCTTTCTTATATCCTACTTTCTCTTGTCTTTACTCATAGTATTACTTGTGCTTTATGTCATACAGGTCCAACATAATAAAGTCGTTCTCTTTTGCGCCCGACTGAGTTTCGAGCGACAGAACTCCCGATTTGACTTGCACGCCGAATACTTCACCTGCAGTCTCGAATTCTCCTTGTCAGTAGATTGAATATTTGGCAAAATCGCGTTGATAATCTCCATTCTCAGCGGTAGTCTGTAGAACAACTTGAAAGCAGTGATCGCTTTGGCATATGGAAGTAGTCTACCCAATTCGTAACAGTCTCTAGACAACGATAAAATTATCGCCATGAAACTCGTGTCCTTGAGCCCTATATCGTGAACCATCCGTCAACCATTGGTGTTCCCAAAGCCAGGGTATAAGGCCAACATTATATGACTCTACCAAGACCCGGCAGCAACCTCGGACATCATTGAGCATCCAATGCAGGTATTCTTCGACATCTCCCCTGGGATTTCCGACAGGATGACCATAGCGAATGATGAATTCATCGAGGGACCCGTACGCGTCGTCTTGTTTTGCCCGAGATTGCAAAAAATCGATCACAGGTTGTAATTGCTCTTCTTCATCCGAATGTGTATAATCCATCATAAACCGCGGGTTATCCGAAGTTCCAAGGTTGATTTTCTTCGGGCCAGTAAAATAGATAAGGGCATCTGCGTTGACGACCAGTTTTCTTAGTTTTGGAAAACAAGCTGGGTCAGAGAGCAGCGTGAAAATCTCTTGCCAGGTCCTATAACCGTCGATTGTCAGACTGTGGACATTACGCATACGCTGGGAAGCTGCTATGAGGCCCCATGCTTGAAGATCGTCGTCGTTCAGAGTTAGAGTAAGGATTTGCACCGCGTCCCATGGAGCCAGATGAACCAAATCAAGGACTCGCACACACGTCTGTTCCGTATTGGAGGCTGCAATACCATGGTGGAAAGTCAAACTGACTTCTTCCACCTGCGGCAGACGAAGCGCTTCCAGAAGAGGAATGTTCCATGCCGGCGGAACGCCAACCTCGCATTCGAATGTCGTAACTGACGATAAGGGAGGGAGACGAGGGAATCCCAGGGGGTGTTCTTTGCCGAGATTGTAAATATGAAGTTTGAGGGACGTGAGCCTCCCAACGTCGACGAGTTGTAGGACTTGATATGTTTCTTTCGAAGATACCCCGTACAAGGAGAGGTCTGTTAGCTGAGCAAAAGGGAGGGAGAGCTTGCAGATAGAGCGCTCGGGCCACCAACTGTACAATGAGACGGCTCGTAGGAACGGCGCCTCGATTGTAACGTCAGGCGACGCAGGGGTGGCTCTGATTCCAAGACGTTCCAAGCGCGGTAGGCGGATTGTGGCAAGACCGTTGTGCAGATCGACGAACTCGGCATCACTGAATCCATCGATGGAAATGCATTGCGCCAAAATTGGTACGCAATCCCTAAGAAGAACATACAATAACGGCGGAAGAATTCTTTGGTTAGGACCCCAGAGGCTGTTGGGCGTATGCCGGGCGTCAAACGTCTCGAGCGAGACAGGCGTCTGGGGCTGAATCGTCAAGCAGGATATGCTATCAAGTAGGAAGGCTTGGGCCCAGTTGTGTGGAACTGCAGTTACACATAAGGAGCGACGAAGACTAGGCGCGCGCGCGAGGGACCTAAAATGAGACGAAACCCGTTCAAGATTCCAGACGTCGAGGCTTTTTCTACCACCCATTTCCCTTGTGTATACCGCTTGGAATATTTGGAGCCAGATTTCATCCGGTAATGTGGAAGCCGGAGAAAGCTTTCGGAGTACCGAGTGGATATTTTGCCTGGCTTTCTTGAGAACAGCGTAACGATAACAAAAAGCCAGTCGAAGGACACCGATAAAACGAGGATTATATGGCTCCCACTCGGGAGGGTCGGTAAAGAGGGGTGCGGCAGCTAACGCGAGGAAACGAATGCGCTTGTCGATTAGGCGAATAATTTCATAGTGGTCCTTTGTGATGATTCCCATTTGTCTATAACCATGGACGAGGTCAAGAAGAGAGCCCGATACAATGGCCACTTGGAGATTGAAGGATGTCAAGCAGCCTACGAGAATATCGCAAGCCAGGCCGTGAGCAACATCGAGGCCGGGATAGACTGTCCTGGTTTCGGAGGTTGCGTGGGCGTCTTCAACTTGGAGCAAGATCCCACACAATACGCTGGACGTTTCTGTAGCCTGAAAGAAGATCCATTGCCAGACAAAGACTAGTATGCAAATCAGTAGCTCATTGGAAGATCCAGTGAAGAACTACGGACCGAGGGCTCGCTGAATCGCGTTCAAGACCTTTGAGAGGGAAGGGGGACATAGATGCCTCATGGTGGTTTGGCTCGAGTTGCGACAATTGTGTTGACGGCATCGATCAGTGCACGTGGCTTACATAGATGGCACGACACGCGCTGGCCGCCCGTCGACGCAAAACGTGAAAGTTGGCAATATTTTATTAACAGTGCACAGCGCGCCGAACAGTGCGGCCGTCTTGGGAAGGAAATCGTCTCGACAATTGTGGGCGACGCTATGGGAACAGCATCGAGCTTGTAGACGCATACATTGCCAGAAGTTCAAAAATCGTGGGAGTAGGGTGCAGTTTGCTGGTGTCTGGCTGACCCAGTGATGATGACCGTCAATGAAGACGTGGGGGAAGACACGACGCCAATGGGTTGGATTTTTGTCGATGGGACTGAGTGAGACCGCTAGCACTAGTATCGATTATCAGACCTTGACATGCTCAAACTGAAGCACATACCTAACTCATTCCTCCTCGACCTTCACAAGGATGGACGATTTTAAGCGGATCGAACCGCGCTGAGAAGCAAAAACGCCATCCCAAATGATGCAAGAATGGAGGACACGAAGAAGGCTTGCCAAGAAGAGAGATGAGGAGTCACCCAATTTCTCGATCGACAGCAAGTTTTCGAATAGGCGACTCATCGAGCTGGGCCCGCAAAGCCCCATCAGCGAAAAACAAAACGGGGCAAAATAAGAACGACTCACCAGAAGCCAACATTACGATGTGTGCCAGTGGTTTGTTGGCGCAGAGCGCGCCCAACAGTGACCGGAAATAAGGCCTACCACCGAAGGCGCAGAGCGCGCCCAACGGTGGTGGAGGCTTGGGAAGAAAACGGGGATCGGTGTGACGTGACTGATGGTCATGCAAGCACTCTCCTCCGATAACAGCCGCCAACCTGGGATGAACGAGAGCGCTTTGCGCCTTCTACTGTGTGTCTGGGATGGGATAGAAGTAACGTGTGCGCGCATGCATAGCGCAGCGTGTTAACTCGTGGCTAATCTGCTCGTCAACTTCAATTTCAACATCTCTCCGTCCCGACCAGGTTTGACCCGAGAGTTTTCCTTCAATCAGCTGTCCAAGTCCCTCCCAAGTCCAGGGTCACGATTGCGGGGTTTCCACGGTGGACAGGTGTGGTGACGGATGAGATGGACGACATTCATGCCATGAATTGGGCAAGTACATGAGATTTTTGTATCGGCCTATACGGGCGAACAGGCCCTTCAAAATGCACTACTTTCCATCCTAATCCATTGAGAATTGAGGGAGAAATCGTGGATTTTCAATTACAGGTACGCATTTCAATTCTGATGCCCACCCATAGTACCGTTCTGTTAACCGAGACCAAGAGACAAGTTTTGACGGCTTTGCGAGCCTTGGATGATATTCATTGTGCACGGCAGACTCTGTCCATTTTGGCAACGCAGCTGGTTAGTCTAGATCCGAATGCTTACTGACCGCCAATGTCTCCATATACCACTGTTCAACCAGCCTTTCGTCTGATCCAAGGCAACCAGTCTTTTTCGACCACAACTT
This sequence comes from Mycena indigotica, assembly GCF_014461135.1. Taxonomy (NCBI): domain Eukaryota; kingdom Fungi; phylum Basidiomycota; class Agaricomycetes; order Agaricales; family Mycenaceae; genus Mycena; species Mycena indigotica. Next base: position 1,320,046 of record NW_023503014.1, on the reverse strand, counting down.
ACCTCCGCTGCTCTATCATCCAACTTTCACGCAGGGAAATCCTCCGAGTACAAGCTTCCACCTCTTCGACATCACCTCTGCCTCAACAATCATGGCATGCGTTTGGACCTGAAGCCTTTCCTGAATGCGCGCACTGGCACTATGCAAGTCTAGATCTGAATGCTTACCGACCGCCGATGTCCCCCATATACCATTGTTCGACCACCGATGCCATCGTTCAACCAGACCTTTTGCCTGACCCAAGGCAACCGACCTTTTTCGACTACAACTTGCCCCCGCCGTTTCAAGTTTACTATCCAACCTCTCCGATACTTTGTCAACCGCCGTCACCCATGCTTCCTTCCGAAACTGCCTCCAATGCCGGTTACAATAACTGAGAAGAAGATTGAAATGCAGGTATGAACTTGACGCCACTCTTATTGTCTTACGTTATTGACAATGGCAAATTTAGTACAACTTACAACAGCAGCTATGTAGCATCACGCAATGTGATGTTTCCACCGCTCTCTCCCATGAGCTATCCTCCTCAGCCTGATTATAGGAACCAAATCCTCAATATGTACGGTGGTGGGACTGGGTTTGGTATGATGGCGCGCGGAAGTCGCCGATTCGAAACCCAAACACCCTCATTTACTAGTAAGATGCTGGACCAGTTTCGTTTGGCACACAAGCTCAATAGTGCCACAAGTGAAGAAATCCAATGCGTATTCGATGAAATCGACCCCGACAATACATTACATCTAATTCAAGATGTTTTCGGTAATTATGTGAGTTGCTTCAACTTTTGCCGTCCCCAGCTTACGACTCTGCTCACTGCAGGTAATACAGAAGCTACTGGAACATGGTACCCAGGCCCACAAGGACACTCTTGTTGGTGCCATGGAAGGCCATATCATCTATCTATCATCCAATGTCTATGGCTGCCGCGTCGTGCAAAAAGTCAAGTCGACGTCTAACCAACTTACGAATAGCTAACAACAATGAAAGGCTTTTGAATGTGTAACTCCGGAGCAGCAAGTCAAGTTTGTTCAAGAACTCGAGCCCCATATTCTCAGATGTGCCAAAGACTCGAACGGGAATCACGTAGGTGATCTACCTGAGGCTGGGGAATGAACATGACTCATTCGCATCAAGGTTATTCAGAAGGTTATCGAACGAGTTTCCCCTGACAGACTTGGTTTCATTTCAACATTCATCGGCCACGCCCATGGGCTTGCTTCTCATCCATTTGGCTGTCATGTCTTGCAACAATGTCTCCGTCACCTTCCTGAACCATACACCCGGCCACTTCTCGATGAACTTACAAGTCATACCGCTAATCTTATGCAAGATCAATTTGGGGTCAGTGCTAGTACTTGCCTTTCTTTTTCCTCTTCAAGTTGGCTTATTGCGTTGGTTGTAGAACTATATCGTCCAGTTCATTCTGGAAAACGGATTGCCTTGCGACCGATCGTCCATTCTTACTCAGCTTCGGGGGCGTGTGCTAGCAATGGCTTGCCACAAGTTTGCCTCCAACGTCTGTGAGAAGGCGATGATCTTTGGTGACTCAGATGGTCGCAAGGCGATAATCGAAGAACTGATGGGACCGGCTTTGCGACCTGATGGCCTGACACCAATCGGGTTGCTCATGAAGGATCAATACGGCAGTGAGTTTTCCAACTAAGAAGACTGTGATAAGCCCTTCTCACTCAGATTCAGATTATGTTCTCCAGCGAGCGCTTGCAGTAGCGGAAGGCGAGCAGAAAGAGGCTCTCACCAATGCTATTCGTCCCCAACTGGCCACTATGCGCAAACATGCTGCTTACAGCAAACATCTTGCCTCTAGTGCGATTTTCTTCCACTTCTCATCCTTCTGAAGCTAACTTTTTGATTCAGTCGAACGGGAATTGCGGAAACACGCGCCCAAGCCCGATTGTGTATGTATAAGTTCTTGTCTGAAGAAATAATTGGAGATATATAATTGCATCACACACTGCGAATCCGTTCTTTCTATGTATATCTTGTTTTTATGGCCTCAACGCTCCTAGCATAGTCAAGCAAATACGTGCAAATAGCTGTGTCATAATGGCGATCACGTGTCCGCATTTTTCCCGCCGCCGTCCCTCAGGCGACCGTCAATATCGTCAGCGACTTGCGCATCACCACTAGGAAGCTCTGAAGACGCTCACAACAGCCAAACAACGTCGTCCGACGGTGACAACACGCTCACAAACCGGCCAACCCCTCAAAAACGCGTCCAACGGTCAATCCAGTCCCCATTTCCATGTAGAATGTAAAGCTGGGACATACACTAATGTGCTTAGGTGCGCGATTGGACTTGTCATATGTCATCTCATCTGAATTTCCAGGCAGATGCTTTTACCCGTCATCTGGGCCCTGGCTCTTTTTTCTGCTCGTGCTCGCTGTCATCAAGCGTCCTTTCTACGAGAAGGACTACAAGAGCACTTCGGCTCTTAATCGACATCTTTCCAACTGCTCTTCAAAAGCCCAAGGCCAGCAAGAGAATGTGCGGGCTGTCGTTGCCCATGACGCGGATTTGGCAGCTATTCGGGAAGCAGAAGAGGCTGCTCAAGCCCAGATACAAGCTCAATGTGCGTGGCCGTTTCGCTGTGGCCAATTAACCGCAGGCCATATTTCGAGCGAGGCGGTGCGCTGGATTCGCAGACGGGAGACCAGACATTTACGGATCGACTTTATGGCGAAGAGGCGGGGCAAGAACTGTCTCAGCTGGAGATTGAGCAACTCCAAGGTGCGTAACTGGCTTCTGTGATATATTCCTTTACTTACAGTTTGTAGAAAACAGCGTCAAGATGAACGCGCTCCTCTCGATCTGCGTGGAGAGTTGGAGGCGTTACCAGGCGCGGCTAATAGAGGTCAAAGGGGAAATGGACGAGCTGAGAGAAGAGGGACATGTTATTCTTGGAACGTGAACGGCTGCGGCGCGAGAGCTCAAGGAGGCCAATGCAGCATTGGAAAAGTGGGAAGCGGCAGCAAAAGGTGCAGCTCCGCTTGCCCATGGCCAACTTGTCTTTCCATTGTGGTACACGTAGATTTAGTCTTGAAAGGGAGTAGAAGGTATGTATGATGAAGAGAACGAGGAATTATACAATGGAGAAAAGGTATAAGGGGGATTAGGTGTAAAAGGTATGGTGTTGGTCATGGATGAACTGGAAGACGGAGGGTGTCCAGTATAGGCCATGTTTGTTATATCTACAAGAGGTGGACGAGGAAGATGAGTTCATGGTGTGATATCGGCGGGGGGGAGTCGTGTCGTTGGTGAAGGAGCGGAATGAGAAGGTGCTGGGGTATTATCCTTGATGTTTTCAGCATTCTCGGATACGGCCGCTGCCCAGCTCAGCGAATCGCGGGTCTGCACGTACATCAGGGTTCTGGTCAAGATGGTTCGTAATGCGCTCTAGGAGCTGCTTGTTCGTGCCGTCCATCGAAATTCCGAGGGCATAGGCAATGGTCTTGAGGTTGTTCTTCTTCCGCCCTGTCAATGCCCCGCGGAAAACCATGCTCGACGCGTTCATCACACGGTCCCTTTCCTCTTCACGTTCCGAGGCCTCCGTTCATCTTCTTTTCGAGATTTCTCTGCCTCTTTTTCCCGCGCTGCTCAATCGCGTTCCTCGACAAGTCGTAGACCCTCCTCGGAAGTCGAGGGACGAGCCTCAACATTGAGTTTCGGTCGAGCTGATTGCCTACCCTCCTTCGCATTGACACGTTGTTGCATTTGATTGATTTGGGAGCCAGCAAGGGTGACATGAGCACCCAGAAAGCGCGCTTGTCGCTCGAGAGACTCCACATAGTCACGAGCGATCTTTGCTCGTTTGGCTGGCGGTGCACTTGCAAAGTCCATTGGAGTGGAGCGACGGGTACCGCGGCAAGATGAAGGGCATGGAGTTACTAAGGATAGGATGGTAAGAGTGGGAAGTGCAATCCGTGGGGTCCGAGAGAGAAGCTGGGGCCGAGGAAAGATGGAAGGGTCGATATAACTCAGTGTTTTCGGCAGTGTAGGGTGTACCAGATGGTTAGACTCACGTTAATCCTGCCTCATTAAACCATTCGGCACAGAACTCCAATGGCAGAAAGCAAAAGCTTACCTGATTCCACCAACTCTGATTCAGTTTTGTTTGGAATGGTGAGAGTACGCTCCCATGCCCAAGTCTTTTCTAGTCCCGCCTGAGGCGTGTCTTGATGATAGATGTAGACGTCAGCGAAGGTACCATCCTTGAGCTTGATAGCAAAAGGATGGCCCGGGGCCAACGACAGATCGGGGTATTCCTTGCCGCGACCAGGGAGGGCCAAGGGAATCAGGGGAGAATGCGGCAGAGAGTTGGCGGAGAAGATGGGCATGGTTGGATGGCGGGTGAATCGAACGAGGGGGCGAATTTAAGTCGTTCTGGCGATGACGTAGGTCAGAATTTAATCGCAACTCTCGGCCCTAGCGTTGCTCCTAATTGTTCCATGTTTGCGATCGTCAGGAAGGGTCAGGCAGGAAGCGTTCTGCCAGTTCAGATGCCTTTCGATGTGTTTGCGGTCCATCGGCATTGAAGGGAGCTAGCTTTTCCTTTCTAGCGCGTTGAGCCCATGGCCAAATTAGGGTCAGCGGACTGTCTGAGACGGCGAAAAGAGCGTTGTATGAGCTCCTGTTACAGCTCGGACGACTTCCGCCTTCCATACCTCGCGTATTTTGTCGACGCAGAGCGCGGTCGACAAAACGCAAGACTTGCCACACCACGGATAGCGCAGAGCGCGCCCAACAGTGGTGGTGGTGGCGGTCTTGGGAAGAAAAGCGTGACGTGACTGATGTCGTCACCGCGGATCATAAACCGCGGCCATCCTTCGAGCGCGTTTTGCGCTTCCTTGCAACTCATTTAGGTATCGCGTCCAGTCGTTGTTGACCGCGCTCTGCGTCCGCGAACCACTGAGTCTACTCCTCCCTTACCCTAGCCAAATTCCATTGCCGCGCTTTCAACTTTCCTCCCTCGTTTGTCAATGAGTGTCCGCGGCTGCCCCACATCTGGCGAGATCGACCTCAATCTCAGACTCTCCGCTGCACGCTTGAATGTGGCGACCTGCTGGAAATCATTATCGCGAAAACCTAGCTGGGAAGAACGGCCCTCAACCGGCACTCGTCCAGGATGCCCGCCATTTCCGCTTCCCTGATTAGCTGTTTAGCTTTGCACGCATGGTACAACCTGGCGAGTCCCTTCGACAGCACAACCAACACTTATTGGTAGCCAAGTTACTAGTTAACAAATGCGCGCAATACTGTAGGCTCTACAGCGTATCTATATGTACTGTACTGACACTAACTAGTTACCAGGATACAAATCCACGAAGCTCGAAGGGTTGTTTTGACAGCTCGAGTTGCGGTTCAAACACTGAATTAATTTCGCATTGTTGTTTGAACCACTCGTCGTCGAACAAACTACGCGGAAGACCCGTCGGGGGATGTCGGGTGGAAATATTGGAAGACTCCATGCGCTTATAGAATGACCGCCGCGCCAGCGGAAATAATTTTTTCTCTTGCTTGTCAAGCCAATGGAGATGCAGCGCTATCTCAGGATGACGCCATATGAGTTTTTCCGTCATAAGAATGTCTTGCCCCAGGTCGCCGCTGTTATCCTCGTCGTCCGACATACCGCCGACATCCAAAAGTTGCACCAGATCACGGTAAAATTGAGCTAGCGCCTGACCTGCGGTATCTCCCGCATTTATTCTCTCATGATATAAGCGGTTGCAATCCTCAACCGCTTCTTAAATTTCGAGTCCCTGCGCGATCGCAATTTTTTCTGATGATCCTGACTTTTCCTTTTCTTCCCGTGGCGAGCTGCTGCTGCTGCGTCGGGTTCGCCATTTTGGGCCGCAGGGCTGTTAAAGGCGGTAACAGTATTTTTGATGTGGCTGAGAAAAAGAGCGCGGATGTACGAGGCGTCGACTTCGGGAGAAAAACTTGGAGCATGCTTTCCGGGAACGCTCGGTTTGTAATTGAGCGGCGGCGTTGTTAAGTATGTTGTTCCAGGTGGATTTTTCGAAACGGGTGCCGATGTACCACGTATACTGCCCAGGAGGCGGAACGCCGATGGGCGTCTCGGCCGTAAACCATGAAGGGTGGTGTATGTGCAAATCATCGATTCTGCGGCGTTTCAACGGCACGAACAGGACCCATATTGTCCTTCCAACGCAATCGAACGAACGCCTGCACACTAATCAATCGAATGGACAGTACGTATGGTTGGTTGCGAACCTTCCAAGCTTTGTCTTCCCGTTGAGATATCGTCTCCTGGGTTCTTTTGATATTCAAACGGTGGGCTGTAACTCTTCTTGTGGCGCTGTTTATGTCTCCATCGCCGACACGGGCTACAAAGCCCTCTTTGATGAGAATGTTGGCGAGGGCATTAAGATCGGCGTGCGTTATGGCCGGGGGCTGCTGATCGACCGGCGCCGAATTGGTAGGTAGTGCTGGACCAACTGGAATGGAAATTCCTTGCGGTGTCGTCTGAAGCATTTCATCTAGTTCGCGTTGTTTTCGCGTAGCAGCGGAGACAAAACCCGGTAGACTAAGATCAATTGCATACGAGGTTGAGTCGTGTTGGCCCCGGCCCGTACTTATAGGCCATCATGGTGTTTCTGTCAGCAGTCTGCATCTACCTCACCAATCAGCGAGTTTCCTTCCGAAGGGCGTAAGGCTACTTACTGCAAGGAGAGCGGCATGCGCCTCTCTTGCTTGGAAGGCCGCCTGTTGCTCCTCGGTCCTTCGAACTTGTTCTTCGACCTCGCGCATACGTTGACTGGACTGCTGCTGCTGTTCATCCAGCTGCTGCATAGTGTATGAGGCCCTGAAGGCAGAGTTGAAAGACATGGAACCTACAGCTCGTTCAATGTCTATCCGCGCCCGCTCCTGGGAAAGTCCTTGTAGGGCTGCCTCAGCTTCCGCCCAGGGATAGGTCCGCCGCTGCGAAGAGCTGATCCTGCGACATGGTTACATCGCCGTCGCTGTCTGGTAACTGTGAAGCCATAGCGAGGGCGAAGTTAGAAAGAAAGCAAGTCGCGTTGATGGGGTCCGTACCGGTGGATATATAGCTTCTTTGTCCCATCTTTGTTCTTTGAGCGGCGGTCAAACTCGATTCGTGATTTGGATCGGATATGAGATTGATAAGAAATTAGAGACGGCTGCCTCCGGTTTGTTTTGCATGGTGAGAGGGTTTTTTCGAGCCCAGCTTGAGAAGCGTTTTGATATTAGCTCTAGACGGAGCGTTGCATGGTTGTTACAGCCAGCTTGGACGACTTTCGTCGCGCAGTTTGTTGACGCAGAGCGCGGTCAACAAAACGCAAAGACTTGCCACACCACCGATAGCGCAGAGCGCGCCCAACAGTGGTGGCGGTCTTAGGAAGAAAAGTGTGACGTGACTGATACGGTGACGACTCGGGGGATTATCGCGTGCGGCGTGCGCTTTGGAATGGAATAGTAAATAGAAGCGAACGAGTAGCCTGAGCGTCTCACTAATTTCTGCCCTGTGCTTTGAAGCAAATTCTAACCATCCGAACATCAGCGCTGTATCACAGGATCAACGATACATGACGCAACTCCGGGCCATCGTAGCGAATGATGTAAGCAAGCCATGTTGATCCAACAGATCTAGAATGAGCTGGTATGCATTTGAGCTGACAACAAGGAGAGCGAGGCCCGCATCAGGACTCAGCTCGACTCTGGGCACATAGCAGAGCTGACCGCGGACCTTGAGAAAGAAAAGAAACGCCACAAGGACGAGATGGCGAAAGCGAAGGCACTTGTCTCCTTACACTCACGACGCCGCCCTGCCCCAGGTAGGCAATGCCACTCCCATCGAGCTTGTGACGGTCAGCGATGCTGACGATGTCCATCTCTCTTCCAGCGTGATGGATCTCCAGACCCTGTCAAACCTCTTTGCGTCCACCCTCAACCCCGACCCCAATGCCCGTCGCTGCTGAACTCGATATTCTGAAAGTAAGCTTACTCTATGTCTTCTGCTCGATGTGCCTCACTCTGGTTAGGTCGGCAATGAGCCGGGAATGATTGGTGGACTACTGCAGATAATCGGGCGGACAGCATTGACATGTGTGTAGCTCTAACGCGTGTTTTCGCTATCGTTTCTTACCTTCTATAGCTCCACTCGTCAATCTTGCTCGGTCTGGCTCAAAAATCGCGTCCACGGCACGTACTCCATTGACCCCGCCACTCGCCGCCCCAACCAGCCCTCCATCACCGAACCCGATAGAGAGGCTCTCCGAGCCAATATCCTTCCCTTATTAGCCGCGTCTCCATCACGTAGCATCACCGTTCAACTCGCCAACAGTCTCAAGGACATTGTGGCCCATGATCTACCCAACGCCCGCTGGCCTGGTCTTATCGACGCCATCAAGCAACTTTTGGTCAGTGGCGACATTCGCCATGTACAGGCTGGATGTGTTGCCTCACTCGAGGTCGTTCGTGCTTTCCGGTGTGTCACTATATGTCAGGTCTTCTTATATTCGGTCTGAAACAAGGCATTGGTGTAGATTCAGACAAAAGGCAGACGTCCTGCCCCGTTGGTGGCCCAGCTGTTTCCAACTCTCGTCGGAATTGCGACACAGATGATGCAGACACCGCCTTCCGCTGCCCAGGAAATCCCCGCAATGCTCCATCTCATCCTCAAAACATACCAGACGAGCATTGTCGTTAACCTTTCTGCTCACCAACAAAGTGCGGAAAGCATAGTGCCTTGGGGGCAACTTTTATTCGGTGTGGTCAATCTCCAAATTCCCAAGGAGGCGGTTCCCGCAGACAACAAGTTTCACCAGACCGTTGCTTCGTGGGCAACCGCGCAACACGCTGTTACAACTGCTCATCAAGCTGGCGGCGGTCAGAAGGCGCATACCAGCGGTGGTTGGATGAACTTCTTTGGCAAACGCAGCTCCTCATAGATTGTAGACTCTATGTACGTCGTATATCTAATCTTGTACGAGGCCGAGAATGCACGTGACATCAGACTGCTGCGTCATCTAACTGACCAGTCCTCCCTTGGACGTTCGCTCTATGCTCCTTCTATGCATTTTCAGCAGCTGTCCAATGGACGGCTCGGGGAGTGTGAAGCGGAGATATTCTGGGCTATTTGTACTACGTACATCCATTTCAACATTTACTTGGGTCCCGCAACCGCTATCAAACGCAATCGCGCCACAAAGAGGAAGTACTAGTGACTGTCGAGTGAAGCTGGAATCATTTCAATACTAGAACCTAGAACTATATATTGCAATGTCAGTGCGCAGAAAGTCCACGTCAACGAGGCTTACGCGGGAGAGACTCAACATGACAACTCGCCCTTCACCCAACTCGAAGCTCGCAACATGGCCTATAACATCGCTAGGCAGGACGCTTTTTAAAATCGTTTGAGTAGAATATGTGTAGGCGGGGAAGTCTGGGAAGGGCAGAAAGGGGTCGTTCTTGTCGTCGTCGAGGGGTAGGTTCTGATGAACAATAAAGCGGGTCCCCGTTGGCCCTTGCTCGATTTCCTGGATACTGCCAACATGAGTGACGCCGCTCCAGCCGATGTACTCAATCATACTGTTGCCCAGATGAGTACTTGCGCGAGAGAAATGCAGTCCGTGTATGTCATAGTGGGCAATACTATGTTCGCGGCCATCGTTATAATCGACAGGTTCTTCCGACGCTTCATCAACAATGTTGAGGTAGCGACGCATAATGCTATAGAACTCGCGTAGAACAGGTGGGCAATCCCTACGCAAAAGCCATCGCCGCAGGTTTGCCATACGCGTCCATGTTGTGGTAATGATTTTTTCATGCTCGCCTGTTTCGAGTGAATACATAGCAGAAAGAAATTCGAGACATATTCACCACCCAGGCGGCCATTTGTATTGAGTTGTTGGAGCTTTCCTATGATTCTCTCAGTGGGAAAGCACCACCAGTTGATTGCAGGGCCAAATGCTAACAGGAAGTCGTAGATGTGGAATGCTGCATGGGGGGTTTTGGCGTTTTGTATGCGTTTCAGCGTGTGGATGGCAATCGTAAAGGCCACTAAGCCACTGCCGTATATGTTCGCGATATGCTTGAGCGCGGCGCTCAGATGTCTCGTAGCGACAAACGATTGTGGTGGCCTGGAAAAGATGCATACTATGATCGAGCAGCTTGGCAAAATGATCCTTGTGCGCTCCCGTCTGCTCTCCCCATCGAATTACCAGCGATTGGCATGAAGATTGTCGCAAGAAGGCGCCACTCATCGGCTTTCATTGACCCCGCCCCTGCTTCCCCATAATTATTCGGTACATGGTTCACCCAGGACGGAGTGGAGGTTTCGCGAATGACTTTTTGGACGAATTCGATGTCGGACTTATCAATATTTCGTCTCAGCGGCAGGTTGCTCTCGTCCTCATAGATTTTCGCAAGAGGAAATGCGGCTCGCTTATAACCAAGTTAGACGCAGAAGCGAAATTTAGAGTATACACGAACCCAATTCATGAGAAGCCTAAGTAACTCTTTTTTCTACTCCAATTATCTCCGCGCCAACCAATGGACCGAGTCTTCCCTAACTCAACCCCAAAATCTACAATTGGTCGGAGATACGGATTCAAATCGCTGACATTGCCTGGAATTATGCAGAGATACTCGTTCTCTGGTAGAAAACAAAAAATTTTGAGGAAGATTAAGGCAATAAGCTGCGAGGATCCCGATCGACTCGCTAGAGCAGCCATCATAACTGATACTGAAAACCAGTCGCAACCTGTCGTCTGCGTCGAGGGGTTCCTCGGCAGTCGGCGGGGCTACTAGACGGGACTGGTATACGAGTAGTCGGCAGCCAACAGAGAGCTCGCCAATGGCCCAATGCCAGGAAAAACCTTGCCGCTCTCTTTTCGTCGCAATTGTCGTTTATCTAATCCCAAAATTTTGTAAAGGTGCTCGACGACCGTCCTTCTTGTCGATTATCAAGAAAGGAGTACAAATTTTGTGTTGTTAGACGATCGAGCGAAAAGAAACCAAGAGACGAGCAGCATGAGAGAGCGGATAACGAAAGTGATTAGCGTGAGCCTTGGGAATAGTAATTTGCCTTGGGCTGAGAATGTAGCCCGATTGCTAGATAATTCATCACTGATGTAAGACACAAAAAAAGTATCGATATCGTTCTCGTACCCTGCATACGTGACTTCAGGAGAGATATACAGGCATTTCGATATGTTTGTGGTCCATCGGCATTGAAGGGAGCTAGCTTTTCTTTTCTAGCGCGTTGAGCCCATGGCCAAATTAGGGTCAGCGGACTGTCTGAGACGGCGAAAAGAGCGTTGTATGAGCTCCTGTTACAGCTCGGAAGACTTCCGCCTTCCATACCTCGCGTATTTTGTCGACGCAGAGCGCGGTCGACAAAACGCAAGACTTGCCACACCACGGATAGCGCAGAGCGCCCCAACAGCGGTGGTGGTGGCGGTCTTGGGAAGAAAAGCGTGACGTGACTGATGTCGTCACCGCGGATCATAAACCGCGGCCATCCTTCGAGCAAACAGAAGCGCTTCCCTTGCAACTCATGTTGACCGCGCTCTGCGTCCGTGAACCACTGGGAACGCATTCGACTCCTCCCTCAAACTAGCCAGATTCCATTGCCGCGCTTTCAACTTTCTTCCCTCGTTTGAGGTCGACCTCAATAAGACTCTCTGCCGCACGCTTGGATGCGGCGACCTGCTGGAAATCATTATCGCGAAAACCTAGCTGGGAAGAACATCCCTCAACTGGCACTTGGCACTCGTTATTTAGTGGTACTGCAGTGTAAGATACGTATAATTATCAACGATGCCTTTTCTATGATGCAAATGTAAGCAAATCATAACCCCAATCATTGCCATCCTTGCTGAATCATCGCCGCCCGCCGAGGGTTCATTTCCGCTGTTGGCCAGGCAGGGGGACCCTGGTCGATGCTCAGACTGTATTTCCAGGCCGCGTCGGCGTCCTCCCCTCCGGCCCCAAGCGGAGTCTTGCTGCCTGTTGTGGTCTGCTGGCTTTGCGATTCATGGAGACGTCTAGATAAGATAGTATCATCCTCATTGATCATCTCACGTGGTGGAATAAGCCGTACCGGACTTTGAACGCGTCGCACAGCTCGAAGACGCCGACAGCTGCAGCATCGAAGAGAATGTATGATTCAGGGGTTACTTGGACGGGCTACAAGGATCATGAGCATGAGAACGAAACCGAAGACTTCAAACAAACAACATGTGAATTCTCGTTGCCAGTGGCGAGGAAGCACAGGCTGAAAGGGCTCGGGCCTCTTGCGGTTCAGTGTAAAGCCATACATAATCTTGCCGCGATTAGCAGCGAGCGAGACCTTGAGGAAGATAGAGTACGTCCAGTGCCGACATCTCTTCTCCAGCAATTCACTCACGAAGGTCATCTTCGAACCGGCCTTGTAGCGATCATGCGCCATAAGTTACTCGACTTTGCGAGTCATTGCTGGCATGTGGTTGACTATCAGTTCATCCAAATCCGAGTAAATATGAGGCTGACATGACGCTCTTCTTGGTAACTTCATAAGTGGAAAGGCGACTGGGCATTTTGTGTTTCGGGACATCAATATCTGCCTGTTCCTCTTCGTTGTCGTCGTGGAAGCGGAATTGCATCTCGTCGTCTCTTTTGTCCTTGCGCTTGATCAGAGGCCACTTCTGCCGCCACTTCGGCATGTCTTGTTCAGAGGAGGTATCTGTCACCTTGAGCCGGGCGTCGACGACGGTCACGCAGAGAGCAATACTTTTAGAGCTCCTTCAAGTCCAAAGATCCCTGGGAGAAGAACCAGAATCAAATAGAAGGAGGTGGTCGCGCCTGTGATGCCAAATGAAGGGTACTTCAACAGACTCGAACATTGTCGCAAAGTATACGTCACAGCTCCAACCATTTACGGGCTGAAAGACTTGAGTTCGCCATTGGGAGTGAAATAGTCCAAGGCTTTCTTCTTGGAGAAGTTCGTCGGAAGTGGAGTGTGGTTGGTAGAACACGCGAGTTGTAAACGCTCAGGAGCATCTTTAATAAGATCGTCATCTTCTGTTAGGAAGATATTGCCGAGGGTTCGAAGACCTGAACGAGAGTTAATAATGGATAATTTTGGGAAATGCAAGTTTGCGCACACCGGCTTCAGCTTTGCCGTATTTGCCTTCGTTACCGTCGTCATCCTCCAAAGCATAATCGTAGTCATGCACATCGCCGAAGACATCATATATCTCTTGCCATGACTAGGAACTATGTCGACATGAGAAAATGTACAGGAACCTCTAGGTGGAATAGAAAAAACCTTGCATCTATCTATGCCTGTGTGAGTTCTGGACGAGCACGGGCCATCTTTCTACCAGCTTGTTGTTGCTTTTTTCTACGCTCGTCGCGTTCTTGGTCATTCATTGCGTCTGCTGTGTTTGCTGGTGTCTGGCTGACCCAGTGATGATGACCGTCAATGAAGACTTGGGGGGAAGACACGACGCCAATGGGTTGGATTTCTGTCAATGGGACTGAGTGAGACCGCTAGTATCGATTATCAGACCTTGACATGCTCAAACTGAAGCACATACCTAATTTATTCCTCCTCGACCTTCACAAGGATGGACGATTTTAAGCGGATCGAACCGCTGAGAGAAGCAAAAAACGCCATCCCAAATGATGCAAGAATGGAGGACACGAAGAAGGCTTGCCAAGAAGAGAGAGAGGAGTCACCCAATTTCTCGATCGACAGCAAGTTTTCGAATAGGCGACTCATCGAGCTGGGCCCGCAAAGCCCCATCAGCGAAAAACAAAACGGGGCAAAATAAGAACGACTCACCAGAAGCCAACATTACGATGTGTGCCAGTGGTTTGTTGGCGCAGAGCGCGCCCAACAGTGACCGGAAATAAGGCCTACCACCGAAGGCGCAGAGCGCGCCCAACGGTGGTGGAGGCTTGGGAAGAAAACGGGGATCGGTGTGACGTGACTGATGGTCATGCAAGCACTCTCCTCCGATAACAGCTGTAAGGGCAACCCCGGAGGCCTGAGATCAAGGTCCTAGCAGGGGAGGATCCAAAGAGTGAATAGAAGTAAGCAAATACAAGTGAGGCTGACCTAGCAGGGGAGGATCCAAAGAGAAGAAACTCTAAGGGTCCGCCTGCTAGGTAGCGGAACTATATACTGCGCTCTTGACGCGCCAAGGTTGATCGTTGCTCCGTGCAGTATGCCTGCGCCATGTCGCAGGCCAGGTCCCAGGGGGATCGCCAGGCGGGGGCGGCGATGCGCCTGACGGAGGCGGTGATGCGATCACCGGAGTCGGAACCGGAGTCGGACCGGAATCGGGATCGTCTCCGAGGGGCCGAAAGGGAGGTTCCCCTGACATCACCCCCCCCTTTGAATGCGGCGTCCCGACGCATAGACCGGAACGGAATCGAGTCGAAGGTTGCGGAGGCGATGTGCCGTGGTTTGCCAGGGTACTTACGGTAGAACTCCGCGATTTTGTCCGGGGCGAAGACGCGGTCGAAGCGGACCCACTGGTCGTGCGGCGCCGTCGTAGCCTTTCCATCTGACGGTAATTCAGCCGTTTATACCTCACCCTTGCGTCCAAGATCTCCTCTACTTCCCACTCCGGGACTCCGTCCTCGAGGTCCGGAGGGGGCTGGTCGTAGCCGGGGCGTCCGTCGAAGGGGTCGTCTTGGGCGAGCTCAAGCTTGACGACGGGGAAGACCGGGTGGAGCTTCGAGTAGCGCGGAGGGAGGTCGAGCTTGTAGGCACCTTTGCTGATCTCCGCGACTATCTTGAACGGACCGAGGCGGCGGTGGGAGAACTTCTCCGAGGGGCGAGTCGTCCTGATGTCAGAGGCATCCAGCCAAACACGGTCGCCAACCTTGAACTCCGGAGACGGAGTGCGTCTCCGGTCGTAGTAGCGCTTATACTCTTCCTTGGCCTTAGTGAGCGCGGCCTTGGCTTCGGCAACCCCAGTGGCAATTCGGTCGCGGAACTCGTTCACAGACTCCATAGCGGAACGGGCTCCGGGTTCAAAGCCCATGCGCGGAAGCCGTCCCGTGTCCGTCATGAAGGGGACTTGCTGCGTGGATGAGTGGACGTGGTTGTTGTAAGCGAACTCCGCGGCCGGAATCAGCTCATCCCAGTCGTCCTGCTGATAGTTGGTGAAGATCCGCAGGTACTGCTCCAACTCCTGGTTGACGCGCTCTGTCTGACCGTCCGTTTGCGGATGATACGCGGTGGACGTGGCTGGCTTGATGCCGATTAGACGCCAGAGTTCTCGGGTGAAGTCCGCGATGAACTGTGAGCCACGGTCGGAGACGTACTTCTCCGGAGTCCCGTGATGGCGCCAGACATTCCGGTAGTAGAGGCGGGCTGCTCCTACTGCGTCGACCGTGGTATGGCACTCGGAGAAGTGGGCTCGCTTCCCAAGGGTGTCCACGACGACCATGATCGCGTCGTACCCATGGGCCTCGGGGAGCTCGACAATGAAGTCGACGGAGACGGTATGCCAGCGCTCCGGGGTGTTTCCGTCGGGTGTAGCTCTCCGTGGGGCAGTCTCCGGAGCGCCTTGGTGCGACAGCACAAGTCGCAGGTCGCGACGTACCGGCCGATATGGCGAGACATCTGAGGCCACCAGTAGTTCCGGGAGACCAACTCCAAGGTCTTGAAGCGACCGGCATGTCCGGCGACTCGAGTGTCATGGCAGAGCTCGATGATGCGCCTCCGGAGGTCCTTGTCCTTGGGCACGACAATCTTCCCACGGAAGTGGAGAAGACCACCGGAGACGGCCCACTCGTCGGAGCGTGAGGAGCGGGGGCCTCGAGCTTGACCTTGGACCTTTAGGAGTTGCCGGGCCGCTAGTGCGACGGGCTCCTCCAGGTCAGGCTCACCGGAGAGGGCATCGCGAATGTCGCGAAGAAGTTCGGAACCGGGACCGGAAACGGAAACACCCTCGAGTGCGCGGACGTGGAAGAGTTCGGGCCGCAGAAGGACGACGTCGGAGTTGTCGGAATCGATTCCGTGGTCGGGTCTCCGAGAGAGGGCGTCAGGTCGGCCCATGTCGCGACCGGGCTTGTGGTGCAGCGTGAAGTCGAACCAGGAGAGATAGAGGGACCAGCGGGCCTGTCTCCGGTTGAGGTGCTGCGTCTTCCTGAAGTACTCCAAATTCTTATGGTCAGTCCAAATCTCGACGGGATGCGCGGCACCCTCGAGGAAGTGTCTATACTCCTCGAGTGCGGGATGATCGTGAGCATCTCCTTGTCGTGGATTTCGTAGTTGCGCTGGACATCATTTAAGCTTTTGGAATAGAATGCTACAGGGTGCCACTTCCCGTCCGGGGCGGATTGTGAAAGAACCGCCCCGTCGCATAATCAGAGCTGTCCGCCTCGAGTCGGAAAGGCCGTGCGTCGTCCGGAATCGCCAGGACCGGTTCCGAGGTGACCGCGTCCTTGATCGCTTGGAACGCGGAGGCCTCCGCGTCGCCCCAAGTCCATTGCTGGTCCTTCTTGGTGAGCGCAAAGAGAGGACGCGCGAGGGCCGAGAAGTCGCGAATGAACCTGCGGTAGAAATTAGCGAACCCAAGGAACTGCTGAACATCCTTCTTGTTTTCCGGAGTCGGCCAGGCGGAGACGCCTGCGACCTTGACGGGGTCCATTTCGACGTGGTTGTGGGAGATGATGACTCCGAGGTATTCGATTGACGATTTTTCAAGTCGCACTTCTCCGCTCGGAGGTACAACTTATGCTCTCGGAGTCGGCGCAAGACCTCCTGGACGATCTGTCGGTGTTTCCGGAGGTCGGAATGGGCGATCAGGATGTCGTCCAGGTAGATCATGACGTCTCCGGAAAGGATGAGGTCCTGGAAAATGTCATTCATCATCGTTTGGAACGTCGCAGGAGAGTTTGTCAGGCCGAAGTACATCACCAAGGGCTCGAACAGGCCTCGGTTAGTCCGGAAAGCTGCCTTCCACTCATCACCTTCTTTGATCCGGACGTTGTTGAAGCCCCAACGAACGTCGAGTTTGGTGAAGTAACGAGCGCCTTTGAGCCGGTTGATGAGGTCGTTGATCAGCGGAAGGGGGTACCGGTTTTTGACGGTCATCGCGTTGAGGGCCCGATAGTCCTGGACAAAGCGGAGTCCGCCGTCCTTCTTCTTGACGAAGAAGACCGGAGACGCCATCGGAGACTTGGAGGGGCGAATCCGGCCCGTCGACAGCCCTTCCTCGATGAACGCGTCGAGCTCGCGTTGCTCAAGGGGCGAGATGGGGTACACCTTGCAGTTGGCCGGCTTAGCGTCGGGGACGAGTTCGATGGCGTGGTCCCAGGTTCTCCGTTCCGGGAGCGTGTCGAAAGACTCCTTGTTGAAGACGTCCTGGAACTCTTTAGCCCAGTCCGGGATCTCGGAGGGCGGGGGGAGCGGAGTTCCTGGCGAAGGCTTCAGCCAGGCGCTGCGAGACAGTACTGCCAGCGCGTATCTCCTCCGAGGGACGGAACGAGGTGTAGAAGATGCGGTCACCATCTTCAAGCTGACCATCGTCATCGTCGTCGTCAGAGTCCGGCGTCAGATCAGGCAGGCCGGAGTCGTCACCGGAGACGGAATCCTCTCCGTCGTCAGACCCAGAAAGGTCCATGGCGCAGACCGAGGGGAACGGGCCGGAGCGGAGTCGCTTCTGGAGCAGCCGGAGTCGCCGTAGCTCAGTCCGTTCAACGCGTTCTTCCTCGCGGCAAGTGGAGCAGCCGCGGGGGCACCGGTCATCTTGACCTCCTTGGTTTCCCAATCGATCTCTGGGTTATGCTTCCGCAGCCAAGAGTACCCCAGGATGAGGTCTTGTTTACCGAGATGGGTGACGGCGAGTTGAACGCGCTCGGAATGGCCTTTGTAGCGTAGGACCAAGTCCGCGATCTGGTTGATGGAGCCAGCATCATTCGGAGTGCCATCGACGTTGAAGACCGGAATCGGCTGCGCCAGGGTGCGGACCGGAATGCCATTCCGAGCGGCGTGGTTCGTGTCGATGAAGTCGGAGGTGGCACCACAGTCAACAAGCCCAGAAAGGGAGAGCTTCAACGCACTGGTGGTGGACTCTAGCTCCAACGGGAGGTGGAGGGAGTTTACTCCAGGGGAGGCAGCGACAGTGTACTGCTTGGGCAATTTCTTTTCCCAGGCAGTGAGGCGGCGAAGGACGACAACCGGAGTCGCGGGCGGAGTCGGAGACGGAGTCGAAATGGGGGCAGGGGAGGGTATGTCTTTCGTTTCAGGCTCGTTGTAGGGCAAAGGAATTGATTCGTCATACAAACAAGCGAAACGATTTATGGACGCGAACGAGGGCACACCAGTCACTCGTCGCGGGGACAAAATCCTCTCCGGCCATCGACTCCGCAGCTGTCTCCGGCAGCGCAGCTGTGTCCGAGTAGCGGGCGATCAACTCCGCTAACATCTCGTCACCGAGTTGTTGGATCACCTCGTCGAGGATGTCCATTGAGCGGACGTCCGCGGGAGGGGGCAATCCCGGGCGAGATGGTTTGGGTCGCCGCACCTGAAGCAGGCGCGACGAGGGGCACCCCGAGCCCTAGTGCGATCCAACTCCATGGGGACGGGAGCTGGAGGCGCCGGAGCGGGGGCGCGGGCCGCGGGTGGCACGACCGGAGCCACCGGGCGGAAAGGGGCCGGAGCCGGGATGCGGTTGACCGGAAACGGAGTCCGAATCAAACCGCCAGGCGTCTTGGGGGCGGCTGACTTGATCAGCTTGGCCCGGACCAGGGCCTCGTATTGACGGAAGGCCCGGGTGCGCCAGCTAAGGTAGTCCCGGAGGTCCGGGGGGTCGTTCGAGGACGTGATTCCGTTGTTGATCAAGGGGTCAAGTCCGTGGGCGGAACTTGGTCACCTTGACCAACGCGTCTTCGAATCCGGCGAGGTCCATCAGGTCCTCGAAGTCGTCGGTGTACTGGTAGACATCCTTTGTGCCCATGTGATAGGCGGAAGTCTCCAGTTTGGAGAGAGCATGATCTTGCTCGTTCTCCTCAACGAACCGGAGTCGAAACTCGGAACGAACGAGCCCCAGGACGGAAACGGAAACGGGGCTTTGCTTCCGTGGCGCTCCGCCCATTGCTGAGCGGGTCCTTCTGCCATAAACGACATGGCATAGCGGACGGCCTTTTCCTCACTCGCCTCTCCGTTGACCACAAAGGCCTCAGGGGCAAGGCGGGCGTAGGTGCGGACCGCGTAAAGGAACGCGCGGCCGCGTTTCCGATCGCCGTTGAAGGTGAACGGAGGGTTTGGTCGCAAGACCAATTTTGAGGCGAGGTTGATGTCGCCAAAGAGGGCTTCGAATCGCCCTGAACCGGAGTCGGAGTCGGAATCGACGTCTCCGGGGGTGGTGTTGTTTGGGGTCCGCCAGCAGTATTAGCGGCGGCAGCGGCAGCGGAAGCCTGGGTGGTGAGAAGAGTAAGGGCCTCAGTTAGGCGGTCGATTTTCGCCTCGAGTGCATCCAGCCGAGTGTCAGCGTCAGGAGTAGCTCCGGAAGGCATGACAGGTGCGGGGACGACAGGAGTGACAGAGGAGGAGGGGACAAGTGGTAGGGGCGGTGACGAGGGCGGAACGGACTCGTATTCCGAGCCTGAGTCAGCGCCGAACCTAGCAATCTTGTCCGGTTGATCCCGTAGAGAGTTTCTTCTGCTGTAAGGGCAACCCCGGAGGCCTGAGATCAAGGTCCTAGCAGGGGAGGATCCAAAGAGTGAATAGAAGTAAGCAAATACAAGTGAGGCTGACCTAGCAGGGGAGGATCCAAAGAGAAGAAACTCTAAGGGTCCGCCTGCTAGGTAGCGGAACTATATACTGCGCTCTTGACGCGCCAAGGTTGATCGTTGCTCCGTGCAGTATGCCTGCGCCATGTCGCAGGCCAGGTCCCAGGGGGATCGCCAGGCGGGGGCGGCGATGCGCCTGACGGAGGCGGTGATGCGATCACCGGAGTCGGAACCGGAGTCGGACCGGAATCGGGATCGTCTCCGAGGGGCCGAAAGGGAGGTTCCCCTGACAACAGCCGCCAACCTGGGATGAACGAGAGCGCGCTTTGCGCTTCGTTACTGTGTGTCTGGGATGGGATAGAAGTAAACGTGTGCGCGCATAGCGCAGCGTGTTAACTCGTGGCTAATCTGCTCGTCAACTTCAATTTCAACATCTCTCCGTCCCGACCAGGTTTGACCCGAGAGTTTTCCTTCAATCAGCTGTCCGAAGTCCCTCCCAAGTCCAGGGTCACGATTGCGGGGTTTCCACGGTGGACAGGTGTGGTGACGGATGAGATGGACGACATTCATGCCATGAATTGGGCAAGTACATGAGATTTTTGTATCGGCCTATACGGGCGAACAGGCCCTTCAAAATGCACTACTTTCCATCCTAATCCATTGAGAATTGAGGGAGAAATCGTGGATTTTCAATTACAGGTACGCATTTCAATTCTGATGCCCACCCATAGTACCGTTCTGTTAACCGAGACCAAGAGACAAGTTTTGACGGCTTTGCGAGCCTTGGATGATATTCATTGTGCACGGCAGACTCTGTCCATTTTGGCAACGCAGCTGGTTAGTCTAGATCCGAATGCTTACTGACCGCCAATGTCTCCATATACCACTGTTCAACCAGCCTTTCGTCTGATCCAAGGCAACCAGTCTTTTTCGACCACAACTTACCTCCGCTGCTCTATCATCCAACTTTCACGCAGGGAAATCCTCCGAGTACAAGCTTCCACCTCTTCGACATCACCTCTGCCTCAACAATCATGGCATGCGTTTGGACCTGAAGCCTTTCCTGAATGCGCGCACTGGCACTATGCAAGTCTAGATCTGAATGCTTACCGACCACCGATGTCCCCCATATACCATTGTTCGACCACCGATGCCATCGTTCAACCAGACCTTTTGCCTGACCCAAGGCAACCGACCTTTTTCGACTACAACTTGCCCCCGCCCGTTTCAAGTTTACTATCCAACCTCTCCGATACTTTGTCAACCGCCGTCACCCATGCTTCCTTCGAAACTGCCTCCAATGCCGGTTACAATAACTGAGAAGAAGATTGAAATGCAGGTATGAACTTGACGCCACTCTTATTGTCTTACGTTATTGACAATGGCAAATTTAGTACAACTTACAACAGCAGCTATGTAGCATCACGCAATGTGATGTTTCCACCGCTCTCTCCCATGAGCTATCCTCCTCAGCCTGATTATAGGAACCAAATCCTCAATATGTACGGTGGTGGGACTGGGTTTGGTATGATGGCGCGCGGAAGTCGCCGATTCGAAACCCAAACACCCTCATTTACTAGTAAGATGCTGGACCAGTTTCGTTTGGCACACAAGCTCAATAGTGCCACAAGTGAAGAAATCCAATGCGTATTCGATGAAATCGACCCGACAATACATTACATCTAATTCAAGATGTTTTCGGTAATTATGTGAGTTGCTTCAACTTTTGCCGTCCCCAGCTTACGACTCTGCTCACTGCAGGTAATACAGAAGCTACTGGAACATGGTACCCAGGCCCACAAGGACACTCTTGTTGGTGCCATGGAAGGCCATATCATCTATCTATCATCCAATGTCTATGGCTGCCGTCGTGCAAAAGTCAAGTCGACGTCTAACCAACTTACGAATAGCTAACAACAATGAAAGGCTTTTGAATGTGTAACTCCGGAGCAGCAAGTCAAGTTTGTTCAAGAACTCGAGCCCCATATTCTCAGATGTGCCAAAGACTCGAACGGGAATCACGTAGGTGATCTACCTGAGGCTGGGGAATGAACATGACTCATTCGCATCAAGGTTATTCAGAAGGTTATCGAACGAGTTTCCCCTGACAGACTTGGTTTCATTTCAACATTCATCGGCCACGCCCATGGGCTTGCTTCTCATCCATTTGGCTGTCATGTCTTGCAACAATGTCTCCGTCACCTTCCTGAACCATACACCCGGCCACTTCTCGATGAACTTACAAGTCATACCGCTAATCTTATGCAAGATCAATTTGGGGTCAGTGCTAGTACTTGCCTTTCTTTTTCCTCTTCAAGTTGGCTTATTGCGTTGGTTGTAGAACTATATCGTCCAGTTCATTCTGGAAAACGGATTGCCTTGCGACCGATCGTCCATTCTTACTCAGCTTCGGCGGGCGCGTGCTAGCAATGGCTTGCCACAAGTTTGCCTCCAACGTCTGTGAGAAGGCGATGATCTTTGGTGACTCAGATGGTCGCAAGGCGATAATCGAAGAACTGATGGGACCGGCTTTGCGACCTGATGGCCTGACACCAATCGGGTTGCTCATGAAGGATCAATACGGCAGTGAGTTTTCCAACTAAGAAGACTGTGATAAGCCCTTCTCACTCGCGATTCAGATTATGTTCTCCAGCGAGCGCTTGCAGTAGCGGAAGGCGAGCAGAAAGAGGCTCTCACCAATGCTATTCGTCCCCAACTGGCCACTATGCGCAAACATGCTGCTTACAGCAAACATCTTGCCTCTAGTGCGATTTTCTTCCACTTCTCATCCTTCTGAAGCTAACTTTTTGATTCAGTCGAACGGGAATTACGGAAACACGCGCCCAAGCCCGATTGTGTATGTATAAGTTCTTGTCTGAAGAAATAATTGGAGATATATAATTGCATCACACACTGCGAATCCGTTCTTTCTATGTATATCTTGTTTTTATGGCCTCAACGCTCCTAGCATAGTCAAGCAAATACGTGCAAATAGCTGTGTCATAATGGCGATCACGTGTCCGCATTTTTCCCCGCCGCCGTCCCTCAGGCGACCGTCAATATCGTCAGCGACTTGCGCATCACCACTAGGAAGCTCTGAAGACGCTCACAACAGCCAAACAACGTCGTCCGACGGTGACAACACGCTCACAAACCGGCCAACCCCTCAAAAAACGCGTCCAACGGTCAATCCAGTCCCCATTTCCATGTAGAATGTAAAGCTGGGACATACACTAATGTGCTTAGGTGCGCGATTGGACTTGTCATATGTCATCTCATCTGAATTTCCAGGCAGATGCTTTTACCCGTCATCTGGGCCCTGGCTCTTTTTTCTGCTCGTGCTCGCTGTCATCAAGCGTCCTTTCTACGAGAAGGACTACAAGAGCACTTCGGCTCTTAATCGACATCTTTCCAACTGCTCTTCAAAGCCCAAGGCCAGCAAGAGAATGTGCGGGCTGTCGTTGCCCATGACGCGGATTTGGCAGCTATTCGGGAAGCAGAAGAGGCTGCTCAAGCCCAGATACAAGCTCAATGTGCGTGGCCGTTTTCGCTGTGGCCAATTAACCGCAGGCCATATTTCGAGCGAGGCGGTGCGCTGGATTCGCAGACGGGAGACCAGACATTTACGGATCGACTTTATGGCGAAGAGGCGGGGCAAGAACTGTCTCAGCTGGAGATTGAGCAACTCCAAGGTGCGTAACTGGCTTCTGTGATATATTCCTTTACTTACAGTTTGTAGAAAACAGCGTCAAGATGAACGCGCTCCTCTCGATCTGCGTGGAGAGTTGGAGCGTTACCAGGCGCGGCTAATAGAGGTCAAAGGGGAAATGGACGAGCTGAGAGAAGAGGGACATGTTATTCTTGGAACGTGAACGGCTGCGGCGCGAGCTCAAGGAGGCCAATGCAGCATTGGAAAAGTGGGAAGCGGCAGCAAAAGGTGCAGCTCCGCTTGCCCATGGCCAACTTGTCTTTCCATTGTGGTACACGTAGATTTAGTCTTGAAAGGGAGTAGAAGGTATGTATGATGAAGAGAACGAGGAATTATACAATGGAGAAAAGGTATAAGGGGGATTAGGTGTAAAAGGTATGGTGTTGGTCATGGATGAACTGGAAGACGGAGGGTGTCCAGTATAGGCCATGTTTGTTATATCTACAAGAGGTGGACGAGGAAGATGAGTTCATGGTGTGATATCGGCGGGGGGGGGAGTCGTGTCGTTGGTGAAGGAGCGGAATGAGAAGGTGCTGGGGTATTATCCTTGATGTTTTCAGCATTCTCGGATACGGCCGCTGCCCAGCTCAGCGAATCGCGGGTCTGCACGTACATCAGGGTTCTGGTCAAGATGGTTCGTAATGCGCTCTAGGAGCTGCTTGTTCGTGCCGTCCATCGAAATTCCGAGGGCATAGGCAATGGTCTTGAGGTTGTTCTTCTTCCGCCCTGTCAATGCCCCTGGAAAACCATGCTCGACGCGTTCATCACACGGTCCCTTTCCTCTTCACGTTCCGAGGCCTCCGTTCATCTTCTTTTCGAGATTTCTCTGCCTCTTTTTCCCGCGCTGCTCAATCGCGTTCCTCGACAAGTCGTAGACCCTCCTCGGAAGTCGAGGGACGAGCCTCAACATTGAGTTTCGGTCGAGCTGATTGCCTACCCTCCTTCGCATTGACACGTTGTTGCATTTGATTGATTTGGGAGCCAGCAAGGGTGACATGAGCACCCAGAAAGCGCTTGTCGCTCGAGAGACTCCACATAGTCACGAGCGATCTTTGCTCGTTTGGCTGGCGGTGCACTTGCAAAGTCCATTGGAGTGGAGCGACGGGTACCGCGGCAAGATGAAGGGCATGGAGTTACTAAGGATAGGATGGTAAGAGTGGGAAGTGCAATCCGTGGGGTCCGAGAGAGAAGCTGGGGCCGAGGAAAGATGGAAGGGTCGATATAACTCAGTGTTTTCGGCAGTGTAGGGTGTACCAGATGGTTAGACTCACGTTAATCCTGCCTCATTAAACCATTCGGCACAGAACTCCAATGGCAGAAAGCAAAAGCTTACCTGATTCCACCAACTCTGATTCAGTTTTGTTTGGAATGGTGAGAGTACGCTCCCATGCCCAAGTCTTTTCTAGTCCCGCCTGAGGCGTGTCTTGATGATAGATGTAGACGTCAGCGAAGGTACCATCCTTGAGCTTGATAGCAAAAGGATGGCCCGGGCCAACGACAGATCGGGGTATTCCTTGCCGCGACCAGGGAGGGCCAAGGGAATCAGGGGAGAATGCGGCAGAGAGTTGGCGGAGAAGATGGGCATGGTTGGATGGCGGGTGAATCGAACGAGGGGGCGAATTTAAGTCGTTCTGGCGATGACGTAGGTCAGAATTTAATCGCAACTCTCGGCCCTAGCGTTGCTCCTAATTGTTCCATGTTTGCGATCGTCAGGAAGGGTCAGGCAGGAAGCGTTCTGCCAGTTCAGATGCCTTTCGATGTGTTTGCGGTCCATCGGCATTGAAGGGAGCTAGCTTTTCCTTTCTAGCGGTTGAGCCCATGGCCAAATTAGGGTCAGCGGACTGTCTGAGACGGCGAAAAGAGCGTTGTATGAGCTCCTGTTACAGCTCGGACGACTTCCGCCTTCCATACCTCGCGTATTTTGTCGACGCAGAGCGGGTCGACAAAACGCAAGACTTGCCACACCACGGATAGCGCAGAGCGCGCCCAACAGTGGTGGTGGTGGCGGTCTTGGGAAGAAAAGCGTGACGTGACTGATGTCGTCACCGCGGATCATAAACCGCGGCCATCCTTCGAGCGCGTTTTGCGCTTCCTTGCAACTCATTTAGGTATCGCGTCCAGTCGTTGTTGACCGCGCTCTGCGTCCGCGAACCACTGAGTCTACTCCTCCCTTACCCTAGCCAAATTCCATTGCCGCGCTTTCAACTTTCCTCCCTCGTTTGTCAATGAGTGTCCGCGGCTGCCCCACATCTGGCGAGATCGACCTCAATCTCAGACTCTCCGCTGCACGCTTGAATGTGGCGACCTGCTGGAAATCATTATCGCGAAAACCTAGCTGGGAAGAACGGCCCTCAACCGGCACTCGTCCAGGATGCCCGCCATTTCCGCTTCCCTGATTAGCTGTTTAGCTTTGCACGCATGGTACAACCTGGCGAGTCCCTTCGACAGCACAACCAACACTTATTGGTAGCCAAGTTACTAGTTAACAAATGCGCCAATACTGTAGGCTCTACAGCGTATCTATATGTACTGTACTGACACTAACTAGTTACCAGGATACAAATCCACGAAGCTCGAAGGGTTGTTTTGACAGCTCGAGTTGCGGTTCAAACACTGAATTAATTTCGCATTGTTGTTTGAACCACTCGTCGTCGAACAAACTACGCGGAAGACCCGTCGGGGATGTCGGGTGGAAATATTGGAAGACTCCATGCGCTTATAGAATGACCGCCGCGCCAGCGGAAATAATTTTTTCTCTTGCTTGTCAAGCCAATGGAGATGCAGCGCTATCTCAGGATGACGCCATATGAGTTTTTCCGTCATAAGAATGTCTTGCCCCAGGTCGCCGCTGTTATCCTCGTCGTCCGACATACCGCCGACATCCAAAAGTTGCACCAGATCACGGTAAAATTGAGCTAGCGCCTGACCTGCGGTATCTCCCGCATTTATTCTCTCATGATATAAGCGCGTTGCAATCCTCAACCGCTTCTTAAATTTCGAGTCCCTGCGCGATCGCAATTTTTTCTGATGATCCTGACTTTTCCTTTTCTTCCCGTGGCGAGCTGCTGCTGCTGCGCCGGGTTCGCCATTTTGGGCCGCGGCTGTTAAAGGCGGTAACAGTATTTTTGATGTGGCTGAGAAAAAGAGCGCGGATGTACGAGGCGTCGACTTCGGGGAGAAAAACTTGGAGCATGCTTTCCCGGGAACGCTCGGTTTGTAATTGAGCGGCGGCGTTGTTAAGAAGTATGTTGTTCCAGGTGGATTTTTCGAAACGGGTGCCGATGTACCACGTATACTGCCCAGGAGGCGGAACGCCGATGGGCGTCTCGGCCGTAAACCATGAAGGGTGGTGTATGTGCAAATCATCGATTCTGCGGCGTTTCAACGGCACGAACAGGACCCATATTGTCCTTCCAACGCAATCGAACGAACGCCTGCACACTAATCAATCGAATGGACAGTACGTATGGTTGGTTGCGAACCTTCCAAGCTTTGTCTTCCCGTTGAGATATCGTCTCCTGGGTTCTTTTGATATTCAAACGGTGGGCTGTAACTCTTCTTGTGGCGCTGTTTATGTCTCCATCGCCGACACGGGCTACAAAGCCCTCTTTGATGAGAATGTTGGCGAGGGCATTAAGATCGGCGTGCGTTATGGCCGGGGGGCTGCTGATCGACCGGCGCCGAATTGGTAGGTAGTGCTGGACCAACTGGAATGGAAATTCCTTGCGGTGTCGTACGAAGCATTTCATCTAGTTCGCGTTGTTTTCGCGTAGCAGCGGAGACAAAACCCGGTAGACTAAGATCAATTGCATACGAGGTTGAGTCGTGTTGGCCCCGCGGCCCGTACTTATAGGCCATCATGGTGTTTCTGTCAGCAGTCTGCATCTACCTCACCAATCAGCGAGTTTCCTTCCGAAGGGCGTAAGGCTACTTACTGCAAGGAGAGCGGCATGCGCCTCTCTTGCTTGGAAGGCCGCCTGTTGCTCCTCGGTCCTTCGAACTTGTTCTTCGACCTCGCGCATACGTTGACTGGACTGCTGCTGCTGTTCATCCAGCTGCTGCATAGTGTATGAGGCCCTGAAGGCAGAGTTGAAAGACATGGAACCTACAGCTCGTTCAATGTCTATCCGCGCCCGCTCCTGGGAAAGTCCTTGTAGGGCTGCCTCAGCTTCCGCCGCGGATAGGTCCGCCGCTGCGAAGAGCTGATCCTGCGACATGGTTACATCGCCGTCGCTGTCTGGTAACTGTGAAGCCATAGCGAGGGGCGGTTAGAAAGAAAGCAAGTCGCGTTGATGGGGTCCGTACCGGTGGATATATAGCTTCTTTGTCCCATCTTTGTTCTTTGAGCGGCGGTCAAACTCGATTCGTGATTTGGATCGGATATGAGATTGATAAGAAATTAGAGACGGCTGCCTCCGGTTTGTTTTGCATGGTGAGAGGGTTTTTTCGAGCCCAGCTTGAGAAGCGTTTTGATATTAGCTCTAGACGGAGCGTTGCATGGTTGTTACAGCCAGCTTGGACGACTTTCGTCGCGCAGTTTGTTGACGCAGAGCGCGGTCAACAAAACGCAAGACTTGCCACACCACCGATAGCGCAGAGCGCGCCCAACAGTGGTGGCGGTCTTAGGAAGAAAAGTGTGACGTGACTGATACGGTGACGACTCGGCGGGATTATCGCGTGCGCGTGCGCTTTGGAATGGAATAGTAAATAGAAGCGAACGAGTAGCCTGAGCGTCTCACTAATTTCTGCCCTGTGCTTTGAAGCAAATTCTAACCATCCGAACATCAGCGCTGTATCACAGGATCAACGATACATGACGCAACTCCGGGCCATCGTAGCGAATGATGTAAGCAAGCCATGTTGATCCAACAGATCTAGAATGAGCTGGTATGCATTTGAGCTGACAACAAGGAGAGCGAGGCCCGCATCAGGACTCAGCTCGACTCTGGGCACATAGCAGAGCTGACCGCGGACCTTGAGAAAGAAAAGAAACGCCACAAGGACGAGATGGCGAAAGCGAAGGCACTTGTCTCCTTACACTCACGACGCCGCCCTGCCCCAGGTAGGCAATGCCACTCCCATCGAGCTTGTGACGGTCAGCGATGCTGACGATGTCCATCTCTCTTCCAGCGTGATGGATCTCCAGACCCTGTCAAACCTCTTTGCGTCCACCCTCAACCCCGACCCCAATGCCCGTCGCTGCTGAACTCGATATTCTGAAAGTAAGCTTACTCTATGTCTTCTGCTCGATGTGCCTCACTCTGGTTAGGTCGGCAATGAGCCGGGAATGATTGGTGGACTACTGCAGATAATCGGGGCGGACAGCATTGACATGTGTGTAGCTCTAACGCGTGTTTTCGCTATCGCTTTCTTACCTTCTATAGCTCCACTCGTCAATCTTGCTCGGTCTGGCTCAAAAATCGCGTCCACGGCACGTACTCCATTGACCCCGCCACTCGCCGCCCCAACCAGCCCTCCATCACCGAACCCGATAGAGAGGCTCTCCGAGCCAATATCCTTCCCTTATTAGCCGCGTCTCCATCACGTAGCATCACCGTTCAACTCGCCAACAGTCTCAAGGACATTGTGGCCCATGATCTACCCAACGCCCGCTGGCCTGGTCTTATCGACGCCATCAAGCAACTTTTGGTCAGTGGCGACATTCGCCATGTACAGGCTGGATGTGTTGCCTCACTCGAGGTCGTTCGTGCTTTCCGGTGTGTCACTATATGTCAGGTCTTCTTATATTCGGTCTGAAACAAGGCATTGGTGTAGATTCAGACAAAAGGCAGACGTCCTGCCCCCTTGGTGGCCCAGCTGTTTCCAACTCTCGTCGGAATTGCGACACAGATGATGCAGACACCGCCTTCCGCTGCCCAGGAAATCCCCGCAATGCTCCATCTCATCCTCAAAACATACCAGACGAGCATTGTCGTTAACCTTTCTGCTCACCAACAAAGTGCGGAAAGCATAGTGCCTTGGGGGCAACTTTTATTCGGTGTGGTCAATCTCCAAATTCCCAAGGAGGCGGTTCCCGCAGACAACAAGTTTCACCAGACCGTTGCCAGTGGGCAACCGCGCAACACGCTGTTACAACTGCTCATCAAGCTGGCGGCGGTCAGAAGGCGCATACCAGCGGTGGTTGGATGAACTTCTTTGGCAAACGCAGCTCCTCATAGATTGTAGACTCTATGTACGTCGTATATCTAATCTTGTACGAGGCCGAGAATGCACGTGACATCAGACTGCTGCGTCATCTAACTGACCAGTCCTCCCTTGGACGTTCGCTCTATGCTCCTTCTATGCATTTTCAGCAGCTGTCCAATGGACGGCTCGCGGGAGTGTGAAGCGGAGATATTCTGGGCTATTTGTACTACGTACATCCATTTCAACATTTACTTGGGTCCCGCAACCGCTATCAAACGCAATCGCGCCGCAAAGAGGAAGTACTAGTGACTGTCGAGTGAAGCTGGAATCATTTCAATACTAGAACCTAGAACTATATATTGCAATGTCAGTGCGCAGAAAGTCCACGTCAACGAGGCTTACGCGGGAGAGACTCAACATGACAACTCGCCCTTCACCCAACTCGAAGCTCGCAACATGGCCTATAACATCGCTAGGCAGGACGCTTTTTAAAATCGTTTGAGTAGAATATGTGTAGGCGGGGAAGTCTGGGAAGGGCAGAAAGGGGTCGTTCTTGTCGTCGTCGAGGGGTAGGTTCTGATGAACAATAAAGCGGGTCCCCGTTGGCCCTTGCTCGATTTCCTGGATACTGCCAACATGAGTGACGCCGCTCCAGCCGATGTACTCAATCATACTGTTGCCCAGATGAGTACTTGCGCGAGAGAAATGCAGTCCGTGTATGTCATAGTGGGCAATACTATGTTCGCGGCCATCGTTATAATCGACAGGTTCTTCCGACGCTTCATCAACAATGTTGAGGTAGCGACGCATAATGCTATAGAACTCGCGTAGAACAGGTGGGCAATCCCTACGCAAAAAGCCATCGCCGCAGGTTTGCCATACGCGTCCATGTTGTGGTAATGATTTTTTCATGCTCGCCTGTTTCGAGTGAATACATAGCAGAAAGAAATTCGAGACATATTCACCACCCAGGCGGCCATTTGTATTGAGTTGTTGGAGCTTTCCTATGATTCTCTCAGTGGGAAAGCACCACCAGTTGATTGCAGGGCCAAATGCTAACAGGAAGTCGTAGATGTGGAATGCTGCATGGGGTTTTTGGCGTTTTGTATGCGTTTCAGCGTGTGGATGGCAATCGTAAAGGCCACTAAGCCACTGCCGTATATGTTCGCGATATGCTTGAGCGCGGCGCTCAGATGTCTCGTAGCGACAAACGATTGTGGTGGCCTGGAAAAGATGCATACTATGATCGAGCAGCTTGGCAAAATGATCCTTGTGCGCTCCCGTCTGCTCTCCCCATCGAATTACCAGCGCGATTGGCATGAAGATTGTCGCAAGAAGGCGCCACTCATCGGCTTTCATTGACCCCGCCCCTGCTTCCCCATAATTATTCGGTACATGGTTCACCCAGGACGGAGTGGAGGTTTCGCGAATGACTTTTTGGACGAATTCGATGTCGGACTTATCAATATTTCGTCTCAGCGGCAGGTTGCTCTCGTCCTCATAGATTTTCGCAAGAGGAAATGCGGCTCGCTTATAACCAAGTTAGACGCAGAAGCGAAATTTAGAGTATACACGAACCCAATTCATGAGAAGCCTAAGTAACTCTTTTTTCTACTCCAATTATCTCCGCGCCAACCAATGGACCGAGTCTTCCCTAACTCAACCCCAAAATCTACAATTGGTCGGAGATACGGATTCAAATCGCTGACATTGCCTGGAATTATGCAGAGATACTCGTTCTCTGGTAGAAAACAAAAAATTTTGAGGAAGATTAAGGCAATAAGCTGCGAGGATCCCGATCGACTCGCTAGAGCAGCCATCATAACTGATACTGAAAACCAGTCGCAACCTGTCGTCTGCGTCGAGGGGTTCCTCGGCAGTCGGCGGGGCTACTAGACGGGACTGGTATACGAGTAGTCGGCAGCCAACAGAGAGCTCGCCAATGGCCCAATGCCAGGAAAAACCTTGCCGCTCTCTTTTCGCGTCGCAATTGTCGTTTATCTAATCCCAAAATTTTGTAAAGGTGCTCGACGACCGTCCTTCTTGTCGATTATCAAGAAAGGAGTACAAATTTTGTGTTGTTAGACGATCGAGCGAAAGAAACCAAGAGACGAGCAGCATGAGAGAGCGGATAACGAAAGTGATTAGCGTGAGCCTTGGGAATAGTAATTTGCCTTGGGCTGAGAATGTAGCCCGATTGCTAGATAATTCATCACTGATGTAAGACACAAAAAAAGTATCGATATCGTTCTCGTACCCTGCATACGTGACTTCAGGAGAGATATACAGGCATTTCGATATGTTTGTGGTCCATCGGCATTGAAGGGAGCTAGCTTTTCTTTTCTAGCGCGTTGAGCCCATGGCCAAATTAGGGTCAGCGGACTGTCTGAGACGGCGAAAAGAGCGTTGTATGAGCTCCTGTTACAGCTCGGAAGACTTCCGCCTTCCATACCTCGCGTATTTTGTCGACGCAGAGCGCGGTCGACAAAACGCAAGACTTGCCACACCACGGATAGCGCAGAGCGCCCAACAGCGGTGGTGGTGGCGGTCTTGGGAAGAAAAGCGTGACGTGACTGATGTCGTCACCGCGGATCATAAACCGCGGCCATCCTTCGAGCAAACAGAAGCGCTTCCTTGCAACTCATGTTGACCGCGCTCTGCGTCCGTGAACCACTGGGAACGCATTCGACTCCTCCCTCAAACTAGCCAGATTCCATTGCCGCGCTTTCAACTTTCTTCCCTCGTTTGAGGTCGACCTCAATAAGACTCTCTGCCGCACGCTTGGATGCGGCGACCTGCTGGAAATCATTATCGCGAAAACCTAGCTGGGAAGAACATCCCTCAACTGGCACTTGGCACTCGTTATTTAGTGGTACTGCAGTGTAAGATACGTATAATTATCAACGATGCCTTTTCTATGATGCAAATGTAAGCAAATCATAACCCCAATCATTGCCATCCTTGCTGAATCA
Source organism: Mycena indigotica (assembly GCF_014461135.1). Taxonomy (NCBI): domain Eukaryota; kingdom Fungi; phylum Basidiomycota; class Agaricomycetes; order Agaricales; family Mycenaceae; genus Mycena; species Mycena indigotica. The sequence goes on along the minus strand of NW_023503014.1, from coordinate 1,287,480 downwards.
TCGCCGCCCGCCGAGGGTTCATTTCCGCTGTTGGCCAGGCAGGGGGGACCCTGGTCGATGCTCAGACTGTATTTCCAGGCCGCGTCGGCGTCCTCCCTCCGGCCCCAAACGGAGTCTTGCTGCCTGTTGTGGTCTGCTGGCTTTGCGATTCATGGAGACGTCTAGATAAGATAGTATCATCCTCATTGATCATCTCACGTGGTGGAATAAGCCGTACCGGACTTTGAACGCGTCGCACAGCTCGAAGACGCCGACAGCTGCAGCATCGAAGAGAATGTATGATTCAGGGGTTACTTGGACGGGCTACAAGGATCATGAGCATGAGAACGAAACCGAAGACTTCAAACAAACAACATGTGAATTCTCGTTGCCAGTGGCGAGGAAGCACAGGCTGAAAGGGCTCGGGCCTCTTGCGGTTCAGTGTAAAGCCATACATAATCTTGCCGCGATTAGCAGCGAGCGAGACCTTGAGGAAGATAGAGTACGTCCAGTGCCGACATCTCTTCTCCAGCAATTCACTCACGAAGGTCATCTTCGGAACCGGCCTTGTAGCGATCATGCGCCATAAGTTACTCGACTTTGCGAGTCATTGCTGGCATGTGGTTGACTATCAGTTCATCCAAATCCGAGTAAATATGAGGCTGACATGACGCTCTTCTTGGTAACTTCATAAGTGGAAAGGCGACTGGGCATTTTGTGTTTCGGGACATCAATATCTGCCTGTTCCTCTTCGTTGTCGTCGTGGAAGCGGAATTGCATCTCGTCGTCTCTTTTGTCCTTGCGCTTGATCAGAGGCCACTTCTGCCGCCACTTCGGCATGTCTTGTTCAGAGGAGGTATCTGTCACCTTGAGCCGGGCGTCGACGACGGTCACGCAGAGAGCAATACTTTTAGAGCTCCTTCAAGTCCAAAGATCCCTGGGAGAAGAACCAGAATCAAATAGAAGGAGGTGGTCGCGCCTGTGATGCCAAATGAAGGGTACTTCAACAGACTCGAACATTGTCGCAAAGTATACGTCACAGCTCCAACCATTTACGGGCTGAAAGACTTGAGTTCGCCATTGGGAGTGAAATAGTCCAAGGCTTTCTTCTTGGAGAAGTTCGTCGGAAGTGGAGTGTGGTTGGTAGAACACGCGAGTTGTAAACGCTCAGGAGCATCTTTAATAAGATCGTCATCTTCTGTTAGGAAGATATTGCCGAGGGTTCAAGACCTGAACGAGAGTTAATAATGGATAATTTTGGGAAATGCAAGTTTGCGCACACCGGCTTCAGCTTTGCCGTATTTGCCTTCGTTACCGTCGTCATCCTCCAAAGCATAATCGTAGTCATGCACATCGCCGAAGACATCATATATCTCTTGCCATGACTAGGAACTATGTCGACATGAGAAAATGTACAGGAACCTCTAGGTGGAATAGAAAAAACCTTGCATCTATCTATGCCTGTGTGAGTTCTGGACGAGCACGGGCCATCTTTCTACCAGCTTGTTGTTGCTTTTTTCTACGCTCGTCGCGTTCTTGGTCATTCATTGCGTCTGCTGTGTTTGCTGGTGTCTGGCTGACCCAGTGATGATGACCGTCAATGAAGACTTGGGGGGAAGACACGACGCCAATGGGTTGGATTTCTGTCAATGGGACTGAGTGAGACCGCTAGTATCGATTATCAGACCTTGACATGCTCAAACTGAAGCACATACCTAATTTATTCCTCCTCGACCTTCACAAGGATGGACGATTTTAAGCGGATCGAACCGCGCTGAGAAGCAAAAAACGCCATCCCAAATGATGCAAGAATGGAGGACACGAAGAAGGCTTGCCAAGAAGAGAGATGAGGAGTCACCCAATTTCTCGATCGACAGCAAGTTTTCGAATAGGCGACTCATCGAGCTGGGCCCGCAAAGCCCCATCAGCGAAAAACAAAACGGGGCAAAATAAGAACGACTCACCAGAAGCCAACATTACGATGTGTGCCAGTGGTTTGTTGGCGCAGAGCGCGCCCAACAGTGACCGGAAATAAGGCCTACCACCAGGCGCAGAGCGCCCAACGGTGGTGGAGGCTTGGGAAGAAAACGGGGATCGGTGTGACGTGACTGATGGTCATGCAAGCACTCTCCTCCGATAACAGCTGTAAGGGCAACCCCGGAGGCCTGAGATCAAGGTCCTAGCAGGGGAGGATCCAAAGAGTGAATAGAAGTAAGCAAATACAAGTGAGGCTGACCTAGCAGGGGAGGATCCAAAGAGAAGAAACTCTAAGGGTCCGCCTGCTAGGTAGCGGAACTATATACTGCGCTCTTGACGCGCCAAGGTTGATCGTTGCTCCGTGCAGTATGCCTGCGCCATGTCGCAGGCCAGGTCCCAGGGGGATCGCCAGGCGGGGGCGGCGATGCGCCTGACGGAGGCGGTGATGCGATCACCGGAGTCGGAACCGGAGTCGGACCGAATCGGGATCGTCTCCGAGGGGCCGAAGGGGAGGTTCCCCTGACATCACCCCCCTTTGAATGCGGCGTCCCCGACGCATAGACCGGAACGGAATCGAGTCGAAGGTTGCGGAGGCGATGTGCCGTGGTTTGCCAGGGTACTTACGGTAGAACTCCGCGATTTTGTCCGGGGCGAAGACGCGGTCGAAGCGGACCCACTGGTCGTGCGACGCGTCGTAGCCTTTCCATCTGACGGTAATTCAGCCGTTTATACCTCACCCTTGCGTCCAAGATCTCCTCTACTTCCCACTCCGGGACTCCGTCCTCGAGGTCCGGAGGGGGCTGGTCGTAGCCGGGGCGTCCGTCGAAGGGGTCGTCTTGGGCGAGCTCAAGCTTGACGACGGGGAAGACCGGGTGGAGCTTCGAGTAGCGCGGAGGGAGGTCGAGCTTGTAGGCACCTTTGCTGATCTCCGCGACTATCTTGAACGGACCGAGGCGGCGGTGGGAGAACTTCTCCGAGGGGCGAGTCGTCCTGATGTCAGAGGCATCCAGCCAAACACGGTCGCCAACCTTGAACTCCGGAGACGGAGTGCGTCTCCGGTCGTAGTAGCGCTTATACTCTTCCTTGGCCTTAGTGAGCGCGGCCTTGGCTCGGCAACCCCAGTGGCAATTCGGTCGCGGAACTCGTTCACAGACTCCATAGCGGAACGGGCTCCGGGTTCAAAGCCCATGCGCGGAAGCCGTCCCGTGTCCGTCATGAAGGGGACTTGCTGCGTGGATGAGTGGACGTGGTTGTTGTAAGCGAACTCCGCGGCCGGAATCAGCTCATCCCAGTCGTCCTGCTGATAGTTGGTGAAGATCCGCAGGTACTGCTCCAACTCCTGGTTGACGCGCTCTGTCTGACCGTCCGTTTGCGGATGATACGCGGTGGACGTGGCTGGCTTGATGCCGATTAGACGCCAGAGTTCTCGGGTGAAGTCCGCGATGAACTGTGAGCCACGGTCGGAGACGTATCTTCTCGAGTCCCGTGATGGCGCCAGACATTCCGGTAGTAGAGGCGGGCTGCTCCTACTGCGTCGACCGTGGTATGGCACTCGGAGAAGTGGGCTCGCTTCCCAAGGGTGTCCACGACGACCATGATCGCGTCGTACCCATGGGCCTCGGGAGCTCGACAATGAAGTCGACGGAGACGGTATGCCAGCGCTCCGGGGGTGTTTCCGTCGGGTGTAGCTCTCCGTGGGGCAGTCTCCGGAGCGCCTTGGTGCGACAGCACAAGTCGCAGGTCGCGACGTACCGGCCGATATGGCGAGACATCTGAGGCCACCAGTAGTTCCGGGAGACCAACTCCAAGGTCTTGAAGCGACCGGCATGTCCGGCGACTCGAGTGTCATGGCAGAGCTCGATGATGCGCCTCCGGAGGTCCTTGTCCTTGGGCACGACAATCTTCCCACGGAAGTGGAGAAGACCACCGGAGACGGCCCACTCGTCGGAGCGTGAGGAGCGGGGGCCTCGAGCTTGACCTTGGACCTTTAGGAGTTGCCGGGCCGCTAGTGCGACGGGCTCCTCCAGGTCAGGCTCACCGGAGAGGGCATCGCGAATGTCGCGAAGAAGTTCGGAACCGGGACCGGAACGGAAACACCCTCGAGTGCGCGGACGTGGAAGAGTTCGGGCCGCAGAAGGACGACGTCGGAGTTGTCGGAATCGATTCCGTGGTCGGGTCTCCGAGAGAGGGCGTCAGGTCGGCCCATGTCGCGACCGGGCTTGTGGTGCAGCGTGAAGTCGAACCGGGAGAGATAGAGGGACCAGCGGGCCTGTCTCCGGTTGAGGTGCTGCGTCTTCCTGAAGTACTCCAAATTCTTATGGTCAGTCCAAATCTCGACGGGATGCGCGGCACCCTCGAGGAAGTGTCTATACTCCTCGAGTGCGCGGATGATCGTGAGGCATCTCCTTGTCGTGGATTTCGTAGTTGCGCTGGACATCATTTAAGCTTTTGGAATAGAATGCTACAGGGTGCCACTTCCCGTCCGGGGCGGATTGTGAAAGAACCGCCCCGTCGCATAATCAGAGCTGTCCGCCTCGAGTCGGAAAGGCCGTGCGTCGTCCGGAATCGCCAGGACCGGTTCCGAGGTGACCGCGTCCTTGATCGCTTGGAACGCGGAGGCCTCCGCGTCGCCCCAAAGTCCATTGCTGGTCCTTCTTGGTGAGCGCAAAGAGAGGACGCGCGAGGGCCGAGAAGTCGCGAATGAACCTGCGGTAGAAATTAGCGAACCCAAGGAACTGCTGAACATCCTTCTTGTTTTCCGGAGTCGGCCAGGCGGAGACGCCTGCGACCTTGACGGGGTCCATTTCGACGTGGTTGTGGGAGATGATGACTCCGAGGTATTCGATTGACGATTTTTCGAAGTCGCACTTCTCCGCTCGGAGGTACAACTTATGCTCTCGGAGTCGGCGCAAGACCTCCTGGACGATCTGTCGGTGTTTCCGGAGGTCGGAATGGGCGATCAGGATGTCGTCCAGGTAGATCATGACGTCTCCGGAAAGGATGAGGTCCTGGAAAATGTCATTCATCATCGTTTGGAACGTCGCAGGAGAGTTTGTCAGGCCGAAGTACATCACCAAGGGCTCGAACAGGCCTCGGTTAGTCCGGAAAGCTGCCTTCCACTCATCACCTTCTTTGATCCGGACGTTGTTGAAGCCCCAACGAACGTCGAGTTTGGTGAAGTAACGAGCGCCTTTGAGCCGGTTGATGAGGTCGTTGATCAGCGGAAGGGGGTACCGGTTTTTGACGGTCATCGCGTTGAGGGCCCGATAGTCCTGGACAAAGCGGAGTCCGCCGTCCTTCTTCTTGACGAAGAAGACCGGAGACGCCATCGGAGACTTGGAGGGGCGAATCCGGCCCGTCGACAGCCCTTCCTCGATGAACGCGTCGAGCTCGCGTTGCTCAAGGGGCGAGATGGGGTACACCTTGCAGTTGGCCGGCTTAGCGTCGGGGACGAGTTCGATGGCGTGGTCCCAGGTTCTCCGTTCCGGGAGCGTGTCGAAAGACTCCTTGTTGAAGACGTCCTGGAACTCTTTAGCCCAGTCCGGGATCTCGGAGGGCGGGGGGAGCGGAGTTCCTGGCGAAGGCTTCAGCCAGGCGCTGCGAGACAGTACTGCCAGCGCGTATCTCCTCCGAGGGACGGAACGAGGTGTAGAAGATGCGGTCACCATCTTCAAGCTGACCATCGTCATCGTCGTCGTCAGAGTCCGGCGTCAGATCAGGCAGGCCGGAGTCGTCACCGGAGACGGAATCCTCTCCGTCGTCAGACCCAGAAAGGTCCATGGCGCAGACCGAGGGGAACGGGCCGGAGCGGAGTCGCTTCTGGAGCAGCCGGAGTCGCCGTAGCTCAGTCCGTTCAACGCGTTCTTCCTCGCGGCAAGTGGAGCAGCCGCGGGGGCACCGCGTCATCTTGACCTCCTTGGTTTCCCAATCGATCTCTGGGTTATGCTTCCGCAGCCAAGAGTACCCCAGGATGAGGTCTTGTTTACCGAGATGGGTGACGGCGAGTTGAACGCGCTCGGAATGGCCTTTGTAGCGTAGGACCAAGTCCGCGATCTGGTTGATGGAGCCAGCATCATTCGGAGTGCCATCGACGTTGAAGACCGGAATCGGCTGCGCCAGGGTGCGGACCGGAATGCCATTCCGAGCGACGTAGTTCGTGTCGATGAAGTCGGAGGTGGCACCACAGTCAACAAGCCCAGAAAGGGAGAGCTTCAACGCACTGGTGGTGGACTCTAGCTCCAACGGGAGGTGGAGGGAGTTTACTCCAGGGGAGGCAGCGACAGTGTACTGCTTGGGCAATTTCTTTTCCCAGGCAGTGAGGCGGCGAAGGACGACAACCGGAGTCGCGGGCGGAGTCGGAGACGGAGTCGAAATGGGGGGGAGGGGAGGTATGTCTTTCGTTTCAGGCTCGTTGTAGGGCAAAGGAATTGATTCGTCATACAAACAAGCGAAAACGATTTATGGACGCGAACGAGGGCACACCAGTCACTCGTCGCGGGGACAAAATCCTCTCCGGCCATCGACTCCGCAGCTGTCTCCGGCAGCGCAGCTGTGTCCGAGTAGCGGGCGATCAACTCCGCTAACATCTCGTCACCGAAGTTGTTGGATCACCTCGTCGAGGATGTCCATTGAGCGGACGTCCGCGGGGGAGGGGGCAATCCCGGGCGAGATGGTTTGGGTCGCCGCACCTGAAGCAGGCGCGACGAGGGGCACCCCGAGCCCTAGTGCGATCCAACTCCATGGGGACGGGAGCTGGAGGCGCCGGAGCGGGGGCGCGGGCCGCGGGTGGCACGACCGGAGCCACCGGGCGGAAAGGGGCCGGAGCCGGGATGCGGTTGACCGGAAACGGAGTCCGAATCAAACCGCCAGGCGTCTTGGGGGCGGCTGACTTGATCAGCTTGGCCCGGACCAGGGCCTCGTATTGACGGAAGGCCCGGGTGCGCCAGCTAAGGTAGTCCCGGAGGTCCGGGGGGTCGTTCGAGGACGTGATTCCGTTGTTGATCAAGGGGTCAAGTCCGTGGCGGAACTTGGTCACCTTGACCAACGCGTCTTCGAATCCGGCGAGGTCCATCAGGTCCTCGAAGTCGTCGGTGTACTGGTAGACATCCTTTGTGCCCATGTGATAGGCGGAAGTCTCCAGTTTGGAGAGAGCATGATCTTGCTCGTTCTCCTCAACGAACCGGAGTCGAAACTCGGAAACGAACGAGCCCCAGGACGGAAACGGAAACGGGGCTTTGCTTCCGTGGCGCTCCGCCCATTGCTGAGCGGGTCCTTCTGCCATAAACGACATGGCATAGCGGACGGCCTTTTCTCTCACTCGCCTCTCCGTTGACCACAAAGGCCTCAGGGGCAAGGCGGGCGTAGGTGCGGACCGCGTAAAGGAACGCGCGGCCGCGTTTCCGATCGCCGTTGAAGGTGAACGGAGGGTTTGGTCGCAAGACCAATTTTGAGGCGAGGTTGATGTCGCCAAAGAGGGCTTCGGAATCGCCCTGAACCGGAGTCGGAGTCGGAATCGACGTCTCCGGGGGTGGTGTTGTTTGGGGTCCGCCAGCAGTATTAGCGGCGGCAGCGGCAGCGGAAGCCTGGGTGGTGAGAAGAGTAAGGGCCTCAGTTAGGCGGTCGATTTTCGCCTCGAGTGCATCCAGCCGAGTGTCAGCGTCAGGAGTAGCTCCGGAAGGCATGACAGGTGCGGGACGACAGGAGTGACAGAGGAGGAGGGGACAAGTGGTAGGGGCGGTGACGAGGGCGGAACGGACTCGTATTCCGAGCCTGAGTCAGCGCCGAACCTAGCAATCTTGTCCGGTTGATCCCGTAGAGAGTTTCTTCTGCTGTAAGGGCAACCCCGGAGGCCTGAGATCAAGGTCCTAGCAGGGGAGGATCCAAAGAGTGAATAGAAGTAAGCAAATACAAGTGAGGCTGACCTAGCAGGGGAGGATCCAAAGAGAAGAAACTCTAAGGGTCCGCCTGCTAGGTAGCGGAACTATATACTGCGCTCTTGACGCGCCAAGGTTGATCGTTGCTCCGTGCAGTATGCCTGCGCCATGTCGCAGGCCAGGTCCCAGGGGGATCGCCAGGCGGGGGGCGGCGATGCGCCTGACGGAGGCGGTGATGCGATCACCGGAGTCGGAACCGGAGTCGGACCGGAATCGGGATCGTCTCCGAGGGGCCGAAAGGGAGGTTCCCCTGACAACAGCCGCCAACCTGGGATGAACGAGAGCGCGCTTTGCGCTTCGTTACTGTGTGTCTGGGATGGGATAGAAGTAAACGTGTGCGCGCATAGCGCAGCGTGTTAACTCGTGGCTAATCTGCTCGTCAACTTCAATTTCAACATCTCTCCGTCCCGACCAGGTTTGACCCGAGAGTTTTCCTTCAATCAGCTGTCCAAGTCCCTCCCAAGTCCAGGGTCACGATTGCGGGGTTTCCACGGTGGACAGGTGTGGTGACGGATGAGATGGACGACATTCATGCCATGAATTGGGCAAGTACATGAGATTTTTGTATCGGCCTATACGGGCGAACAGGCCCTTCAAAATGCACTACTTTCCATCCTAATCCATTGAGAATTGAGGGAGAAATCGTGGATTTTCAATTACAGGTACGCATTTCAATTCTGATGCCCACCCATAGTACCGTTCTGTTAACCGAGACCAAGAGACAAGTTTTGACGGCTTTGCGAGCCTTGGATGATATTCATTGTGCACGGCAGACTCTGTCCATTTTGGCAACGCAGCTGGTTAGTCTAGATCCGAATGCTTACTGACCGCCAATGTCTCCATATACCACTGTTCAACCAGCCTTTCGTCTGATCCAAGGCAACCAGTCTTTTTCGACCACAACTTACCTCCGCTGCTCTATCATCCAACTTTCACGCAGGGAAATCCTCCGAGTACAAGCTTCCACCTCTTCGACATCACCTCTGCCTCAACAATCATGGCATGCGTTTGGACCTGAAGCCTTTCCTGAATGCGCGCACTGGCACTATGCAAGTCTAGATCTGAATGCTTACCGACCACCGATGTCCCCCATATACCATTGTTCGACCACCGATGCCATCGTTCAACCAGACCTTTTGCCTGACCCAAGGCAACCGACCTTTTTCGACTACAACTTGCCCCCGCCGTTTCAAGTTTACTATCCAACCTCTCCGATACTTTGTCAACCGCCACCCATGCTTCCTTCGAAACTGCCTCCAATGCCGGTTACAATAACTGAGAAGAAGATTGAAATGCAGGTATGAACTTGACGCCACTCTTATTGTCTTACGTTATTGACAATGGCAAATTTAGTACAACTTACAACAGCAGCTATGTAGCATCACGCAATGTGATGTTTCCACCGCTCTCTCCCATGAGCTATCCTCCTCAGCCTGATTATAGGAACCAAATCCTCAATATGTACGGTGGTGGGACTGGGTTTGGTATGATGGCGCGCGGAAGTCGCCGATTCGAAACCCAAACACCCTCATTTACTAGTAAGATGCTGGACCAGTTTCGTTTGGCACACAAGCTCAATAGTGCCACAAGTGAAGAAATCCAATGCGTATTCGATGAAATCGACCCCGACAATACATTACATCTAATTCAAGATGTTTTCGGTAATTATGTGAGTTGCTTCAACTTTTGCCGTCCCCAGCTTACGACTCTGCTCACTGCAGGTAATACAGAAGCTACTGGAACATGGTACCCAGGCCCACAAGGACACTCTTGTTGGTGCCATGGAAGGCCATATCATCTATCTATCATCCAATGTCTATGGCTGCCGCTTGCAAAAAGTCAAGTCGACGTCTAACCAACTTACGAATAGCTAACAACAATGAAAGGCTTTTGAATGTGTAACTCCGGAGCAGCAAGTCAAGTTTGTTCAAGAACTCGAGCCCCATATTCTCAGATGTGCCAAAGACTCGAACGGGAATCACGTAGGTGATCTACCTGAGGCTGGGGAATGAACATGACTCATTCGCATCAAGGTTATTCAGAAGGTTATCGAACGAGTTTCCCCTGACAGACTTGGTTTCATTTCAACATTCATCGGCCACGCCCATGGGCTTGCTTCTCATCCATTTGGCTGTCATGTCTTGCAACAATGTCTCCGTCACCTTCCTGAACCATACACCCGGCCACTTCTCGATGAACTTACAAGTCATACCGCTAATCTTATGCAAGATCAATTTGGGGTCAGTGCTAGTACTTGCCTTTCTTTTTCCTCTTCAAGTTGGCTTATTGCGTTGGTTGTAGAACTATATCGTCCAGTTCATTCTGGAAAACGGATTGCCTTGCGACCGATCGTCCATTCTTACTCAGCTTCAGCGGGCGTGTGCTAGCAATGGCTTGCCACAAGTTTGCCTCCAACGTCTGTGAGAAGGCGATGATCTTTGGTGACTCAGATGGTCGCAAGGCGATAATCGAAGAACTGATGGGACCGGCTTTGCGACCTGATGGCCTGACACCAATCGGGTTGCTCATGAAGGATCAATACGGCAGTGAGTTTTCCAACTAAGAAGACTGTGATAAGCCCTTCTCACTCGCGATTCAGATTATGTTCTCCAGCGAGCGCTTGCAGTAGCGGAAGGCGAGCAGAAAGAGGCTCTCACCAATGCTATTCGTCCCCAACTGGCCACTATGCGCAAACATGCTGCTTACAGCAAACATCTTGCCTCTAGTGCGATTTTCTTCCACTTCTCATCCTTCTGAAGCTAACTTTTTGATTCAGTCGAACAGGAATTGCGGAAACACGCGCCCAAGCCCGATTGTGTATGTATAAGTTCTTGTCTGAAGAAATAATTGGAGATATATAATTGCATCACACACTGCGAATCCGTTCTTTCTATGTATATCTTGTTTTTATGGCCTCAACGCTCCTAGCATAGTCAAGCAAATACGTGCAAATAGCTGCGTCATAATGGCGATCACGTGTCCGCATTTTTCCCCGCCGTCCCTCAGGCGACCGTCAATATCGTCAGCGACTTGCGCATCACCACTAGGAAGCTCTGAAGACGCTCACAACAGCCAAACAACGTCGTCCGACGGTGACAACACGCTCACAAACCGGCCAACCCCTCAAAAACGCGTCCAACGGTCAATCCAGTCCCCATTTCCATGTAGAATGTAAAGCTGGGACATACACTAATGTGCTTAGGTGCGATTGGACTTGTCATATGTCATCTCATCTGAATTTCCAGGCAGATGCTTTTACCCGTCATCTGGGCCCTGGCTCTTTTTTCTGCTCGTGCTCGCTGTCATCAAGCGTCCTTTCTACGAGAAGGACTACAAGAGCACTTCGGCTCTTAATCGACATCTTTCCAACTGCTCTTCGAAAGCCCAAGGCCAGCAAGAGAATGTGCGGGCTGTCGTTGCCCATGACGCGGATTTGGCAGCTATTCGGGAAGCAGAAGAGGCTGCTCAAGCCCAGATACAAGCTCAATGTGCGTGGCCGTTTTCGCTGTGGCCAATTAACCGCAGGCCATATTTCGAGCGAGGCGGTGCGCTGGATTCGCAGACGGGAGACCAGACATTTACGGATCGACTTTATGGCGAAGAGGCGGGGCAAGAACTGTCTCAGCTGGAGATTGAGCAACTCCAAGGTGCGTAACTGGCTTCTGTGATATATTCCTTTACTTACAGTTTGTAGAAAACAGCGTCAAGATGAACGCGCTCCTCTCGATCTGCGTGGAGAGTTGGAGCGTTACCAGGCGCGGCTAATAGAGGTCAAAGGGGAAATGGACGAGCTGAGAGAAGAGGGACATGTTATTCTTGGAACGTGAACGGCTGCGGCGCGCGAGCTCAAGGAGGCCAATGCAGCATTGGAAAAGTGGGAAGCGGCAGCAAAAGGTGCAGCTCCGCTTGCCCATGGCCAACTTGTCTTTCCATTGTGGTACACGTAGATTTAGTCTTGAAAGGGAGTAGAAGGTATGTATGATGAAGAGAACGAGGAATTATACAATGGAGAAAAGGTATAAGGGGGATTAGGTGTAAAAGGTATGGTGTTGGTCATGGATGAACTGGAAGACGGAGGGTGTCCAGTATAGGCCATGTTTGTTATATCTACAAGAGGTGGACGAGGAAGATGAGTTCATGGTGTGATATCGGCGGGGGGGGGAGTCGTGTCGTTGGTGAAGGAGCGGAATGAGAAGGTGCTGGGGTATTATCCTTGATGTTTTCAGCATTCTCGGATACGGCCGCTGCCCAGCTCAGCGAATCGCGGGTCTGCACGTACATCAGGGTTCTGGTCAAGATGGTTCGTAATGCGCTCTAGGAGCTGCTTGTTCGTGCCGTCCATCGAAATTCCGAGGGCATAGGCAATGGTCTTGAGGTTGTTCTTCTTCCGCCCTGTCAATGCCCCGCGGAAAACCATGCTCGACGCGTTCATCACACGGTCCCTTTCCTCTTCACGTTCCGAGGCCTCCGTTCATCTTCTTTTCGAGATTTCTCTGCCTCTTTTTCCCGCTGCTCAATCGCGTTCCTCGACAAGTCGTAGACCCTCCTCGGAAGTCGAGGGACGAGCCTCAACATTGAGTTTCGGTCGAGCTGATTGCCTACCCTCCTTCGCATTGACACGTTGTTGCATTTGATTGATTTGGGAGCCAGCAAGGGTGACATGAGCACCCAGAAAGCGCGCTTGTCGCCGAGAGACTCCACATACTCACGAGCGATCTTTGCTCGTTTGGCTGGCGGTGCACTTGCAAAGTCCATTGGAGTGGAGCGACGGGTACCGCGGCGAGATGAAGGGCATGGAGTTACTAAGGATAGGATGGTAAGAGTGGGAAGTGCAATCCGTGGGGTCCGAGAGAGAAGCTGGGGCCGAGGAAAGATGGAAGGGTCGATGTAACTCGATGTTTTCAATGTTTTCGGCAGTGTAGGGCGTAGTCTTGATGATAGATATAGACGTCAGCGAAGGTACCATCCTTGAGCTTGATAGCAAAAGGATGGCCCGAGGCCAACGACAGATCGGGGTATTCCTTGCCGCGACCAGGGAGGGCCAAGGGAATCAAGGGAGAATGCGGCAGAGAGTTGGCGGAGAAGACGAGCGGTTGGATGGCGGGCAAATCGAACGAGGGGGCAAGTCGTTCTGGCGATGACGTAGGTCAGAATTTAATCGCAACTCTCGGCCCTAGCGTTGCTCCTAATTGTTCCATGTTTGCGATCGTCAGGAAGGGTCAGGCAGGAAGCGTTCTGCCAATTCAGATGCCTTGCAAGCATTTCGATGTGTTTGCGGTCCATCCGCATTGAAGGGAGCTAGCTTTTCTTTTCTAGCGCGTTGAGCCCAAATTAGGGTCAGCGGACTGTCTGAGACGGCGAAAAGAGCGTCGTATGAGCTCCTGTTACAGCTTGGACGACTTCCGCCTTCCATGCCTCGCGTATTTTGTTGACGCAGAGCGCAGTCAACAAAACGCAAGACTTGCCACACCACGGATAGCGCAGAGCGCGCCCAACAGTGGTGGTGGTGGCGGTCTTGGGAAGAAAAGCGTGACGTGACTGATGTCGTCACCGCGGATCATAAACCGCGGCCATCCTTCGAGCGCGTTTTGCGCTTCCTTGCAACTCATTTAGGTATCGCGTCCAGTCGTTGTTGACCGCGCTCTGCGTCCCGCGAACCACTGAGTCTACTCCTCCCTTACCCTAGCCAAATTCCATTGCCGCGCTTTCAACTTTCCTCCCTCGTTTGTCAATGAGTGTCCGCGGCTGCCCCACATCTTCCTCCAGGACCGAATATTCTCGGCCTGCGCCGCCTGGAGAACGCGGTATTACGTCCTCTCTTCTATGGGTTCGTCAAAAAGACCAAGTTGAGGAAATTCTGTGGTTTGGGACCCAGAAAGGTTTTGTTTGTGCTTGGCGTTGCTACCAAGGGGTGCGTTCGCAGTGATTCCATTAACTTGACTGACTCAAGAGTCCTTGACAGAAATTTGAAGAAGTATTCACAATGGCACTGGAGGGGTCCGCCGAAATCACTTGCCTCGCTTACGATTCCGTCAACAATCGTTTAGCCTTGGGAACTCGACGCAACCGCGTTCAATCTTGGTCTATCAGCGCGCCGAAAGAGAAAGTGCGCTGGACAGCCGAGTTGATTTTCGACGTCGAACTTGATAGCCCAGGGGCTATCGATTTCCACAGGAACATGCAAGAGCCGGACCGGCTCATATACGTCTATATCTCTGAAAGCCCTGGCCGGCGTGTACGCCAATTTCAGAAGATGGTCTATTCCAACTGACTTTCTGAATAGTTGGACGTTGAACGGGGAAGATGGTACCGTTCGAAGCAGTTGGGATGCGGGGGCCGGAATGTAAGTTATTACTTGCTAATTGATCAGAACTGGAGCGCCGCGTTTAGTGGATTCCTCGCTCCAAACGTGGACCAGGGCGTGTTTGGGCTTGGAGACATGCAATCCGGACCAGCCATCTACCGATATCGTGATAATGTTCGCACTCAAACCCTTGATGTTCCTCACCGACGCGAGTGGCTGCGACCCTTGCAGTTCCGTTGGGCCGATCGTGGCACCACGATCGTATCTGGAAGCGACCACGGTGATATATATATATTTGACTATCAAACAGGTGAAAGGCAGCAGAAGGTTCAAGTCAGCACAGATGGCGAATGGGTCCAGGCCGTTGCAGTGAGTATTTATCTCAATGAACTCCCACAATTGTCTGAGGTCCTCCCAAGGTTGCCGAGATTGAAGAGATTTCCACCATTTTTGCTGCCCAAAGTCGTATGACAGAAGGCAAAGAAGACATTGTCGTCTACAAACGGTTACGGGCAGTAGGGTGGAATCTGTTCATGGAACGGATATTTTGGCCTCTGATGGTGTTGGGATTCATGATATTCTTTATGCAGAACTTCGTCATGCCTTTGATGCCAGCCGGAGGCCAGGCGACAGCACACCGCGGACAATACAAGGAAACTCAGGCCAAGGAGACGGCGGCCGAACAAACGGTGTGGAGAAGGGCGCACGCCACACACCACAGACAATACAGGAAGGAAAGCCAACCTAAGCAGACAGCAGCTAAGGAGCCGGTGCGGGGAAAGTCGTACGCGACCGTTATCCGCATGTAGGGCTATAAGCGAGCCTGATCCGCGGTCACGAGGTCAGCCACATCACACTTTTCTTCCGAAGACCACCACCGCTGTTGGGCGCGCTCTGCGCTATCCGTGGTGTGGCAAGTCTTGCGTTTTGTCGACCGCGCTCTGCGTCGACAGAATGCGCGAGGTATGGAAGGCGGAAGTCGAGCTGTAACAGGAGCTCATACAACGCTCTTTTCGCCGTCTCAGACCAGTCCGCTGACCCTAATTTGGGCTCAACGCGCTAGAAAAGAAAAGCTAACTCCCTTCAATGCCGATGGACCACAAACATATCGAAAGGCATCTGAACTGGCAGAACGCTTCCTGCCTGACCCTTCCTGCCTGACCCTTCCTGACGATCGCAAACGTGGAACGATTAGGAGCAACGCTAGGGCCGAGAGTTGCGATTAAATTCTGACCTACGTCATCGCCAGAACGACTTGCCCCCTCGTTCGATTTGCCCGCCATCCAACCGCGCTCGTCTTCTCCGCCAACTCTCTGCCGCATTCTCCCTTGATTCCCTTGGCCCTCCCTGGTCGCGGCAAGGAATACCCCGATCTGTCGTTGGCCCCGGGCCGTCCTTTTGCTATCAAGCTCAAGGATGGTACCTTCGCTGACGTCTACATCTATCATCAAGACACGCCTCAGGCGGGACTAGAAAAGACTTGGGCATGGGAGCGTACTCTCACCATTCCAAACAAAACTGAATCAGAGTTGGTGGAATCAGGTAAGCTTTTACTTTCTGCCATCGGCTACCTGTTCTTCATCTGTTCTAGGATGGCTCAGACTCAAAAGTGGCGACCTTATTGCGTCTCGCAGTTCTGCTGGAACTCAGCTCCCTCACAATGACGTTCCCATGGCTTGGGTCGTCGGCAAGTAAGTTTCAATGCGCGCTTTGCTGTTTTACCCATTTAATTGACCTCGAGCTCATTCCTCTCGATATCAGCGACGCTACACTTATCCAACGTAACCATTTTCTGGGACCTAGCGCCGAACGCGCCTTGCGGCGCCCCGAACGAAGACGATTGCCAAGTACCCTGGGCACCTCCTCGCCAAACTCGCGCGGTTGCGCCCGACTGCCTCTGTCAAAGTTGCCGCGGCTCTCGAAAACCATGTTAGCATTCGTTTTCTTGTTATTGCGTTCCTCCAATTTACTCACCTGTTTTCTGCAGACCCAGTTTGTTTCGATTTGTGCGGTTTCGGTTCTAGAGTTCTCACGACACCAGTGCGTCTGATTAATTCAGAATTTCGGGTTTTCAATTTGACTAAATTTGACCTATATGTATAAGATCTTATACTACCCTTTCTGGCGGAAATAGACAACATAATTTGGCACATTCCCAAGGCGTTCGCACGCTAAGTTTCAACGTCTATACAAGTTGTTACTCGGCAACCTCGTGTACCGTACAGTATTACAAACGAAGTAATAACCCTTGAAATTTAGACTCTACCCTCATCGTCGCCCTCGTCACTGTGTGAATCATCGTCGTTGCTGTTCGAATTCTTGCGACTGCGGTCTGACTGCTGTGCGCTATTGTCGCCGTCAGACGCTTCCTGTTGTTGGTTGTCGTCGTTGTTTGACCTTTGTTCGGCGCTATTGTCGCTGTCATTGTCGTCGTTGTTTGACCTTTGTTCGGGCGCTATTGTCGCTGTCGTCGCCCTTGGGTAAGAATCGAAATTTTTTGATAACCTCCCAAGGTGTTGCAACCATGCGAGGATAAGTGCTCGGCTTAAAGTTTGGGTCCGGCTTTCGACGCGGCTGCGTCCTGCGACGCGGACGGTTGGCTTCCAACCATTCTGGAAACGGTGGGCTCGGGGCCGGACCAGCAAACGGTTCTGGTTCAATTTCCCCAGGACGAACAAACTTTGATGTAGAACCTTGCGACAACTCTGTAGACAGGTCGCCCATACCAGGTGCGATGGCGGAAAGGGCGTCAGATTGGATAACGCTCCGATCTCGCTGCGTTTTGGAAGAAATTGGATCTCTAAAGCAACAGATGAAGTTAATGGAAGGGGTGTCTATGGGTTGAAGTTATGTACTGACTCATCGTCAGTCAACAATGTGTCCAAGATGCCATTAATGGACAAGTCGAGAGTAGCAAGCTTGTGAAAGTAGTATTCAAAGCATAGCATACACACGGGCTCAGTGCACCAATCGCGGTCCACTTCGCTGCCATCAATGTTTCGTGCTTGCGTGTGCATGTTGAAGTGCGTGAGCGACAATCTTTTGAGCTTCGGTTCTATATCTGGGAGTCGGCCTCCCCAGCCGCGGCGACAGCGCCCTCCACGTGGGCAGACGAGAGAAGAGAGCGTGAACCTCCTTCGGGGTCGCCAGAGGGTTAATAGACGTATGAACCATATGCTCTTTCGCTTACCTTGAAAGGTTTTCCTCCTCATCGTCTTCGTCGGTATCAATTTCACCTGTCTTTCTGGAGCAAGTTAGAAGAAAGCTAGATCTGAAAATTATCTTCGCTTACCTGGGACGGTCGTCCTTCCTTTCATCATCCCCAACGGTTCCCTCATCATCATCGCCAGAATCAGTCGCACCCATTCTAGAGGAAGTTAGAATATCTCTAATCGGAGAATTGGACGGGCCTTATCGGCGCGGAGCTGATGATTCTGCCTTCCTCGATTTGTTTGCGGCGGATTTGGCGGGCGGGTTTGGAATTGGATGGTGCGGGGATAATAGTCCTGCCTTGAGTCTCTTGTTCTTTGAGGCTTTGGCGGGTGAGTTTGGATGGTGTGGGACCAATAACGCTTCTTTCGGTCTCTTCCTTTACGCGGCTTTTGCGGGTGGGCCTCGGGGGTAGCGGAGAGTCGATGTCACTTTCGCTCTCATAGTCGATGATTACTTTAGGTTCCTTTCGTTTGATATTGCGAGTTAACTTCCTGTAGAAGGATGATTAGCAGCATATAATCCACCAAAACCACGCACCATGCGTTGTCCCTCGGTTCATACCATTTGTATTCGTTATCGCCGACTCTTTTTCCTTTGAATTCGCGCAGGGGCAAGCAGCGCCTTCGGACCTGCGGGGCGCTTTTTCTCGTTACTCAGCTCCCCATCGACTTGTGCAGGGGCAAGCACCGTCCTCGAGCCTGAAGCGTGCTTTTTCTCATCGTTGGAACCTGAAGCGCCTTTTTCTTGTCATTCAATTTCTCGTGACCCTCTTCGCCCTGTCCCTCGATCTCCGTTCGTTTTTCGTTTGGGAGGCATAGCTATCTATTACTAGTATTAGCCGAGGTCAAAAGTGAGAGCGCAGGTGTCACACATTTGCATTTTGCGTCCGAGTCACACCCTTTCCTTGTCACGCTTTGCAGCCTTTGCTGATCTCTTGCGTACATCTATCCCAAGCTCAGCTGTATAATTATGGACAGCCAGAGCGTTATCTGTACACTTTTCACCACCTGCATCAGAGAAGGACTTGCGCATAAGAACCGGTAATTAAACTGCTTCGTTCCAGAAAAGGCGTTAGGTTCGCGCCCGACTCGGAGGGCTGACGATCCGCCAGAATCCAGATCTATGTAACTTGAAGCCAACTCCTGCACATTTTTTGTCTGAAATTCGACTCGATTCAGACAAGAAGAAATCGGCAGCACTTATTGAATGACAAAAAATACAGCATATGATACAACTACACTAATCACGCTTGACTACTAAGGGGCAACGGTCCAAGAAATAGGCAGAATGATCGGTATGCTTATCAGCGAGCCCATTCATTCGAATCGCTGATTTCCATTCGTGGGATTTCATCAATTTGGCCCCACCTGCGCGCATCTCTCGCAAGCGTGCCTGGAACCAGTGTTCGCAATTAGCATTCCACCAACCCGTGTTGAGCCCGGACGGTCGAAAACTGCTGGGAGGTGGCCACCATGAGATATGCTTGAGTTGCGATGAGTTCTGCTCTGTAAAGCTTTGAATTAAAATGGCCTAGCCAGCGAGCCAAGATTACCTGTTGAAACCGAATATACTCCGCAGATGAGGTCTACCTCGTCTTGTTCCAGAGCAGATTGATATAGTCCATCCTCGCCCAGATTCAGAATCTTGCGACTAAAAAAAAGTTCTTCGTCTGAGGGGTACGACGAAACCAAGTCCTCCGGGTTCTCAATCACCATGCGAGCGAGCCTACCGACGAATCCCCCCTCTAGCAATGCCAATGCGCCACGCGGTGTACACAGAAACTCTTCCCGGCGCTGAACATAGGCGTAATAATCGAGCATGTCGCCTTGGTGCTGCTCCGGTCGCATACCGAGTCGTTTGGGCAGGTGCGAGCCATCTTTATACGTTGAGATAGGAGCACATTTGAAACTCGCAGGTCTGCGCCAAGCGGGGTAAAACTCTGCACCAATGCGGGCAAGATGCCTGACAATCTCGATCGTGCTTTGTTTACCCAGTCGAAGGCATTCTACTACCAAAGCAGCATCGTGAATCACGATGTATGGCTCCTTCAACTCGTCAAAGACCGGAGTGAGGACGTAAAAAACATAGGGATTGCCGCCGAATTTGCAACACAGAAACCGACCAGCCTTCTTGTTGCAGGACACTTCTGCGGTCGGACAAGTCGGACAGGCCGAAAGGAATGGTGTCCGGGGTCTTCTCGTCGATGATGCATCGGAAAAGAACCCCAATGTTGTTCGTCTCCGTAGACCTGCGATTTCCCGCTGCCCATTTAAGTGATCTTTTTGTTTTTACACAAAGGTGACCTTTTTATATAAACAGAAAGAAGCATCGAAAGCCCATCTTTCAAATCGTCTTTCGTGATCAGGGAAAGGTCAGCTTTCTGTCTGTCTGAAACACAAGCAAAAAGGCATTGTTTTGATATCTGTTTCTATGCAATTAAAATTCAGTATTTCTTTCACTGAGAAATGTATATAAAAATGTGTAAAATGAATTCATGTTTTTACTGGGAAAGAAAATTTTCAATTTGCCGTGTGATGGGCATCGCTGGAGTGGGACCCGTGATTGGAGCGATGCTGCTCAAGTTGCGGCCTTTAAAGGCCACTCGCTGTTGTGTGCAGTTCAACTGCACATCGGGTGAGTGGCAAAGTGTCAAAACATGCACTTCGCTGCTACCCCACCGCTACTCTATCGTTAGGGTAGAGCACGGGTCAGGGTCGACCCGCAGGGTTTCAGGGTAGGGTCTGTCAGGGTCAGGGTCAGGGTATGACAATTTCTAAACCCGGCCAAACCCGGACCCTCTCAGGGTCAACCCGGAGGGTCCAATGAGCTGTTGTGATTTAACAATTCCCTATCTAAACTTGATTTTTGTGAGTTTTTAAGAGACAAAAAAAATCATATGTCACTTATGTCACCCATATGACATGTGACATATGAGTGCACTGTATTAAATATGCTTGACATATTGAGGAATAGGCTCAATATGCTACATCTGAGCCAATATCATACAGCAAAATATATCTTATGTTGAAATTATTGTCCCAAATACATCTTCTACTTCTATGTCTCCAACCCGTGGGTCAACCCGGACCCGGTTGGACCCGTACCCGGAAGGGTCAGGGTTAGTCAGGGTCAGGGTCAGGGTCGGCCTTCTGAGACCCAGACCCGGACCCGTGCTCAACCCTATCTATCGTGTGACGGTAGCAGAAGCGTGACATGGGAAAGCGGCGATAAGGGCAAGTGTTGTGGTCCCTCTCCCTCTCCCTCATTGCTGAATAAGTTCATCTCCCACAAGACTAAAACATCCTCTAACCGACAGTCTTTAAGTCCTTTAAGATTTGTCAGTCTTGTTGATTGTAGGTAGTTTGAGTTGATGCTTGACAAGCAAAGCTAGGACCTCAACTATAAAACCGTCCTGGGCTGTAGTATCGTCCCATTGGTCTAGGCTTGGATATGCAGTTTTTAGAAAATATTAGATAAGTTAACACACCCGGCCTAATCCGTCGATGCCCTCCCAACGGTTGCCCTGGGACCTCGCCTGCAACGCCGCCCAAGCCTTCTGTGCCCGACAGCGGCAGCTACGGACAAGTAGTATATAGTCAGCTTTCTAGCAGGCGGACCCTTAAAGTTTCTTCTCTTTGGATCCTCCCCTGCTAGACCCTGATCTCGGGCCTCCGGGGTTGCCCTTACAGCCCCGAATTCACAAAAATTCTTCCAAGTCCCCCGATCAGCACGTGATGACACAATCAAAAGATCATGTCGTCACACACGGTCACTCTGGTTGACTTCTCTTCCTTAGTCGAGCGGCCTCAGCTTAGCTTCAGCTAACACTCTCTACCTTTACTGCTTGTCTACCGCTAAATACTGTCTAACAGGCCCTTGTGATTGTCAATTTACATAATGAAAATTTATTTGCTATTATTCTGTCCCAATTTGGGTCAAATATCATCTGTCGTCTGGCACGCCTGATCCAATCATGCTTCAAAATATGTACTGTCAGTGGGTTTTTAACAAACTCTTCCCCACCTTTCATACTAGAGTTGCACAATAATATTCTATCACGCCAATCTTTACAAAAATCTTATAACTCCTGCGCACCTGTGTATTTGGTACACCAATCTGTCACAGTACATAGTGTCCTTCTATTTGGTACACTATTGATGATCAAATTTCCCTTTCATGTGATATGTGTGACCAGTGTGACAGATCTACCTCTTACTGCCAATATATTGGAGTCAACAACAATCAGGTCTTTGTCTGGACCCACACTAGTAATTGGAAGGAGTCCATTCTCAGTACCTATCACCCCATTCATCAATCCCATATCCGATTTGGAATGGACAACAAGTGGGTTTCTGAGCAGACCTAGCGGACTCAAAAAAGGGTAAGCATGTTTGTTCTCTTTGGACATAAGCAGTTAACAGAAGCTCCTAGAATATGAGGCCCGTCTGCAAAACCCATGGATTACAATGCTCATGCAGTGGAGAAAAGCACCATTATGCTTTTCTCCAGGCATCTTGGTAAACACTGTCAGTTCTATCCTTCAACTACCCTCTTCTGGTGAAACACTTCCTAAGCTTCATACTGGCCAGCTTCAGTATGAAGGTGCCATTCCTTTATCGACTCTTGTCCTCAGAGATCTTGCCGGCCTTGGCGACCAAATCATCAAGTATGCTGATCTGCTTGGTGGATATGGTGCCCGGACAAGGGAGCAAATACAGTTCACTCTCAACTTTTACTTCACCACCTCTCAGAGCCTTGGATTCCAGGCAATGAGATCATGGCTCTCTTCAATCTCAGGGCTACCAATCACGGTCTTGGCTTGTCCCGCCTCTCGCTGCTCCAGATGGTTCCAGATGCAAAGTTTTTTGCATATAGTGACGATGTCATAGTCTGGGACGGGCCGTCGGGCCGTTCGGGGCCGATCGGGCCCGCGTAGGCCTACAACCGCCATACTCCTCAACGCTCCCCCCCCATTCTTCTAACCCCTTCCCTTCACCCCTGCAGGCCCTACGCAGCGCCCATCCGATCCGCCCAGGGATACAGCGCCCATCCGATCCATCCCTAATCTCTTAGCGTATAAAAAACCGTACTTACAGGATGTAATCACTAGGCTAATATTGTCTATTCTCCGGGCTTAAACCCTACCTTCATGCTCCTCAGACCCACTCGCAGTCACACCACCCGATGATCCGATATGGCCCGAGCCCGACGCTGACAGATGATTTGGCCCAGCTGTTTCCCTATCTCTCCTCAGCTCAGCTTCGGAAGCGGGGAGCCGCCTATTATATCTTGGGGTGCTGGGTCCCTTCCGGCTTCCTCACTGATGTCCATATTGACCAGAGCAGCCTCGCACAGCTCATTATGCATCTAGATGGCGAAAGGCTCTGGCTGACATGGCCCAGAACCTCACACAATCTCACGATACTACACCATATAGGTAAGTTTATCCTCTATAGCAGCTCTAGCCGACTAAAGCTTGCTAGCCTTCACCTGGATAAATTCTGTTTGTCAGCAACAAGAGGGATGTGAATGTCCTCCAGTCATACACAAAACTCTTCCAGCATAGAAAGGTAAGAGCTGGGGAGAGGAGGTATAGTGATGCTGAACTGAGAGCACTGACTATGTTAAAATGCTCAATAATTTTTCAATATCCAATTGGGTTGACATTCAGGATAGACTCCTTGCTCTGCAAGTCATCGTGATTAATAAAAATTTGCAGCAGGTCAGCAGCAATAATGGTGTGACAGTCATTTTTCAGAATAAAAGTTGATGTACGCTGATATAGACATACGAGAACACTGTTGTCCAGCTCATTGAATTGCCTATAGCCCTTGCGCACATGAGTTGCAGGGAGTTGATGCTTTACCATGGTTATAAGCAGGAGCACATTGAATATTCCAATGTTAATGCTCAAGTACACTTTTGGTCTACTAATCAGATAACAAGGACCCTCTAAATAACCTAACTTAAAGGTGGAGCAGGCTTTTGTTAATTACATTTAATTAAATGTATAGAACTAGGATTTAGTTTGGCAGCAGCATCTATTATTATCCTTGCAGAGGTTACTAGAGGTAGTGAGGTATAGGAGTTCAGAAAACTATCTTATAAAAATATGTTAATACAGCTCACAAAAGTCCTCTATGAAGTTACCATTAAGTATCTGAGTGAGTTCTATAGATATTTTATCATTGTAGTACAATATGCTGAATCTGGTAATAGTCTACAATATGCTGACAAGCCTTTGGCTTGTTGTTGCTTGTTTGGTCTTGTTTGTCCATATTTGTTAGTTGTTCCTGATCTCTCCCTTTATGTGTTCCTTAGTTCCTATATGTTTGCTTATAGTTCCTGTTCCTTTTCCTGTTCCTGTTCCTTCTCCTAGCTCCTAGTTAGTAGGGTATATAAGCCTGTTTCTAGTTTAGTTTCTATATCATAGTTTTCCCCCAGCAGAGTTTCCCTCAGAGTTCAAAGTCTGCCTCTTCTTCTCCCTCTCTGGTTGTGCTGTAGCCTTTGGTTGCAGTTAGAGCAGTTTGAAGGGCTCTTGCTTTTCTTGTTCTTTCTCATTCCAGTGAGAAAGCTTGTCAATGCTGAATCTGGTAATACTGACCTATTTCATTCAATTAGGCGGGTCACAGTCACATCAGATTTTTTGGCCGAAATATTTTGGCGGGTCACAGGTCACAGCCAAATCTTTTGGTCCCAAACTGTCCTAATCGGGAAGATTTTCAAATTTTCAGCGCCTGCGCTAATCGGGTAATAGGTCACGCGAAATTCGGCCTGTGGCCGAATTAGACATTTCAGCCAAACGGTCACGGGTCACAGGCCCGCTGAATTGATCGAAATGGGTCAGTAGTCTGACCTTTTGTCACATTGAAAGTACTATAGAAAACTAGGTCAGTCCATGCAATGTAATAAATTTCATTGAGATAGGCATATAATTGATATTGGAGCCCCAGACAACTTATGGGAATTTGATGGTTATCTTTTTGTAAGCAAAAAACCTGTTTGTACTATGCTCTTCAGTCCCTAGCAGTTCCACAGAGCAAAAGGGCATTTCAGAGCTCCTTAAAGCTCTTCATGAACCTGAAAATTTAACCATATCTAGCTATATTTGGAAAAATAATTAAGCAAAATTGACTTAGGATAGTAACAGTGTTGTCTTGTGCTTCAAGAAGCTCAAAGTGGGAAGAGAAGCATCAAAGGCCTCCAAATATAGATTCAGACCTTATATTACACCAGACAACCAATGTCATGATTCATCCCAGTCAAAATCTGTAGTTGTTTATCACCATATATGTACCAGGCTACTCACATTATATATCAAAACTGACTTCCTGACACTCTAAGCTTTTATAGCTACAGGCTCCCGGATCCTGTTGTTGAAGAAAGAAGAGAAGAACCAATGAATTATTAAAGAGTAATACAGAGGATTTATACTATCCTATTTGTTCTAGTAGATTCTAGTTAAGTGAATCCACAGAATGTTGTAGAAGAATCCCACCGCTCTGCATTACACGATGATAGCAGCCGGCAATGGCTTGGGTTCGCTAACCCAATACTTCAACACCTGTTAGATATATTAATTTATTACAAAATAGGTGACCCAATAGGCCTTATGGTCTTAGGTGATGTTGATATATATATAGGTATTGAATGTAGGCTTGAATAAACAGAAAAGCCATATGACAACTCTGTTATGTACTCAATACTGTGTGTCAGCAGTGGACCTCCTGATGAGTGATTCAAATAGTCCAGTAGTGGCCACTGAATAATCATATAGACACCAAGGTGTAATTCAGTAATCACACCTTTTTTTAAGAAACTGTTAGGAACATCTGTAAAAGTATTGGCTGGGAAATTACAGTACAAAGAGAAATCATAGATATATTAGTACTCACTATAAAGTCTAACCAAAGTCCTCATGATATGTCATATATCAGTCACAAGTTTAGATTCAAATTTCCATATATAGAAGTTTGACCACATCAATGGAATGTAGGTATTATTACTTGTTGTATATTTAAGCTTTCAGTTAACATGATACATTAGTAGATATGTGAAAACTATAGAAATGTGAGGGGAACCTCCCTTTCGGCCCCTTGGAGACATCTCCGATTCCGGTCCGACTCCGGTCCGGCCCTCCATCTCGCCTGCACAATCACTGATCCGTCAACCCCCTCCCGACGGTCGCCCTGGGACCTCGCCCGCGACGCCGCCCAAGCCTTCTGTGCCCAACAGCGGCAGCTACGGACAAGCAGTATATAGTCTGCTCCCTGGCAGGCGGACCCTTAGAGTTACTTCTCTTTGGATCCTCCTCTGCTAGGTCAGCTTCATTTGTATTTGCTTACCAATGTTCGCGCTTAGGATCCTCCCCTGCTAGACCTTGATCTCAGGCCTCCAGGGTTGCCCTTACAAGAAAAAAACCAAAATATAAAATAACATGAAGCAATATATTATCTACTACACACTCTATACACTCAATATATTGGGCCATAACTCAATACCATATGGGCAGTAAATGGTTGGAACCTTCCAGGCTCTGAGTAACTTCTTTACTTTTATGTATCACATCTAGTACCGGGTAGCTACTAGTAAGTATAGGTGTATCATAAAAAGATGCCATTCTCCCGCATCATTGACGTCAAGCACTTCTTGCTCCACACACCCATGAGCCTGTCGTTGCTGAAGCCTCAAAGCTTGAACAAGATTAAATGGTGGGTGCCTTCGGCCCACAATGCAAATACTTACTCTTTGTGCAGGCTTCGCGTCCAGCCAGAGCCCACAAATTCGAGCCTTATCGCCGCTCTCCTCCCAGATGACGTCCTCCTCGAGATCGTGCGCCTCTCCGCAGAGACGGACACCGCTAGCGCGCTCACACTGGCGGTCTGCTCGAAGGCCGTCGGGCGGGCGGCAGAAACCGTGCTCTACGCCTCCGTCACGCTGTCCTCCATCTCCGCCATCCGGACCTTCTGCAGCACCCTCCGCTCTAAAAGCCGGCACATCCTCGCCGTGCTGCGCCGGCTGACGCTGCGCATCCCCACGCCACCGCTCTTCGACGACTTCTGGGCCCTGGTGGGCGCGCGCTGCCCGCGGTTGGCGCACCTCACAGTATGCGACGCGGAGATCGCCGCGCTGCTCCGGCCCGGCCTGCGCGTCCGCCCGACGCGGCTCACGCTCCTCGCAGACCCCGCGCGGGGGTCCAAGCTCCGCGAGTCGGTCCTCTTCTTCGCGACGCGGTACGGCGTGGGCTTTGCCGGCCCGGTGGTGCCGGAGCTTGACGAAATCGTCAGGCGCGTCCTGGGCGCGGACCCGGACCCGGACCCGGCGCTCTACAGCCGCCTCACGCACGTGCACATCGCGTCCGCCTGGCCGGACGCGGGGTGGTACACGGTCCCCGCCGTCTTCGCGCTCCTGCGCGCACGGCCCGCGCAGCTCCGGCAGGTCACGCACGTCGCGCTGCGCGGGACCGGCGGCGAGATGGTCGCCGGCGTGTGGGAGGACGTGCGGCGGCTGCCGGCGCTGCGCGTCGCGGTGTTCGCGCTGCCGCCGTACCGCGGCGGGTGGACCGAGACGGGTCCGCGTGATCCGCGGTTCGTGGCGTTCGGCGCGGGGGATGTGGATTTGGATGATGATGGGGATGGGGATGGGGAGGAGAGCCCGCATTGGGCGTGGGCGGAGCGGAAGATCGAGGAGAGGAGGCAGAAGGCAGTCGACTCGAGTCAGAAACCAACGCCTGCCAATAGGTCGGAAGCCGGGCCTTCGCACTAAAGCCTTGCGAGGATCTGCCACGTCCGGTGGCTACGGGTGGGCTTATCAGAGCTATACATAGTTGCGTTGTATTAGGCTGCTCACATACTTTTCCGTCCCATCCCGTCCAAATTACGTCCGAAGCTGTTGGCCCTCGCACCTTTATGGCCACGTCATCGACAATCATCAGCGTGGGAGACGCCAACGCGGCTCGGAGCGACCCAAGAGCGACCTCGAAAAGCACGCGCCTCCGCTCCGCCGTCCTCCAGTCCGGCCGCCCTGAGGACGGTGGCAAGACAGAGGCCGCACCATGAAACCCTTGTCGGCGCGGCGACACCAGGCCTTATTTATACTCCGTGTCCGGTCCCCATCAGATCGCTGATTTTCCAATTTGCCGTCTTTCTCCCACCCACCACCGCAGCCGACGAGACTGACTCCTGGGCGCTTGCTGCCCGTACAAGTAGCGGCGTTCCTCGGAAACATGGCGGCCAATGGACCTGTCGCTCGCCATCCCTCAGAGCGCCCTGCGCCACGTTGCTTTCCGCCACGCGCTGGGTGACGATGATGCCCTCCTGCGCCTCCCCGTTTACGCCGCCGCGGTCTCTGCGTCTGTGCTGCTGGTGCAGACCGCGGTGGCATTCCGCTATCGGGGAGGGTCGACGGGGGCCCCGCCGGCGATTGGCTATGGTGCTATCCTTGCGTGGCGCGTCACGCGGTTTGTCGCTACCGCGGCAGCGTTAGGGCTTTCGGTCACGGTGGCTATTGACGAGGGAGATACGTGGCAGGAGGTGCTGCTTGGAACGGGGCCATATGTGCGCTATCACTCTATCTTTTTGCTGCCTATCCTCATTCCTTACAGCTCTACGCGGCTTTTCTGTCGTTCTTCACCCTAGACCCCCGGAAGTACCGCCAGCGGCTCGTGTGCCACGCCAACTTCGTCCTCTTTGCCGCGTCCGCGCTCTACATCTACCGCGACGTCATGCCGCTCGCCACATTCACGCAGGAGCCGCTCGACCGTGGCGCGAAGATGATAGCCAAAATTGCATTGGTGTTCTTCAGCGGCCTTGTCGTGCCGCTATTCACACCACGGCTCTACACACCCGTCGATCCCTCTGTGCGTGCATCGAATCCGCGGCAACACCCGCTGATGACCACGCAGAACCCGCAAAAAGAGCTCAACCCCGAGCAGACTGCGTCGGTCTTCAGCTTCGCGCTCTACTTCTTTCTCGACACCATCATCTTCGCCGCGTATCGCCAGAAAGAGGTCCCCGAGGACCAGCTCTACGCGCTGTGCGACACCGACGGGGCCGAACACCTCAAGCAGCGCAGCTTCAAGGTGCGTAGTCTGCATCACAAATACTTGGTTAACACAAGTTGCAGTTCCTCGATGTCTTCTCCGGCGCCAAACAACGCCACCCATTCTTCGGACTCATGCGTGTCTATTGGAGAGAATTCGCAGCCCTCTTTGCGCTCGTCGTCGTCCGCTGCCTCGCCAACTACACGGGGCCGTTCGCAATGAACCGGCTCTTACTGTAAGCTGTACATGTGCAGGTTGCCAGAGCGCTGACTCCTTTCCGAAGGTACATCGAGCCGCGCGACCAGCCCGAGAGCCACATCGTGCGCCCGTGGGTGTGGATCGCGCTCGTCGCGGGCGGGCCGCTCATCGGCGCGCTCGCGTTCCAGGCGTACATCTTCGTCAACACGTGCACGCTGGTGTGGACCGAGTCGGTCGTCACGCAGCTCGTCTTCGCCCACAGTCTGCGCATCCGCGTCAAAGCGGACAGCAGAGATGATGAGGCGGCAACGACGGAACAACAGCCTGTTGCGGGCGAGGCGGCGAGTGAGTCCGGGAGCACGAGCGCGGCTGAGGCCTCGGAGGGCGATGCAGAATCGACAACCATTCAGCCCAGGTCGGCGAGTGTCCGCTCGTCGAGCAGCAGCAGTGCGGCACAGAAAGATGGCGATCAAAAGACAGCCGACAAGAAGGCGGAGGAGAAGGGCCAGTCGATGGTGGGGAAAATCAACAACCTGGTGACAACCGACCTGTGCGTGATTCCCCCACTCGTCCAGCGTCTGACTCACGCGCTCCAGCGGCAACATCAGTGCGTATTCGTGTCCCTCCTGCGCGACACGTTGAGCTGGTATATAGCCGACAGCCGTGACTTCATCGATCTGTTCCTGTACATCCCGCTGCAGCTGGTCATCGGGATATACTTCCTGTACGTGCTCCTCGGGTGGTCCGTGTGGGTCGGCGTCGCGTCGATCGTGCTCCTGGCGCCGCTGCCGGGGTACAGTGCGTTAAATACCTTCATTCTCAGCCAGTACCGCAGACTATACCACATATTTCTCCACCCATGTTGTGTAAAAAAAAGAAATAATATTTGTGTTGTGCCCGAGTTGAACCCACAGTGGACCGCCAAGTTGCGATCTGCGGACTTGCTGCGGACTCCGTGTGCGCGAAATTGTGGACAGCGCTTTTCACGCCTCTGGGCGATTTGGACCTGGGGTGGGCTGAGGGGTGGGCCTGCCTTATATATGGAAGAGTAGCTTGGCTTCAATGACCCTGCTCTTCCTGTTGTGGGTTCTGGGGGAAGACAGTGAACGTGGATCAGTCTGGTCTGTGCTTCATTAAATTGGCGGAGATAGGATATGCTATGGTAAGCCTGCGGGTAGCGAGGTTGGTTCAACACCTTCCGAGCTGAGCTCAACCTGTTGGTCATGGTGTGTTCGTCAGTGGTTTGCTAGTAACTGTCTTTTTTTTTTTGGTTGTGGCATTTTTCTTGGTCTGGCAGTCTTCCTTCCTAAAAGACTGCCACTAAGCTGATGGGAGAGTAGTGACCTCCCATTCAGCCACTACACCTGATTGGCAACTCAGTAAAACTGCTAAAAGAGTCAGAATAACAAAAGTCTTCTTACAAAGTGGATCATCTGGTGGATTGTACTCTTCCTGCATTCACAACTCATGTTGGCTTCTCTTTCTGTACTATGGGTATTTTTTTTCTTTTTTTCCCACACTTTAGGGCCGGCCCCATAAATGACTTATATATAAATAAAATATAAAGACTGGCCCTAAAGTAACAGTCCATTAGGGCTGACCTTATAAATGACTTATATAAGACTAGCCCTAAAGACTCAATGAATGAACCGACTGACTGACTGGTTGGCTCACAAATTGAGAAAGAGTGAAAAATCACAACTGTCTTTTAGGGTGGAAATCCATGGAGTCCACTTTAGGGCCGGCTCAATTAATGAAAGTTGTAGATATTCAAAATTGAATACTAGGTTCAGTTTGGACCTAAGCCTGATTGTCAATGGTTAGGCCAGAAAACACAGAAATGTAAAAAATCACGAGTGTCTTTTAGAGTGGAAGTCCGCGGATTTCCACTGTAGCGCTTGGTTCAATCCCTAACCTAGCTGCCAGGTGGAAATCCGCGCATTTCCACTTTAGGGTCGGGCTCAATTAATGAAAATTGTAGATATTCAAATTTTATGACTTGGTTTAGTTTGGAGCTAAGCCCAATTGTTAATGGTTGGACCAGAAAACACAGAAAAGTGAAAAATCACGAGTGTCTTTTAAGTGGAAGTCCGCGGAAATCCGACTTTAGGGCCGGTTCAACCCCTCATGTCGTGGAAATCCGCGGAATTCCACTTTCAAACAGTGTTAGGGTTATAACTCATCCAATTCTTATCCGTTTCAGATGATTTATATATCATTAGAAAACTATTTAAATTCGCTATTATCTGGTTCTTACCTGTCAGGGCCAATCCCGCAACTGCCCATCCAAATCTGAACTTTTACCCTGTTACTAACATAACGCAGTCAATTCTTATCCATTTATATATCATTAAAAGCTCTTCAGGGAAAAAACAAACAATGCCCATTTGAGATGTAGTACCTGACAATCTATGAAGCTAGGATGCCCTTTAAAACAGTGCAACTTGGCTATCTCAGTTAACCTGACTTAAGTACCACAAAAGATCAAGTGTCTTTTGGACTAGGTTCAAAATAGTAATAGGCTTAACTCAGAGAGGTATGAGAAAGCTCTACAAACCTGACCTCACATTGAAGCAAGTTCACTACAAATCTTTTACTACAGAATACTATGGCAGTTAAGTTTATTTCTAGTCTGTTTGTGCCAAGTTATGTATGACCAGAAAGATCTTTACAAGACCTTAAAAATGGGTGACTACCAATCTATACTATTTTACTCCAAGTCAATCAAATAACTTCAAAACAGTAATTAACTCAAAGAGTTTTGATTTATTAAGAATGATATTTATATAATCAGAAAGGTATTGAAAGGCTTTACTGGAGGCAAATGCCCAGGCAGTAGAGCGCCTAGTGCCTGTTAATCCCACAGTAATAGGCTTGTAACTGAGTAAGTTCTTGATTATTTAGTATGTATTGTATATAAGCACAAATAGATTCAATAGACATATAGACTGGTCTTCAATACTGATCTGATGACCACAAATCTATTGACTTTTGTCAATGCCACTTATGGCAGCTACTAACTGCTAAATGAGTATTCAATTTATGAACTTTGTTAAGATTTCCGCTTTATTATTTGATATCATTAGAAAGGTTTCAACTTGGCATTGAACTCACTTGTACTGACTACAAATCTACTAACTTTTGTTAGTGCAGCTGATAGGCTACTCTATAACTTTAAAATAGTACTAGGGCTCTATCTCCGTCATTTCTAGAGCTTACAGAGTAGTTCTGGTATAATTCTAAAGGCCTCTGGATCTATTACAATCTAGCATTCAGCTCACTTTTACCTAGCCAAAAATTTATATACTCACTTGGGCTTGTCAGAAGAGTCATTTTTTGAGCTTCTAGAATGGTTCTGGTATGGCTGGAAGGGTTTCAGAATGTACTATAATCTAGTCTTCATGCCAGGGGAACTTCCCGTCCGATTCCGGTCCGACTCCGGTTCCGTCTCCGGTCCGGCCCTCCATCTCGCCCGCACAATCACCGATCCGTCAACGCCCTCCCGACGGTCGCCCTGGGACCTCGCCTGCGACGCCGCCCAAGCCTTCTGTGCCTGACAGCGGCAGCTACGGACAAGCAGTATATAGTCAGCTACCTAGCAGGCGGACCCTTAGAGTTTCTTCTCTTTGGATCCTCCCCTGCTAGGTCAGCTTCATTTGTATTCGCTTGCCAATGTTCACGCCTTTGGATCCTCCCCTGCTAGGACCTTGATCTCAGGCCTCCGGGGTTGCCCTTACAGCAGAAGAAACTCTCTACGGGATCAACCGGACAAGATTGCCAGGTTCGGCGCTGACTCAGGCTCGGAGTACGAGTCCGTTCCGCCCTCGTCACCGCCCCTGCCACTTGTCCCCTCCTCCTCTACTCCTGTGGTCCCCGCACCCGTCATGCCGTCCGGAGTCACTCCTACCGCAGACGCCCGGCTGGACTCACTCGAGGCGAAAATCGATAGCCTAACTGAGGCCCTTGCTTTACTCACCAACCAGGCTTCCGCTGCCGCTGCCGCCGCTAATAATACTGGCGGACCCCAAACACCATCTCCGGAGACGTCGATTCCGACTCCGACTCTAGTTCAGGGCGTTCACCTTCAACGGCAATCGGAAACGCGGCCGGGCATTTCTCTACGCGGTCCGCACCTACGCCCGCCTTGCCCCTGAGGCCTTTGTGGTCAACGGAGAGGCGAGCGAGGAAAAGGCCGTCCGCTATGCCATATCGTTTATGGCAGAAGGACCCGCTCAGTAATGGGCGGAGCGCCACGGAAGCAAAGCCCTGTTTCCGTTTCCGTCTTGGGGCCCGTTCGTTTCCGAGTTTCGACTCCGGTTCGTCGAGGAGAAGAAGCAAGATCACACTCTCTCCAAACTGGAGACTTCCGCCTATCACATGGTACAAAGATGTCTACCAGTACACTGACGACTTCAAGGACCTGATGGACCTCGCTGGATTCGAGGACGCGCTGGTCAAGGTGACCAAGTTCCGCCACGGACTTGATCCCTTGATCAACAACGGAATCACGTCCTCAAACGACCCCCCGGACCTCCGGGATTACCTTAGCTGGCGCACCCGGGCCTTCCGTCAATACGAGGCCCTGGTCCGGGCCAAGCTGATCAAGTCAGCCGCCCCCAAGACGCCTGGCGGTTTGATTCGGACTCCGTTTCCGGTCAACCGCATCCCGGCTCCGGCCCCTTTCCGCCCGGTGGCTCCGGTCGTGCCACCCGCGGCCCGCGGCCCGCGCCCCCGCTCCGGCGCCTCCAGCTCCCGTCCCTATGGAGTTGGATCGCACCAGGGCTCGGGGTGCCCCTCGTCGCGCCTGCTTCAGGTGCGGCGACCCAAACCACCTCGCCCGGGATTGCCCCCTCCCCGCCGATGTCCGCTCGATGGACATCCTCGACGAGGTGATCCAACAACTCGGTGACGAGATGTTAGCGGAGTTGATCGCCCGCTACACGGACACAGCTGCCCTGCCGGAGACGGCAGCGGAGTCGATGGCCGGAGAGGATTTTGTCCCCGCGACGAGTGACTGGTGTGCCCTCGTTCGCGTCTATAAATCGTTTTGCCTCTTTGTATGATGAATGCAGTTCCTTGCCCTACAATGAGCCCGAAACGAAAGACACACCCCTCTCCTGCCCCCGCCTCGACTCCGTCTCCGACTCCGCCCGCGACTCCGGTCATCGTCCTCCGCCGCCTCACTGCCTGGGAAAAGAAACTGCCCAAGCAGTACACCGTTGCCGCTGCCCCTGGGGCGAACTCCCTCCACCTCCCGTTAGAGCTCGAGTCCACCACCAGCGCGCTGAAGCTCTCACTCTCTGGGCTTGTCGACTGTGGTGCCA
Source organism: Mycena indigotica (assembly GCF_014461135.1). Classification (NCBI taxonomy): domain Eukaryota; kingdom Fungi; phylum Basidiomycota; class Agaricomycetes; order Agaricales; family Mycenaceae; genus Mycena; species Mycena indigotica. The sequence continues at coordinate 1,253,511 of NW_023503014.1, read as the reverse complement.
CCTCCGACTTCATTGACACGAACTATGTTGCTCGGAATGGCATTCCGGTCCGCACCCTCGATCAGCCGATTCCGGTTTTCAATGTCGATGGCACCCCCAATGACGCTGGCTCCATCAAACAGATCGCGGACTTGGTCCTGCGCTACAAGGGCCATGCCGAACGAGTTCAGCTGGCCGTCACCCATCTTGGCAAGCAAGACCTCATCCTGGGGTATTCCTGGTTGCGGAAACATAACCCAGAGATCAATTGGGAAACCAAGGAGGTCAAGATGACACGGTGCCCCCGCAATTGCTCGACCTGCCGCGAGGAAGAGCGGGTCGAACGGACCGAGTTGCGGCGACTCCGGTCGCTTCAGAAGCGTCTCCGCTCCGGCCCGTTCCCCTCGGTCTGCGCCATGGACCTTTCTGGGTCTGATGACGGAGACGATTCCGTCTCCGGTGACGACTCCGGCCTGCCTGATCTGACGCCGGACTCCGACGACGACGACGACGATGGTCAGCTTGAAGATGGTGACCGCATCTTCTACACCTCGTTCCGCCCCTCGGAGGAGATACGCGCTGGCAGTACTGTCTCGCAACGCCTGGCCGAAGCCTTCGCCAGGAACTCCGCCCCTCCGCCCTCCGAGATCCCGGACTGGGCTAAGGAGTTCCAGGACGTCTTCAACAAGGAGTCCTTCGACACGCTACCGGAGCGGAGAGCCTGGGACCACGCCATTGAACTCGTCCCCGACGCTAAGCCCACCAACTGCAAGGTGTACCCCATCTCGCCCCTCGAGCAACGCGAGCTCGACGCGTTCATCGAGGAAGGGCTTTCGACGGGCCGGATTCGCCCCTCCAAGTCTCCGATGGCGTCTCCGGTCTTCTTCGTCAAGAAGAAGGACGGCGGACTCCGCTTCGTCCAGGACTACCGTGCTCTCAACGCGATGACTGTCAAAAACCGGTACCCCCTTCCGCTGATCAACGACCTCATCAACCGGCTCAAAGGCGCTCGTTACTTCACCAAACTCGACGTCCGTTGGGGCTTCAACAACGTCCGGATCAAGGAAGGTGACGAGTGGAAAGCGGCTTTCCGGACTAACCGAGGCCTGTTCGAGCCCTTGGTGATGTATTTCGGCCTGACAAACTCTCCCTGACGTTCCAAAAGATGATGAATGACATTTTTCAGGACCTCATCCTCTCCGGAGACGTCATGATCTACCTTGACGACATCTTGATCGCCCATTCCGACCTCCGGAAACACCGGCAGATTGTCCGGGAGGTCTTACGGCGACTCCGGGAGCACAAGTTGTACCTTCGAGCGGAGAAGTGCGACTTTGAAAAATCGTCAATCGAGTACCTCGGAGTCATCATCTCCCACAACCACGTCGAAATGGACCCCGTCAAGGTCGCAGGCGTCTCCGCTTGGCCGACTCCGGAAAACAAGAAGGACATTCAGCAATTCCTCGGGTTCGCTAATTTCTACCGCAGGTTCATTCGGGACTTCTCGACCCTCGCCGCCCTCTCTTCATGCTCACCAAGAAGGACCAGCAGTGGACTTGGGGCGACGCGGAGGCCTCCGCGTTCCAAGCGATCAAGGACGGGTCACCTCGAACCGGTCCTGGCGATTCCGGACGACGCACGGCCTTTCCGACTCGAGGCGGACAGCTCTGATTATGCGACGGGGGCGGTTCTTTCACAATCCGCCCCGGACGGGAAGTGGCATTCTATTCCAAAAGCTTAAATGATGTCCAGCGCAACTACGAAATCCACGACAAGGAGATGCTCGCGATCATCCGCGCACTCGAGGAGTATAGACATTTCCTCGAGGGCGCCGCACCCTGTCGAGATTTGGACTGACCATAAGAATTTGGAGTACTTCAGGAAGACGCAACACCTCAACCGGAGACAGGCCCGGTGGTCTCTGTACCTCTCCCGGTTCGACTTCACGCTGCACCACAAGCCTGGCCGCGATATGGGTCGGCCTGACGGCCTCTCCCGGAGACCCGACCACGGAGTCGATTCCGACAACTCCGATGTCGTCCTTCTGCGGCCTGAACTCTTCCACGTCCGCGCACTCGAGGGCGTTTCCGTTTCCGGTCCCGGCTCTGAACTCCTCCGTGACATCCGTGATGCCCTCTCCGGTGAGCCTGACCTGGAGGAGCCCGTCGCACTAGCGGCCCGGCAACTTCTTAAGGTTCAAGGTCAAGCTCGAGGCCCCCGCTCCTCACGTTCTGACGAATGGGCCGTCTCCGGCGGTCTTCTCCATTTCCGAGGAAAGATCGTCGTACCAAAAGACAAGGACCTCCGGAGACGCATCATCGAGCTCTGCCATGACACCCGAGTCGCCGGACACGCAGGTCGTTTCAAGACCCTGGAGTTAGTCTCCCGGAACTACTGGTGGCCTCAGATGTCTCGCCATATTGGCCGGTATGTCGCGACCTGTGACTTGTGCTGTCGCACCAAGGCACTCCGGAGACTGCCCCACGGAGAGCTGCACCCCACGGAAACGCCCCGAACGCTGGCATACCGTCTCCGTCGACTTCATCGTAGAGCTTCCCGAAGCCCATGGGTACGACGCGATCATGGTCGTCGTTGACACCCTCGGAAAGCGCCCCCACTTCTCGGAGTGTCATACGACGGTCGATGCAGTAGGGGCAGCCCGCCTCTACTACCGGAATGTCTGGCGGCACCATGGGACTCCGGAGAAGTACGTCTCCGACCGCGGCTCGCAGTTCATCGCGGACTTCACCCGAGAACTTTGGCGTCTAATCGGCATCAAGCCCGCCACGTCCACGGCATACCACCCGCAGACAGACGGTCAGACAGAGGGCGTCAACCAGGAGCTGGAGCAGTACTTGTGGATCTTCACCAACTACCAGCAGGACGACTGGGATGAGCTGATTCCGGCCGCGGAGTTCGCCTACAACAACCATGTTCACTCCTCCACGCAGCAGGTCCCCTTCATGACGGACACGGGACGGCTCCCGCGCATGGGCTTCGAACCCGGAGTCCGTTCCGCCATGGAGTCAGTGAACGAGTTCCGCGACCGGATCGCCACTGGTGTTGCTGAAGCCAAGGCCGCGCTCACTAAGGCCAAAGAGGAGTACAAGCGCTACTACGACCGGAGACGGACTCCGTCTCCGGAGTTTAAGGTTGGCGACCGTGTTTGGCTGGATGCCTCTGACATCAGGACGACTCGCCCCTCGGAAAAGTTCTCCCATCGCCGCCTTGGACCGTTCAAGATAGTCGCGGAGATCAGCAAAGGTGCCTACAAGCTCGACCTCCCTCCGCGCTACTCGAAGCTCCACCCAGTCTTCCCCGTCGTCAAGCTCGAGCTCGCTCAGGACGACCCCTTCGACGGACGCCCCGGCTACGACCAGCCCCCTCCGGACCTCGAGGACGGAGTCCCGGAGTGGGAAGTAGAGGAAATCCTGGACGCAAGGGTGAGGTATAAACGGCTGAACTACTTCGTCAGATGGAAAGGCTACGACGCATCGCACGACCAATGGGTCCGCTTCGACCGCGTCTTCGCCCCGGAGAAAATTGCGGAGTTCTATCGTAAGTACCCTGGCAAGCCACGACACATCGCCTCCGCGACCTTCGACTCGATTCCGTTCCGGTCTATGCGTCGGGACGCCGCATTCAAAGGGGGGGGTGATGTCAGGGGAACCTCCCTTTCGGCCCCTCGGAGACGCCTCCGATTCCGGTCCGACTCCGGTTCCGTCTCCGGTCCGGCCCTCCATCTCGCCCGCACAATCACCGATCTGTCAACGCCCTCCCGACGGTCGCCCTGGGACCTCGCCTGCGACGCCGCCCAAGCCTTCTGTGCCCGACAGCGGCAGCTACAGACAAGCAGTATATAGTCAGCTACCTAGCAGGCGGACCGTTAGAGTTTCTTCTCTTTGGATCCTCCCCTGCTAGGTCAGCTTCATTTGTATTCGCTTACCAATGTTCACGCCTTTGGATCCTCCCCTGCTAGGACCTTGATCTCAGGCCTCCGGGGTTGCCCTTACAGTTCCTTGCCCTACAATGAGCCCGAAACGAAAGACACACCCTCTCCTGCCCCCGCCTCGACTCTGTCTCCAACTCTACCCGCGACTCCGGTCATCGTCCTTTGCTGCCTCACTGCCTGGGAAAAGAAACTACCCAAGCAGTATACCGTTGCCGCCTCCCCTGGAGTGAACTCCCTCCACCTCCCGTTGGAGCTAGAGTCCACCACCAGCGCACTGAAGCTCTCACTCTCTGGGCTTGTTGACTGTGGTGCCACCTCCGACTTCATTGACACAAACTACGTCCACTCGGAATGGCATTCCGGTCCGCACTCTTGATCAGCCGATTCCGGTTTTCAATGTCGATGGCACCCCCAATGACGCTAGCTCCATCAAACAGATCACGGACTTGGTCCTGCACTACAAGGGCCATGCCGAACGAGTTCAACTGGCCGTCACTCATCTTGGCAAGCAGGACCTCATCCTAGGGTACTCCTGGTTGTGGAAACACAACCCAGAGATCAATTGGGAAACCAAGGAGGTCAAGATGACACGGTGCCCCCGCAATTGCTCGACCTGCCGCGAGGAAGAGCGCGTCAAACGGACCGAGTTGCGGCGACTCCGGTCGCTCCAGAAACGTCTCCGCTCCGGCCCATTCCCCTCGGTTTGCACTATGGACCTCTCTCTCTCTGGCCCTGAGGACGGAGACGATTCCGATTCCGGTCTCGATTCCGACCTGCCTGATCTGAGACCGGACTTGGACTCGGACGACAAGGACGACCAGCTCAGAGATGGTGACCGCATCTTCTACACCTCGTTCCGTCCCTCGGAAGAGATACGCGCAGGCAGCACCGTCTCACAGCGCTTGGCCAAAGCCTTTGCCAGGAACTCCGCCCCTCTGCCGTCCGAGATCCCGGACTGGGCTAAGGAGTTCCAGGACGTCTTCAACAAGGAGTCCTTCGATACGCTACCGGAGCGGAGAGCCTGGGACCACGCCATTGAACTTGTCCCTGACGCTAAGCCCACCAACTGCAAGGTGTACCCCATCTCGCCCCTCGAGCAACGCGAGCTCGACGCGTTCATCGAGGCAGGGCTGTCAACGGGTCGGATTTGCCCCTCCAAGTCTCCAATGGCGTCTCCGGTCTTCTTCGTCAAGAAGAAGGATGGCGGACTCCGCTTCGTCCAGGACTACCGTGCTCTCAACACGATGACCATCAAAAACCGGTACCCCCTTCCGCTGATCAATGACCTCATCAACCGGCTCAAAGGTGCTTGTTACTTCACCAAACTCGATGTCCGTTGGGGCTTCAACGAATCAACAACGTCTGGATCAGGGAAGGTCACGAGTGGAAAGCGGCTTTCCGGACTAACCGAGGCCTGTTTGAGCCCTTGGTGATGTATTCCGGCCTGACAAACTCTCCCGCAACATTCCAAACAATGATGAATGACATTTTCCAGGAACTCATCCTCTCCGGAGACATCATGATCTACCTTGACAACATCCTAATTGCCCATTCCGACCTCCGGAAACACCGGCAGATCGTTCAGGAGGTCTTACGGCGACTCCGGGAGCACAAGTTGTACCTTTGAGCGGAGAAGTGCGACTTTGAAAAATCGTCAATCGAGTACCTCGGAGTCATCATCTCCCATAACCACGTCGAAATGGACCCTGTCAAGGTCGCAGGCGTCTCCGCTTGGCCGACTCCGGAAAACAAGAAGGAAATCCAGCAGTTCCTTGGGTTCACTAATTTCTACCACAGGTTCATTCAGGACTTCTTGACCCTTGAAGTGATGATTCACTTGCAGGATGTCAGATTCAGAATCACGATTCAGACAAAATCAGACGATGCAGAGTGGAGCAAGAAGGACCCAGTGGAGCATGGTGAAGGTCAGCAAAAGTGTTCGTCATAAAGTGGGCAGTGTGTGGATGCGGGTTGGCAGACACATGACCGAGCGACGGAGCTGCACTGTAGGCTGATCACGGAGACTGATTTTGGACTGACGGTGTGTCAGCCTCAGCCGAAACATCAAAGATGCGCCATTGGGAGTGCTGTCTGAATTGCAACTGTTAGATACTTTAGTAAGAGCCTCCGAACTTGTGCATGTAAAAAACCAAACTACTCCAAATCAAACTCCGACGTGATCTGACTAATCTGAAGCTTGGCCTAGGTGGTCTTAAGTCCAGATTAGGTTTTGTGTTGTCTTGTGTTTATTGGCTTGTTTGTTTGTTGTGTTTGTATTAGAGTTGGTTTGTGTGGTTTTGTCTTTTTCTCTTAGTGTCTCTTTGCTCACTTTCCAAGTATTTCAATACCATTAATTCTGCATAGAAGTCAAGATTTAAGTCTGTTTCGATCTGGTTTCAAAGGGCTATGAATGGGTGTTCAACCCAAGATAGGTTTGATGTGTGTTTACCAATACAACATAACAGCTGAACTTTACTGTTACAATTGATGTTGTCTGCCAAGCTGCATTAACTCAGGCAATGCATTGCACTGACATTTAAACTTACCACATGAGTTATTTGTCTGATTTCAATTATCTTAATTGCCTATATCTTTAGTCAATATGTGCTTTTAAGTCAGTGTATCTTCATTCATATTATTGGACTTACACCTAAACCCATCCTTGGCTGTAGCTATCTTGGGGACAAGGCAAATTTTCAGTCCAGCTCAAGATTGAATATTAAATGAAGACAAAATGATGTCCTGCGCGCCAACCGCTACCGAACTTGAAGTGCAGCGGAAGGCCGGCAGCCGGCTGCGGGACGCGGGGCACCGCATGCACATAACGCAGCCGCGCGCCAGCGTGATCGAGCGCCCAGGATGAACAAGATCGAGATTCGAGAGAAGGTGCCTCATACTTGTCTGAAATTCAGCCCTTGAATTCAACAGAAGACTGAGTTTACTCACCGAGACGAGATGGCGCGATGCAAGATGGCGACTGGACCGTTTCGCTTGGGATTTGCTGGAGATGTGCGCACATAGCGTTGCTTCCCACGGCTTCCTTCTGAAAACGCCGGCCGGGCCGCGCAGAGCCAGTCGCTGGCCCGTTCCGCTTGATATTTTGAGAAGGCGGAGGGAGATATTCGTGCTCTCTGCCCTGAGAATCCCAGGCGGAACGAACAAGGACCCGGCCCGCCGTCCTCGGGTTTCGCGCAACAGCGTCCGGTGTGCGCAGACCCACCCGTTTCCCTGTTCGCCTTGAAGGTCTCAGGAGCAAAGGGGCCAGACTGTCGCTACTTGCGTTGGAAATTCCAACCAGAACAAGGAAAAGATGCGGTTGCTGCTCACCGATCTCGCGCACAACGCGCGCCACACTGGCAGCGAAGATGTCATCCGTAGACTGTTGCAGACCGCGGAGACGTGCCGAGACAGCTGCGATCAGTCTCTGGAGACACCCCGGACTTGAAGAACGTGGCCCGAGGCGACTTCCGGGCGAAGCGACCAAGCTTGGGCCAAAGTCGTGGCCTGGATACAGCAAGCAGATCGCCGGAAAGTCCACCGGAATGAAGAGACAGTGGCGCGCGTTGCGCGCAGCGAGTTTAGCGCCAGTCGACCGCCCCGATGGTGACCTTCGTGAGATTTGACCCCAGAACTCCCAAGAACTTGAAGTTGTTTCGCCCAGAGTATTGTGGACTCGTTTTGAGCAGGCCGCGGTCGTCCGGGGCCGCGATGAGGGCAGGAGAGACGAAAGGGAAGGTGAGTGGGCAGGATGGGCCCCAGTTCGTGCCAAGGATGGCTTTGGAGTCAAAGTCACTTATAGTTGTTTGAATTCAGCAGAAGACTGAGTTTGCTCACTTAGACAAGACGGCGCGATGGAGCACGACGACTGGATCGCTTCTTTCGGGATTCGCTGGAGATGGACGCATATAGCGTCGCTGGCCGCGGCTTCCTTTCCAGGTCAGACGCGCGCGAGGCGGGCCGAGACGCCGCTGCTTTCGGGAAACGCCGGCCGGGCCGCGCAGAGCCAAGTGTGGGGCCGTTCCGCCTGGGATTTTGAGAAATCGGAGGGACATATTCGTGCTCCCCGCCCTGTGGGTGTCAAGCGAAACGAACGAGAACTCGGCCCGCCGTCCTCGGGTTTCGCGCAACAACGTCCGTTGCGTGCAGACCCAGCCGCTGCCCCGTTCCACTTGAAAACGTCAGAGACGAGAGCGCCGCACTGGCGCTACCTGCGCTGAAGATTTCAGCCAGAACGGGGAACAAATGCGCTCGGCGCTCACCGGCCCGGGTCTCGCGCACAACGCGGACAACGTCGACGACGGCTTCCAGAGACATCGTGCGCCTCTCCGCGCAGACGGACACCACTAGCGCGCTCACACTGGCGGTCTCCTCGAAGGCGTGCGGCAGAAACTGTGCTGTACGCCTCTGTCACTTTGCCCTCCATCCGGACCTTCTGCAGCACCCTCCGCTCCAAAAGCCGGCACATCCTCGCCGGGCTGCGCCGGCTGACGCTGCGCATTCCCACGCCACCGCTCTTCGACGACTTCTGGGCCCTGGTGGGCGCGCGCTGCCCGCGGTTGGCGCACCTCACAGTATGCGACGCGGAGATCGCCGCGCTGCTCCGGCCCGGGCTGCGCGTCCGCCCGACACGGCTCACGCTCCGCGCAGACCCCGCGCGGGGGTCCAAGCTCCGCGAATCGGTCCTCTTGATGCACTTCGCCGGCCCGGTGGTGCCGGAGCTCGACGAGATCGTCAGGCGCGTCCTCGGCGCCGCGACCCCGCGGGACCCGGACCCGGACCCGGCGCTCTACAGCCGCATCACGCACGTGCACATCGCGGGCGCCTGGCCGGACGCGGGATGGTACACGGTCCCCGCCGTCTTCGCGCTCCTGCGCGCACGGCCCGCGCAGCTCCGGCAGGTCACGCACGTCGCGCTGCGCGGGACCGGCGGCGAGATGATCGCCGGCGTGTGGGAGGATGTGCGGCGGCTGCCGGCGCTGCGCGTCGCGGTGTTCGCGGTGCCGCCGTACTGCGGCGGGTGGACCGAGACGGGTCCGCGTGATCCGCGGTTCGTGGCGTTCGGCGCGGGGGATGTGGATTTGGATGATGATGGGGATGGGGATGGGGAGGAGAGCCCGCATTGGGCGTGGGCGGAGCGGAAGATCGAGGAGAGGAGGCAGAAGGCAGTCGACTCGAGGCAAAGACCAACGCCTGCCAATAGGTCGGAGGCCGGGCCTTCGCACTAAAGGCTTGCGAAGATCTACCACGTCCGGTGGGCTACGGGTGGGCTTATCAGAGCTATACATAGTTGCGTTGTATTAGGCTGCTCACATACTTTTCCGTCCCATCCCGTCCAAATTACGTCCGAAGCTGTTGGCCCTCGCACCTTTATGGCCACGTCATCGACAATCATCAGCGTGGGAGACGCCAACGCGGCTCGGAGCGACCCAAGAGCGACCTCGAAAAGCACGCGCCTCCGCTCCGCCGTCCTCCAGTCCGGCCGCCCTGAGGATGGTGGCAAGACAGAGGCCGCACCATGAAACCCTTGTCGGCGCGGCGACACCGGGACTTATTTATACTCAACGTCCGGCTATTTCGGGTCCCATCACTGACAGATCGCTGATTTTCCAATTTGCTGCCCGTACAAGTAGCGGTGTTCCTCGGAAACAAGGCGGCCAATGGACCTGTCGTTCGCCATCCCCCAGGCCGTCCTGCGCCACGTTGCTTTCCGCCATTTGCTGGGTGACGATGATGCCCTCCTGCGCCTCCCCGTTTACGCCGCCGTCGTTTCTGCGGCTGTGCTGCTGGTGCAGACCGGGGTGGCATTCCGCTCTCGGGGAGGGTCGACGGGGGCCCCGCCGGCGATTGGCTGGGGTGCTATCCTTGCGTGGCGCGTCACGCGTTTTGTCGCGGCGGCGGCAGCGTTAGGGCTCTCAGTCGCGGTGGGCATCGACGAGGGAGATACATGGCAGGAGGTGCTGCTTGGAACGGGGCCATATGTGCGCTATCTCTGTCTTTTTGCTGCCTATCCTCATTCTTTACAGCTCTACGCGACTTTTCTGTCGTTCTTCACCCTAGACCCCCGGAAGTACCGCCAGCGGCTCGTGCGCCACGCCAACTTCGTCCTCTTTGCCGCGTCCGCGCTCTACATCTGCCGCGACGTCATCCCGCTCGCCACATTCACGCAGGAGCCGCTGGACCGTGGCGCGAAGATGATGGCCAAAATTGCATTGGTGTTCTTCAGCGGCCTTGTCGTGCCGCTATTCACACCACGGCTCTACACACCCGTCGATCCCTCTGTGCGTGCATCGAATCCGCGGCAACACCCGCTGATGACCACGCAGAACCCGCAAAAAGAGCTCAACCCCGAGCAGACCGCGTCGGTCTTCAGCTTCGCGCTCTACTTCTTTCTCGACACCATCATCTTCGCTGCATATCGCGAGAAGGAGGTCCCCGAGGACCAGCTCTACGTGCTGTGCGACACCGACGGGGCCGAACACCTCAAGCAGCGCAGCTTCAAGGTGCGTAGTCTGCATCACAAATACTTGGTTAACACAAGTTGCAGTTCCTTGATGTCTTCTCCGGCGCCAGACAACGCCACCCATTCTTTGGCCTCATGCGTGTCTATTGGAGGGAATTCGCAACCCTGTTTGCGCTCGTTGTCGTCCGCTGCCTCGCCAACTACACGGGGCCGTTCGCGATGAACCGGCTCTTGCTGTAAGCTGTACATGTGCAGGTTGCCAGAGCGCTGACTCCTTTCCGAAGGTACATCGAGACGCGCGACCAGCCCGAGAGCCACATCGTGCGCCCGTGGGTGTGGATCGCGCTCGTCGCGGGCGGGCCGCTCATCGGCGCGCTCGCGTTCCAGGCGTACATCTTCGTCAACACGCGCACGCTGGTGTGGACCGAGTCGGTCGTCACGCAGCTCGTCTTCGCCCACAGTCTGCGCATCCGCGTCAAAGCGGACAGCAGAGATGATGAGGCGGCAACGACGGAACAACAGCCCGTTGCGGGCGAGGCGGCGAGTGAGTCCGGGAGCACGAGCTCGGAGGGCGATGCGGAATCGACAACCATTCAGCCCAGCTCGGCGAGTGTCCGCTCGTCGAGCAGCAGCAGTGCGGCACAGAAAGATGGCGATCAAAAGACAGCCGACAAGAAGGCGGAGGAGAAGGGCCAGTCGATGGTGGGGAAAATCAACAACCTGGTGACAACCGACCTGTGCGTGATTCCCCCACTCGTACAGCGTCTGACTCACGCGCTCCAGCGGCAACATCAGTGCGTATTCGTGTCCCTCCTGCGCGACACGCTGAGCTGGTGTATAGCCGACAGCCGCGACTTCATCGATCTGTTCCTTTACATCCCGCTGCAGCTGGTCATCGGGATATACTTCCTGTATGTGCTCCTCGGGTGGTCCGTGTGGGTCGGCGTCGCGTCGATCGTGCTCCTGGCGCCGCTGCCGGGGTACAGTGCGTTAAATACCTTCATTCTCAGCCAGTACCGCAGACTATACCACATATTTCTCCACCCATGTTGTGTAAAAAAAAGAAATAATATTTGTGTTGTGCCCGAGTTGAACCCACAGTGGACCGCCAAGTTGCGATCTGCGGACTTGCTGCGGACTCCGTGTGTGCGAAATTGTGGACAGCGCTTTTCACGCCTCTGGGCGATTTGGACCTGGGGTGGGCTGAGGGGTGGGCCTGCCTTATATATGGAAGAGTAGCTTGGCTTCAATGACCCTGCTCTTCCTGTTGTGGGTTCTGGGGGAAGACAGTGAAAGTGGATCAGTCTGGTCTGTGCTTCATTAAATTGGCGGAGATAGGATATGCTATGGTAAGCCTGCGGGTAGCGAGGTTGGTTCAACACCTTCCGAGCTGAGCTCAACCTGTTGGTCATGGTGTGTTCGTCAGTGGTTTGCTAGTAACTGTCTTTTTTTTTTTTTGGTTGTGGCATTTTTTCTTGGTCTGGCAGTCTTCCTTCCTAAAAGACTGCCACTAAGCTGATGGGAGAGTAGTGACCTCCCATTCAGCCACTACACCTGATTGGCAACTCAGTAAAACTGCTAAAAGAGTCAGAATAACAAAAGTCTTCTTACAAAGTGGATCATCTGGTGGATTGTACTCTTCCTGCATTCACAACTCATGTTGGCTTCTCTTTCTGTACTATGGGTATTTTTTTTTTTTTTTCCCACACTTTAGGGCCGGCCCCATAAATGACTTATATATAAATAAAATATAAAGACTGGCCCTAAAGTAACAGTCCATTAGGGCTGACCTTATAAATGACTTATATAAGACTAGCCCTAAAGACTCAATGAATGAACCGACTGACTGACTGGTTGGCTCACAAATTGAGAAAGAGTGAAAAATCACAACTGTCTTTTAGGGTGGAAATCCGCGGAGTCCACTTTAGGGCCGGCTCAATTAATGAAAGTTGTAGATATTCAAAATTGAATACTAGGTTCAGTTTGGACCTAAGCCTGATTGTCAATGGTTAGGCCAGAAAACACAGAAATGTAAAAAATCACGAGTGTCTTTTAGAGTGGAAGTCCGCGGATTTCCACTGTAGCGCTTGGTTCAATCCCTAACCTAACTGCCAGGTGGAAATCCGCGCATTTCCACTTTAGGGTCGGGCTCAATTAATGAAAATTGTAGATATTCAAATTTTATGACTTGGTTCAGTTTGGAGCTAAGCCCAATTGTTAATGGTTGGACCAGAAAACACAGAAAAGTGAAAAATCACGAGTGTCTTTTAAGTGGAAGTCCGCGGAAATCCGACTTTAGGGCCGGTTCAACCCCTCATGTCGTGGAAATCCGCGGAATTCCACTTTCAAACAGTGTTAGGGTTATAACTCAGCCAATTCTTATCCGTTTCAGATGATTTATATACCATTAGAAAGCTATTTAAATTCTCTATTATCTGGGTCTTACCTGTCAGGGCCAATCCCGCAACTGCCCATCCAAATCTGAACTTTTACCCTGTTACTAACATAACTCAGTCAATTTTATATATCATTAAAAAGCTCACATTGAAGCAAGTGCACTACAAATCTTTTACTACAGAATACTATGGCAGTTAAGTTTCTTTCTAGTCTGTTTGTGCCAAGTTATGTATGACCAGAAAGATCTTTACAAGACCTTAAAACTCAACTCTGACATGGGTGACTACCAATCTATACTGTTTTACTACAAGTCAATCAAATAACTTCAAAACAGTAATTAACTCAAAGAGTTTTGATTTATTAAGAATGATGTTTATATAATCAGAAAGGCTTTACTGGAGGCAAATACCCAGGCAGTAGAGCGCCTAGTGCCTGTTAGCACTAGGCGCACTATAGGCATGGTTTTGGGGTCCCTGTCTATTGCTGCTGTTTTTTTTTGGGCTAAAACCCCCGGGAAAAAGCCAGGGCAACACAAGAAAGACCTCTAATGCCTTGAGTCTTGCCTCCGGTGCTTCTTCACCTTTATAACAGTCAAATCTATTGACTTTTGTCCATGCCACTTATGGCAGCTACTAACTGCTAAATGAGTATGAAATTTATGAACTTTGTTAAGATTTCTGCTTTATCATTTGATATCATTAGAAAGGTTTCAACTTGGCATTGAACTCACTTGTACTGACTACAAATCTACTGACTTTTGTTAGTGCAACTGATAGGCTACTCTATAACTTCAAAACAGTACTAGGGCTGTATCTCAGTCATTTCTAGAACTTACAGAGTAGTTCTGGTATAATTCTAAAGGCCTCTGGATCTATTACAATCTAGCATTCAGCTCACTTTTACCTAGCCAAAAATTCATATACTCACTTGGGCTTGTCAGAAGAGTTATTTTTTGAGCTTCTAGAATGGTTCTGGTATGGCTGGAAGGGTTTCTGAATGTACTATAATCTAGTCTTCATGCCAGGGGAACCTCCCTTTCGGCCCCTCGGAGACGCGTCCGACTCCGGTCCGATTCCGGTTCCAACTCCGGTCCAGCCCTCCATCTCGCCCGCACAATCACCGATCCGTCAACACCCTCCCAACGGTCGCCCTGGGACCTTGCCTGTGACGCCGCCCAAGCCTTCTGTGCCTGACAGCGGCAGCTACGGACAAGCAGTATATAGTCAGCTCCCTAGCAGGCGGACCCTTAGAGTTTCTTCTCTTTGGATCCTCCCCTGCTAGGTCAGCTCCATTTGTATTTGCTTACCAATGTTCACGCTTTGGATCCTCCCCTGCTAGGATGCCTCCGGGGTTGCCCTTACAGCAGAAGAAACTCTCTACGGGATCAACCGGACAAGATTGCCAGGTTCGGCGCTGACTCAGGCTCAGAGTACGAGTCCGTTCCGCCCTCGTCACCGCCCCTGCCACTTGTCCCCTCCTCCTTTACTCCTGTGGTCCCCGCACCCGTCATGCCGTCCGGAGTCACTCCTAGGGCAGACGCCCGGCTGGACTCACTCAAGGTGAAAATCGATAGCCTAACTGAGGCCCTTGCTTTACTCACCAACCAGGCTTCCGCTGCCACTGCCGCCACTAATAATGCTGGCAGACCCCAAACACCATCTCCGGAGACGTCGATTCCGACTCCGACTCCAGTTCAGGGCGACTCCAAAGCCCTTTTCGGCGCCATCAACCTCGCCTCAAAATTGGTAAACCCCCCCGTTCACCTTCAACGGCAATCGGAAACGCGGCCGGGCATTTCTCTACGCGGTCCGCACCTACGCCCGCCTTGCCCCTGAGGCCTTTGTGGTCAACGGAGAGGCGAGCGAGGAAAAAGGCCGTCCGCTATGCCATATTGTTTATGGCAGAAGGACCCGCTCAGTAATGGGCGGAGCGCCACGGAAGCAAAGCCCTGTTTCCGTTTCCGTCTTGGGGCCCGTTCGTTTCCGAAGTTTCGACTCCGGTTCGTCGAGGAGAAGAAGCAAGATCACACTCTCTCCAAACTGGAGACTTCCGCCTATCACATGGTACAAAGATGTCTACCAGTACACTGACGACTTCGAGGACCTGATGGACCTCGCTGGATTCGAGGACGCGCTGGTCAAGGTGACCAAGTTCCGCCACAGACTTGATCCCTTGATCAACAACGGAATCACGTCCTCAAACGACCCCCCCGGACCTCCGGGATTACCTTAGCTGGCGCACCCGGGCCTTCCGTCAATACGAGGCCCTGGTCCGGGCCAAGCTGATCAAGTCAGCCGCCCCAAAGATGCCTGGCGGTTTGATTCGGACTCCGTTTCCGGTCAACCGCATCCAGGCTCCGGCCCCTTTCCGCGGTTCCGGTCGTGCCACCCGCGGCCCGCGCCCCCGCTCCGGCGCCTCCAGTTCCCGTCCCTATGGAGTTGGACCGCACCAGGGCTCGGGGTGCCCCTCCTCGCGCCTGCTTCAGGTGTGGCGACCCAAACCATCTCGCCTGGGATTGCCCCCTCCCCACCGATGTTCGCTCAATGGACATCCTCGATGAGGTGATCCAACAACTCGGTGATGAGATGTTAGCGGAGTTGATCGCCCGCTACACGGACACAGCTGCCCTGCCGGAGACGGCAGCAGAGTCGATGGCCGGAGAGGATTTTGTCCCCCGCAACGAGTGACTGGTGTGCCCTCGTTCGCGTCCATAAATCGTTTTGCCTCTTTGTATGATGAATGCAGCTCCTTGCCCTACAATGAGCCCGAAATGAACGACACACCCTCTCCTGCCCCCGCCTCGACTCCGTCTCCAACTCCGCCCGCGACTCCGGTCATTGTCCTTTGCTGCCTCACTGCCTGGGAAAAGAAACTACCCAAGCAGTATACCGTTGCCGCCTCCCCTGGAGTGAACTCCCTCCACCTCCCGTTGGAGCTGGAGTCCACCACCAGCGCACTGAAGCTCTCGCTCTCTGGGCTTGTCGATTGTGGTGCCACCTCCGACTTTATTGACATGAACTACGTCACTCGGAATGGCATTCCGGTCCGCACTCCAGAAACATCTCTGCTCCGGCCCGTTCCCCTCGGTTTTCACTATGGACCTCTCTGGCCCTGAGGACGGAGACGATTCCGATTCCGGTCTCAATTCCGACCTGCCTGATCTGACACTGGACTTGGACTCAGACGACGAGGACGACCAGCTCGAAGATGATGGTGACCGCATCTTCTACACCTCGTTCCGTCCCTCGGAAGAGATACGCGCAGGCAGCACCGTCTCGCAGCGCTTGGCCAAAGCCTTTGCCAGGAACTCCGCCCCTCTGCCCTCCGAGATCCCGGACTGGGCTAAGGACTTCCAGGACGTCTTCAACAAGGAGTCCTTCGATATGCTACCGGAGCGGAGAGCCTGGGACCACGCCATTGAACTTGTCCCCGACGCTAAGCCCACCAACTGCAAGGTGTACCCCATCTCACCCCTCGAGCAACACGAGCTCGACGTGTTCATCGAGGAAGGGCTGTCGACGGGTTGGATTTGCCCCTCCAAGTCTCCGATGGCGTCTCCGGTCTTCTTCATCAAGAAGAAGGATGGCAGACTCCGCTTCGTCCAGGACTACTGTGCTCTCAATGCGATGACCATCAAAAACCGGTACCCCTTCCGCTGATCAACAACCTCATCAACCGGCTCAAAGGTGCTCGTTACTTCACCAAACTCGATGTTCGTTGGGGCTTCAACAATGTCCGGATCAAGGAAGGTGACGAGTGGAAAGCGGCTTTCCGGACTAACCGAGGCCTGTTTGAGCCCTTGGTGATGTATTTCGGCCTAACAAACTCTCCCGCGACGTTCCAAACAATGATGAATGACATTGTCCAGGACCTCATCCTCTCCGGAGACGTCATGATCTACCTTGATGACATCCTGATTGCCCATTCCGACCTCCGGAAACACCAGCAAATCATTCAGGAGGTCTTACGGCGACTCCGGGAGCACAAGTTGTACCTTTGAGCGGAGAAGTGCGACTTTGAAAAATCGTCAATTGAGTACCTCGGAGTCATCATCTCCCATAACCACGTCGAAATGGACCCCGTCAAGGTCGCAGGCGTCTCCGCTTGGCTGACTCCGGAAAACAAGAAGGACATCCAGCAGTTCCTTGGGTTCACTAATTTCTACTGCAGGTTCATTCGGGACTTCTCGACCCTTGAAGTGATGATGGTGAAGGTCAGCAAAAGTGTTTGTCATAAAGTGGGCAGTGTGTGGATGCAGGTTGGCAGACACATGACCGAGCGACGGAGCTGCACTGTAGGCTGATCACGGAGGCTGATTTTGGACTGACAGTGTGTCAGCCTCAGCCGAAACATCAAAGATGCGCCATTGGGAGTGCTGTCTGAATTGCAACTGTTAGATACTTTAGTAAGAGCCTCCGAACTTATGCATGTAAAAAACCAAACTACTCCAAATCAAACTCCGACGTGATCTGATTAATCTGAAGCTTGGCATAGGTGGTCTTAAGTCCAGATTAGGTTTTGTGTTGTCTTGTGTTTATTTGTTTGTTTGTTTGTTGTGTTTGTATTAGAGTTGGTTTGTGTGGTTTTGTCTTTTTCTCTTAGTGTCTCTTTGCTCACTTTCCAAGTATTTCAATACCACTAATTCTGCATAGAAGTCAAGATTTAAGTCTGTTTCGATCTGGTTTCAAAGGGCTATGAATGGGTGTTCAACCCAAAATAGGTTTGATGTGTGTTTCCCAATACAACATAACAGCTGAACTTTACTGTTACGATTGATGTTGTCTGCCAAGCTGCATTAACTCAGGCAATGCATTGCACTGACATTTAACCTTACCACATGAGCTATTTATCTGATTTCAATTATCTTAATTGAGTTATTTATCTCATTTTAATTATCTTAATTGCCTATATCTTTAGTCAATATGTGCTTTTAAGTCAGTGTATCTTCATTCAGGCATATTATTGGACTTACACCTAAACCCATCCTTGGCTGTAGCTATCTTGGGGACAAGGCAAATTTTCAGTCCAGCTCAAGATTGAATATTGAATGAAGACAAAATGATGTCCTGCGCGCTAACCGCTCTAGCTACACGAAATTCTAAGATTATATACCTCGACGCCTTCAAGTTGGCTCCTGCTCCAGTAGCGCATCGAGGGATACCGGCGGTGGATCAGTGCGAGATGCGTGCTGGGGGAAGCAGTATGTCTCCCCCAGCCCCTCGTGCCGTTTGGGCCGACGAAGTGCAGCGGAAGGCCGGCAGCCGGCTGCGGGATTCGGGCACCGCATGCACATAACGCAGCCGCGCGCCAGCGTGATCGAGCGCCCAGGATGAACAAGATCGAGATTCGGGAGAAGGTGTCTGAAATTCAGCCCTTGAATTCAACAGAAGACTGAGTTTACTCACCGAGACGAGATGGCGCGATGCAAGATGGCGACTGCCAGTGGACCGTTTCGCTTGGGATTCGCTGGAGATGTGCGCACATAGCGTTGCTTCCCGCGGTCATTTGCAAACGAGGCTGGCCGGGCCGCGGCTTCCTTCTGAAAACGCCGGCCGGGCCGCGCAGAGCCAGTCGCTGGCCCGTTCCGCTTGATATTTTGAGAAGGCGGAGGGAGATATTCGTGCTCTCTGCCCTGAGAATCCCAGGCGGAACGAACAAGGACCCGGCCCGCCGTCCTCGGGTTTCGCGCAACAGCGTCCGGTGTGCGCAGACCCACCCGTTTCCCTGTTCGCCTTGAAGGTCTTAGGAGCAAAGGGGCCAGACTGTCGCTACTTGCGTTGGAAATTCCAACCAGAACAAGGAAAAGATGCGGTTGCTGCTCACCGATCTCGCGCACAACGCGCGCCACACTGGCGGCGAAGATGTCATCCGTAGACTGTTGCAGACCGCGGAGACGTGCCGAGACAGCTGCGATCAGTCTCTGGAGACACCCCGGACTTGAAGAACGTGGCCCGAGGCGACTTCCGGGCGAAGCGACCAAGCTTGGGCCAAAGTCGTGGCCTGGATACAGCAAGCAGATCGCCGGAAAGTCCACCGGAATGAAGAGACAGTGGCGCGCGTTGCGCGCAGCGAGTTTAGCGCCAGTCGACCGCCCCGATGGTGACCTTCGTGAGATTTGACCCCAGAACTCCCAAGAACTTGAAGTTGTTTCGCCCAGAGTATTGTGGACTCGTTTTGAGCAGGCCGCGGTCGTCCGGGGCCGCGATGAGGGCAGGAGAGACGAAAGGGAAGGTGAGTGGGCAGGATGGGCCCCAGTTCGTGCCAAGGATGGCTTTGGAGTCAAAGTCACTTATAGTTGTTTGAATTCAGCAGAAGACTGAGTTTACTCACTTAGACAAGACGGCGCGATGGAGCACGACGACTGGATCGCTTCTTTCGGGATTCGCTGGAGATGGACGCATATAGCGTCGCTGGCCGCGGCTTCCTTTCCAGGTCAGACGCGCGCGAGGCGGGCCGAGACGCCGCTGCTTTCGGGAAACGCCGGCCGGGCCGCGCAGAGCCAAGTGTGGGGCCGTTCCGCCTGGGATTTTTGAGAAATCGGAGGGACATATTCGTGCTCCCCGCCCTGTGGGTGTCAAGCGAAACGAACGAGAACTCGGCCCGCCGTCCTCGGGTTTCGCGCAACAACGTCCGTTGCGTGCAGACCCAGCCGCTGCCCCGTTCCACTTGAAAACGTCAGAGACGAGAGCGCCGCACTGGCGCTACCTGCGCTGAAGATTTCAGCCAGAACGGGGAACAAATGCGCTCGGCGCTCACCGGCCCGGGTCTCGCGCACAACGCGGACAACGTCGACGACGGCTTCCAGAGACATCGTGCGTCTCTCCGCGCAGACGGACACCACTAGCGCGCTCACACTGGCGGTCTCCTCGAAGGCGTGCGGCAGAAACTGTGCTGTACGCCTCTGTCACTTTGCCCTCCATCCGGACCTTCTGCAGCACCCTCCGCTCCAAAAGCCGGCACGCTGCGCCGGCTGACACTGCGCATCCCAACGCCACCGCTCTTCGACGACTTCTGGGCCCTGGTGGGCGCGCTGCCCGCGGTTGGCGCACCTCACAGTATGCGACGCGGAGATCGCCGCGCTGCTCCGGCCCGGCCTGCGCGTCCGCCCGACGCGGCTCACGCTCCTCGCCGACCCCGCGCGGGCGTCCAAGCTGCGCGAGTCGGTCCTCTTGATGCACTTCGCCGGCCCGGCGGGATGGTACACGGTCCCCGCCGTCTTCGCGCTCCTGCGCGCACGGCCCGCGCAGCCCCGGCAGGTCACGCACGTCGCGCTGCGCGGGACCGGCAACGAGATGATCGCCGGCGTGTGGGAAGATATTCGGCGACTGCCGGCGCTGCGCGTCGCGGTGTTTGCGGTGCCGCCGCACCGCGGCGGGTGGACTGAGACGGGTCCGCGTGATCCGCGGTTCGTGGCGTTCGGCGCGGGGGATGTGGATTTGGATGATGATGGGGATGGGGATGGGGGAGGAGAGCCCGCATTGGGCGTGGGCGGAGCGGAAGATCGAGGAGAGGAGGCAGAAGGCAGTCGACTCGAGGCAAAGACCAACGCCTGCCAATAGGTCGGAGGCCGGGCCTTCGCACTAAAGGCTTGCGAAGATCTACCACGTCCGGTGGGCTACGGGTGGGCTTATCAGAGCTATACATAGTTGCGTTGTATTAGGCTGCTCACATACTTTTCCGTCCCATCCCGTCCAAATTACGTCCGAAGCTGTTGGCCCTCGCACCTTTATGGCCACGTCATCGACAATCATCAGCGTGGGAGACGCCAACGCGGCTCGGAGCGACCCAAGAGCGACCTCGAAAAGCACGCGCCTCCGCTCCGCCGTCCTCCAGTCCGGCCGCCCTGAGGACGGTGGCAAGACAGAGGCCGCACCATGAAACCCTTGTCGGCGCGGCGACACCAGGCCTTATTTATACTCCGTGTCCGGTCCCCATCAGATCGCTGATTTTCCAATTTGCCGTCTTTCTCCCACCCACCACCGCAGCCGACGAGACTGACTCCTGGGCGCTTGCTGCCCGTACAAGTAGCGGTGTTCCTCGGAAACAAGGCGGCCAATGGACCTGTCGTTCGCCATCCCCCAGGCCGTCCTGCGCCACGTTGCTTTCCGCCACGCGCTGGGTGACGATGATGCCCTCCTGCGCCTCCCCGTTTACGCCGCCGCGGTCTCTGCGTCTGTGCTGCTGGTGCAGACCGCGGTGGCATTCCGCTATCGGGGAGGGTCGACGGGGGCCACGCCGGCGATTGGCTGGGGTGCTATCCTTGCGTGGCGCGTCACGCGGTTTGTCGCTGCGGCGGCAGCGTTAGGGCTCTCAGTCGCGGTGGGCATTGACGAGGGAGATACGTGGCAGGAGGTGCTGCTTGGAACGGGGCCATATGTGCGCTATCACTCTATCTCTTTGCTGCCTATTCTGATTCTTTACAGCTCTACGCGACTTTTCTGTCGTTCTTCACGCTAGACCCCCGGAAGTACCGCCAGCGGCTCGTGCGCCACGCCAACTTCATCCTCTTTGCCGCGTCCGCGCTCTACATCTGCCGCGACGTCATGCCGCTCGCCACATTCACGCAGGAGCCGCTCGACCGTGGCGCGAAGATGATGGCCAAAATTGCATTGGTGTTCTTCAGCGGCCTTGTCGTGCCGCTATTCACACCACGGCTCTACACACCCGTCGATCCCTCTGTGCGTGCATCGAATCCGCTGCAGCCTCCGCTGATGACTACCCAGAACCCGCAAAAAGAGCTCAACCCTGAGCAGACCGCCTCGGTCTTCAGCTTTGCGCTCTACTTCTTTCTCGACACCATCATCTTCGCCGCCTATCGCCAGAAGGAGGTCCCCGAGGACCAGCTCTACGCGCTGTGCGACACCGACGGGGCCGAACACCTCAAGCAGCGCAGCTTCAAGGTGCGTAGTCTGCATCACAAATACTTGTTGACACAAGTTGCAGTTCCTCGATGTCTTCTCCGGCGCCAAACAACGACACCCATTCTTTGGCCTCATGCGTGTCTATTGGAGGGAATTCGCAACCCTGTTTGCGCTCGTCGTCGTCCGCTGCCTCGCCAACTACACGGGGCCGTTCGCGATGAACCGGCTCTTGCTGTAAGCTGTACATGTGCAGGTTGCCAGAGCGCTGACTCCTTTCCGAAGGTACATCGAGACGCGCGACCAGCCCGAGAGCCACGTCGTGCGCCCGTGGGTGTGGATCGCGCTCGTCGCGGGCGGGCCGCTCATCGGCGCGCTCGCGTTCCAGGCGTACATCTTCGTCAACACGCGCACGCTGGTGTGGACCGAGTCGGTTGTCACGCAGCTCGTCTTCGCCCACAGTCTGCGCATCCGCGTCAAAGCGGACAGCAGAGATGATGAGCCGGCAACGACGGAACAACAGCCTGTTGCGGGCGAGGCGGCGAGTGAGTCCGGGAGCACGAGCTCGGAGGGCGATGCGGAATCGACAACGATCCAGCCCAGTTCGGCGAGTGTCCGCTCGTCGAGCAGCAGCAGTGCGGCACAGAAAGATGGCGATCAAAAGACAGCCGACAAGAAGGCGGAGGAGAAGGGCCAGTCGATGGTGGGGAAAATCAACAACCTGGTGACAACCGACCTGTGCGTGATTCCCCCACTCGTACAGCGTCTGACTCACGCGCTCCAGCGGCAACATCAGTGCGTATTCCTGTCCCTCCTGCGCGACACGTTGAGCTGGTGTATAGCCGACAGCCGCGACTTCATCGATCTGTTCCTGTACATCCCGCTGCAGCTGGTCATCGGGATATACTTCCTGTATGTGCTCCTCGGGTGGTCCGTGTGGGTCGGCGTCGCGTCGATCGTGCTTCTGGCGCCGTTCCCGGGGTACAGTGCGTTAAATACCTTCATTCTCAGCCAGTACCGCAGACTATACCACATATTTCTCCACCCATGTTGTGTAAAAAAAAGAATAATATTTGTGTTGTGCCCGAGTTGAACCCACAGTGGACCGCCAAGTTGCGATCTGCGGACTTGCTGCGGACTCCGTGTGTGCGAAATTGTGGACAGCGCTTTTCACGCCTCTGGGCGATTTGGACCTGGGGTGGGCTGAGGGGTGGGCCTGCCTTATATATGGAAGAGTAGCTTGGCTCAATGACCCTGCTCTTCCTGTTGTGGGTTCTGGGGGAAGACAGTGAAAGTGGATCAGTCTGGTCTGTGCTTCATTAAATTGGCGGAGATAGGATATGCTATGGTAAGCCTGCGGGTAGCGAGGTTGGTTCAACACCTTCCGAGCTGAGCTCAACCTGTTGGTCATGGTGTGTTCGTCAGTGGTTTGCTAGTAACTGTCTTTTTTTTTTTTTGGTTGTGGCATTTTTTTTTGGTCTGGCAGTCTTCCTTCCTAAAAGACTGCCACTAAGCTGATGGGAGAGTAGTGACCTCCCATTCAGCCACTACACCTGATTGGCAACTCAGTAAAACTGCTAAAAGAGTCAGAATAACAAAAGTCTTCTTACAAAGTGGATCATCTGGTGGATTGTACTCTTCCTGCATTCACAACTCATGTTGGCTTCTCTTTCTGTACTATGGGTATTTTTTTCTTTTTTTTCCCACACTTTAGGGCCGGCCCCATAAATGACTTATATATAAATAAAATATAAAGACTGGCCCTAAAGTAACAGTCCATTAGGGCTGACCTTATAAATGACTTATATAAGACTAGCCCTAAAGACTCAATGAATGAACCGACTGACTGACTGGTTGGCTCACAAATTGAGAAAGAGTGAAAAATCACAACTGTCTTTTAGGGTGGAAATCCGTGGAGTCCACTTTAGGGCCGGCTCAATTAATGAAAGTTGTAGATATTCAAAATTGAATACTAGGTTCAGTTTGGACCTAAGCCTGATTGTCAATGGTTAGGCCAGAAAACACAGAAATGTAAAAAATCACGAGTGTCTTTTAGAGTGGAAGTCCGCGGATTTCCACTGTAGCGCTTGGTTCAATCCCTAACCTAACTGCCAGGTGGAAATCCGCATTTCCACTTTAGGGTCGGGCTCAATTAATGAAAATTGTAGATATTCAAATTTTATGACTTGGTTCAGTTTGGAGCTAAGCCCAATTGTTAATGGTTGGACCAGAAAACACAGAAAAGTGAAAAATCACGAGTGTCTTTTAAGTGGAAGTCCGCGGAAATCCGACTTTAGGGCCGGTTCAACCCCTCATGTCGTGGAAATCCGCGGAATTCCACTTTCAAACAGTGTTAGGGTTATAACTCAGCCAATTCTTATCCGTTTCAGATGATTTATATACCATTAGAAAGCTATTTAAATTCTCTATTATCTGGGTCTTACCTGTCAGGGCCAATCCCGCAACTGCCCATCCAAATCTGAACTTTTACCCTGTTACTAACATAACTCAGTCAATTTTATATATCATTAAAAAGCTCACATTGAAGCAAGTGCACTACAAATCTTTTACTACAGAATACTATGGCAGTTAAGTTTCTTTCTAGTCTGTTTGTGCCAAGTTATGTATGACCAGAAAGATCTTTACAAGACCTTAAAACTCAACTCTGACATGGGTGACTACCAATCTATACTGTTTTACTACAAGTCAATCAAATAACTTCAAAACAGTAATTAACTCAAAGAGTTTTGATTTATTAAGAATGATGTTTATATAATCAGAAAGGCTTTACTGGAGGCAAATACCCAGGCAGTAGAGCGCCTAGTGCCTGTTAGCACTAGGCGCACTATAGGCATGGTTTTGGGGTCCCTGTCTATTGCTGCTGTTTTTTTTGGGCTAAAACCCCGGGAAAAGCCAGGGCAACACAAGAAAGACCTCTAATGCCTTGAGTCTTGCCTCCGGTGCTTCTTCACCTTTATAACAGTCAAATCTATTGACTTTTGTCCATGCCACTTATGGCAGCTACTAACTGCTAAATGAGTATGAAATTTATGAACTTTGTTAAGATTTCTGCTTTATCATTTGATATCATTAGAAAGGTTTCAACTTGGCATTGAACTCACTTGTACTGACTACAAATCTACTGACTTTTGTTAGTGCAACTGATAGGCTACTCTATAACTTCAAAACAGTACTAGGGCTGTATCTCAGTCATTTCTAGAACTTACAGAGTAGTTCTGGTATAATTCTAAAGGCCTCTGGATCTATTACAATCTAGCATTCAGCTCACTTTTACCTAGCCAAAAATTCATATACTCACTTGGGCTTGTCAGAAGAGTTATTTTTTGAGCTTCTAGAATGGTTCTGGTATGGCTGGAAGGGTTTCTGAATGTACTATAATCTAGTCTTCATGCCAGGGGAACCTCCCTTTCGGCCCCTCGGAGACGCGTCCGACTCCGGTCCGATTCCGGTTCCAACTCCGGTCCAGCCCTCCATCTCGCCCGCACAATCACCGATCCGTCAACACCCTCCCAACGGTCGCCCTGGGACCTTGCCTGTGACGCCGCCCAAGCCTTCTGTGCCTGACAGCGGCAGCTACGGACAAGCAGTATATAGTCAGCTCCCTAGCAGGCGGACCCTTAGAGTTTCTTCTCTTTGGATCCTCCCCTGCTAGGTCAGCTCCATTTGTATTTGCTTACCAATGTTCACGCTTTGGATCCTCCCCTGCTAGGATGCCTCCGGGGTTGCCCTTACAGCAGAAGAAACTCTCTACGGGATCAACCGGACAAGATTGCCAGGTTCGGCGCTGACTCAGGCTCAGAGTACGAGTCCGTTCCGCCCTCGTCACCGCCCCTGCCACTTGTCCCCTCCTCCTTTACTCCTGTGGTCCCCGCACCCGTCATGCCGTCCGGAGTCACTCCTAGGGCAGACGCCCGGCTGGACTCACTCAAGGTGAAAATCGATAGCCTAACTGAGGCCCTTGCTTTACTCACCAACCAGGCTTCCGCTGCCACTGCCGCCACTAATAATGCTGGCAGACCCCAAACACCATCTCCGGAGACGTCGATTCCGACTCCGACTCCAGTTCAGGGCGACTCCAAAGCCCTTTTCGGCGCCATCAACCTCGCCTCAAAATTGGTAAACCCCCCCGTTCACCTTCAACGGCAATCGGAAACGCGGCCGGGCATTTCTCTACGCGGTCCGCACCTACGCCCGCCTTGCCCCTGAGGCCTTTGTGGTCAACGGAGAGGCGAGCGAGGAAAAGGCCGTCCGCTATGCCATATTGTTTATGGCAGAAGGACCCGCTCAGTAATGGGCGGAGCGCCACGGAAGCAAAGCCCTGTTTCCGTTTCCGTCTTGGGGCCCGTTCGTTTCCGAGTTTCGACTCCGGTTCGTCGAGGAGAAGAAGCAAGATCACACTCTCTCCAAACTGGAGACTTCCGCCTATCACATGGTACAAAGATGTCTACCAGTACACTGACGACTTCGAGGACCTGATGGACCTCGCTGGATTCGAGGACGCGCTGGTCAAGGTGACCAAGTTCCGCCACAGACTTGATCCCTTGATCAACAACGGAATCACGTCCTCAAACGACCCCCCCGGACCTCCGGGATTACCTTAGCTGGCGCACCCGGGCCTTCCGTCAATACGAGGCCCTGGTCCGGGCCAAGCTGATCAAGTCAGCCGCCCCAAAGATGCCTGGCGGTTTGATTCGGACTCCGTTTCCGGTCAACCGCATCCAGGCTCCGGCCCCTTTCCGCGGTTCCGGTCGTGCCACCCGCGGCCCCGCCCCCCCCGGCGCCTCCAGTTCCCGTCCCTATGGAGTTGGACCGCACCAGGGCTCGGGGTGCCCCTCCTCGCGCCTGCTTCAGGTGTGGCGACCCAAACCATCTCGCCTGGGATTGCCCCCTCCCCACCGATGTTCGCTCAATGGACATCCTCGATGAGGTGATCCAACAACTCGGTGATGAGATGTTAGCGGAGTTGATCGCCCGCTACACGGACACAGCTGCCCTGCCGGAGACGGCAGCAGAGTCGATGGCCGGAGAGGATTTTGTCCCCCCAACGAGTGACTGGTGTGCCCTCGTTCGCGTCCATAAATCGTTTTGCCTCTTTGTATGATGAATGCAGCTCCTTGCCCTACAATGAGCCCGAAATGAACGACACACCCTCTCCTGCCCCCCGCCTCGACTCCGTCTCCAACTCCGCCCGCGACTCCGGTCATTGTCCTTTGCTGCCTCACTGCCTGGGAAAAGAAACTACCCAAGCAGTATACCGTTGCCGCCTCCCCTGGAGTGAACTCCCTCCACCTCCCGTTGGAGCTGGAGTCCACCACCAGCGCACTGAAGCTCTCGCTCTCTGGGCTTGTCGATTGTGGTGCCACCTCCGACTTTATTGACATGAACTACGTCCACCGGAATGGCATTCCGGTCCGCACTCCAGAAACATCTCTGCTCCGGCCCGTTCCCCTCGGTTTTCACTATGGACCTCTCTGGCCCTGAGGACGGAGACGATTCCGATTCCGGTCTCAATTCCGACCTGCCTGATCTGACACTGGACTTGGACTCAGACGACGAGGACGACCAGCTCGAAGATGATGGTGACCGCATCTTCTACACCTCGTTCCGTCCCTCGGAAGAGATACGCGCAGGCAGCACCGTCTCGCAGCGCTTGGCCAAAGCCTTTGCCAGGAACTCCGCCCCTCTGCCCTCCGAGATCCCGGACTGGGCTAAGGACTTCCAGGACGTCTTCAACAAGGAGTCCTTCGATATGCTACCGGAGCGGAGAGCCTGGGACCACGCCATTGAACTTGTCCCCGACGCTAAGCCCACCAACTGCAAGGTGTACCCCATCTCACCCCTCGAGCAACACGAGCTCGACGTGTTCATCGAGGAAGGGCTGTCGACGGGTTGGATTTGCCCCTCCAAGTCTCCGATGGCGTCTCCGGTCTTCTTCATCAAGAAGAAGGATGGCAGACTCCGCTTCGTCCAGGACTACTGTGCTCTCAATGCGATGACCATCAAAAACCGGTACCCCCTTCCGCTGATCAACAACCTCATCAACCGGCTCAAAGGTGCTCGTTACTTCACCAAACTCGATGTTCGTTGGGGCTTCAACAATGTCCGGATCAAGGAAGGTGACGAGTGGAAAGCGGCTTTCCGGACTAACCGAGGCCTGTTTGAGCCCTTGGTGATGTATTTCGGCCTAACAAACTCTCCCGCGACGTTCCAAACAATGATGAATGACATTGTCCAGGACCTCATCCTCTCCGGAGACGTCATGATCTACCTTGATGACATCCTGATTGCCCATTCCGACCTCCGGAAACACCAGCAAATCATTCAGGAGGTCTTACGGCGACTCCGGGAGCACAAGTTGTACCTTTGAGCGGAGAAGTGCGACTTTGAAAAATCGTCAATTGAGTACCTCGGAGTCATCATCTCCCATAACCACGTCGAAATGGACCCCGTCAAGGTCGCAGGCGTCTCCGCTTGGCTGACTCCGGAAAACAAGAAGGACATCCAGCAGTTCCTTGGGTTCACTAATTTCTACTGCAGGTTCATTCGGGACTTCTCGACCCTTGAAGTGATGATGGTGAAGGTCAGCAAAAGTGTTTGTCATAAAGTGGGCAGTGTGTGGATGCAGGTTGGCAGACACATGACCGAGCGACGGAGCTGCACTGTAGGCTGATCACGGAGGCTGATTTTGGACTGACAGTGTGTCAGCCTCAGCCGAAACATCAAAGATGCGCCATTGGGAGTGCTGTCTGAATTGCAACTGTTAGATACTTTAGTAAGAGCCTCCGAACTTATGCATGTAAAAAACCAAACTACTCCAAATCAAACTCCGACGTGATCTGATTAATCTGAAGCTTGGCATAGGTGGTCTTAAGTCCAGATTAGGTTTTGTGTTGTCTTGTGTTTATTTGTTTGTTTGTTTGTTGTGTTTGTATTAGAGTTGGTTTGTGTGGTTTTGTCTTTTTCTCTTAGTGTCTCTTTGCTCACTTTCCAAGTATTTCAATACCACTAATTCTGCATAGAAGTCAAGATTTAAGTCTGTTTCGATCTGGTTTCAAAGGGCTATGAATGGGTGTTCAACCCAAAATAGGTTTGATGTGTGTTTCCCAATACAACATAACAGCTGAACTTTACTGTTACGATTGATGTTGTCTGCCAAGCTGCATTAACTCAGGCAATGCATTGCACTGACATTTAACCTTACCACATGAGCTATTTATCTGATTTCAATTATCTTAATTGAGTTATTTATCTCATTTTAATTATCTTAATTGCCTATATCTTTAGTCAATATGTGCTTTTAAGTCAGTGTATCTTCATTCAGGCATATTATTGGACTTACACCTAAACCCATCCTTGGCTGTAGCTATCTTGGGGACAAGGCAAATTTTCAGTCCAGCTCAAGATTGAATATTGAATGAAGACAAAATGATGTCCTGCGCGCTAACCGCTCTAGCTACACGAAATTCTAAGATTATATACCTCGACGCCTTCAAGTTGGCTCCTGCTCCAGTAGCGCATCGAGGGATACCGGCGGTGGATCAGTGCGAGATGCGTGCTGGGGGAAGCAGTATGTCTCCCCCAGCCCCTCGTGCCGTTTGGGCCGACGAAGTGCAGCGGAAGGCCGGCAGCCGGCTGCGGGATTCGGGCACCGCATGCACATAACGCAGCCGCGCGCCAGCGTGATCGAGCGCCCAGGATGAACAAGATCGAGATTCGGGAGAAGGTGTCTGAAATTCAGCCCTTGAATTCAACAGAAGACTGAGTTTACTCACCGAGACGAGATGGCGCGATGCAAGATGGCGACTGCCAGTGGACCGTTTCGCTTGGGATTCGCTGGAGATGTGCGCACATAGCGTTGCTTCCCGCGGTCATTTGCAAACGAGGCTGGCCGGGCCGCGGCTTCCTTCTGAAAACGCCGGCCGGGCCGCGCAGAGCCAGTCGCTGGCCCGTTCCGCTTGATATTTTGAGAAGGCGGAGGGAGATATTCGTGCTCTCTGCCCTGAGAATCCCAGGCGGAACGAACAAGGACCCGGCCCGCCGTCCTCGGGTTTCGCGCAACAGCGTCCGGTGTGCGCAGACCCACCCGTTTCCCTGTTCGCCTTGAAGGTCTTAGGAGCAAAGGGGCCAGACTGTCGCTACTTGCGTTGGAAATTCCAACCAGAACAAGGAAAAGATGCGGTTGCTGCTCACCGATCTCGCGCACAACGCGCGCCACACTGGCGGCGAAGATGTCATCCGTAGACTGTTGCAGACCGCGGAGACGTGCCGAGACAGCTGCGATCAGTCTCTGGAGACACCCCGGACTTGAAGAACGTGGCCCGAGGCGACTTCCGGGCGAAGCGACCAAGCTTGGGCCAAAGTCGTGGCCTGGATACAGCAAGCAGATCGCCGGAAAGTCCACCGGAATGAAGAGACAGTGGCGCGCGTTGCGCGCAGCGAGTTTAGCGCCAGTCGACCGCCCCGATGGTGACCTTCGTGAGATTTGACCCCAGAACTCCCAAGAACTTGAAGTTGTTTCGCCCAGAGTATTGTGGACTCGTTTTGAGCAGGCCGCGGTCGTCCGGGGCCGCGATGAGGGCAGGAGAGACGAAAGGGAAGGTGAGTGGGCAGGATGGGCCCCAGTTCGTGCCAAGGATGGCTTTGGAGTCAAAGTCACTTATAGTTGTTTGAATTCAGCAGAAGACTGAGTTTACTCACTTAGACAAGACGGCGCGATGGAGCACGACGACTGGATCGCTTCTTTCGGGATTCGCTGGAGATGGACGCATATAGCGTCGCTGGCCGCGGCTTCCTTTCCAGGTCAGACGCGCGCGAGGCGGGCCGAGACGCCGCTGCTTTCGGGAAACGCCGGCCGGGCCGCGCAGAGCCAAGTGTGGGGCCGTTCCGCCTGGGATTTTTGAGAAATCGGAGGGACATATTCGTGCTCCCCGCCCTGTGGGTGTCAAGCGAAACGAACGAGAACTCGGCCCGCCGTCCTCGGGTTTCGCGCAACAACGTCCGTTGCGTGCAGACCCAGCCGCTGCCCCGTTCCACTTGAAAACGTCAGAGACGAGAGCGCCGCACTGGCGCTACCTGCGCTGAAGATTTCAGCCAGAACGGGGAACAAATGCGCTCGGCGCTCACCGGCCCGGGTCTCGCGCACAACGCGGACAACGTCGACGACGGCTTCCAGAGACATCGTGCGTCTCTCCGCGCAGACGGACACCACTAGCGCGCTCACACTGGCGGTCTCCTCGAAGGCGTGCGGCAGAAACTGTGCTGTACGCCTCTGTCACTTTGCCCTCCATCCGGACCTTCTGCAGCACCCTCCGCTCTAAAAGCCGGCACGCTGCGCCGGCTGACACTGCGCATCCCAACGCCACCGCTCTTCGACGACTTCTGGGCCCTGGTGGGCGCGCGCTGCCCGCGGTTGGCGCACCTCACAGTATGCGACGCGGAGATCGCCGCGCTGCTCCGGCCCGGCCTGCGCGTCCGCCCGACGCGGCTCACGCTCCTCGCCGACCCCGCGCGGGCGTCCAAGCTGCGCGAGTCGGTCCTCTTGATGCACTTCGCCGGCCCGGCGGGATGGTACACGGTCCCCGCCGTCTTCGCGCTCCTGCGCGCACGGCCCGCGCAGCTCCGGCAGGTCACGCACGTCGCGCTGCGCGGGACCGGCAACGAGATGATCGCCGGCGTGTGGGAAGATATTCGGCGACTGCCGGCGCTGCGCGTCGCGGTGTTTGCGGTGCCGCCGCACCGCGGCGGGTGGACTGAGACGGGTCCGCGTGATCCGCGGTTCGTGGCGTTCGGCGCGGGGGATGTGGATTTGGATGATGATGGGGATGGGGATGGGGAGGAGAGCCCGCATTGGGCGTGGGCGGAGCGGAAGATCGAGGAGAGGAGGCAGAAGGCAGTCGACTCGAGGCAAAGACCAACGCCTGCCAATAGGTCGGAGGCCGGGCCTTCGCACTAAAGGCTTGCGAAGATCTACCACGTCCGGTGGGCTACGGGTGGGCTTATCAGAGCTATACATAGTTGCGTTGTATTAGGCTGCTCACATACTTTTCCGTCCCATCCCGTCCAAATTACGTCCGAAGCTGTTGGCCCTCGCACCTTTATGGCCACGTCATCGACAATCATCAGCGTGGGAGACGCCAACGCGGCTCGGAGCGACCCAAGAGCGACCTCGAAAAGCACGCGCCTCCGCTCCGCCGTCCTCCAGTCCGGCCGCCCTGAGGACGGTGGCAAGACAGAGGCCGCACCATGAAACCCTTGTCGGCGCGGCGACACCAGGCCTTATTTATACTCCGTGTCCGGTCCCCATCAGATCGCTGATTTTCCAATTTGCCGTCTTTCTCCCACCCACCACCGCAGCCGACGAGACTGACTCCTGGGCGCTTGCTGCCCGTACAAGTAGCGGTGTTCCTCGGAAACAAGGCGGCCAATGGACCTGTCGTTCGCCATCCCCCAGGCCGTCCTGCGCCACGTTGCTTTCCGCCACGCGCTGGGTGACGATGATGCCCTCCTGCGCCTCCCCGTTTACGCCGCCGCGGTCTCTGCGTCTGTGCTGCTGGTGCAGACCGCGGTGGCATTCCGCTATCGGGGAGGGTCGACGGGGGCCACGCCGGCGATTGGCTGGGGTGCTATCCTTGCGTGGCGCGTCACGCGGTTTGTCGCTGCGGCGGCAGCGTTAGGGCTCTCAGTCGCGGTGGGCATTGACGAGGGAGATACGTGGCAGGAGGTGCTGCTTGGAACGGGGCCATATGTGCGCTATCACTCTATCTCTTTGCTGCCTATTCTGATTCTTTACAGCTCTACGCGACTTTTCTGTCGTTCTTCACGCTAGACCCCCGGAAGTACCGCCAGCGGCTCGTGCGCCACGCCAACTTCATCCTCTTTGCCGCGTCCGCGCTCTACATCTGCCGCGACGTCATGCCGCTCGCCACATTCACGCAGGAGCCGCTCGACCGTGGCGCGAAGATGATGGCCAAAATTGCATTGGTGTTCTTCAGCGGCCTTGTCGTGCCGCTATTCACACCACGGCTCTACACACCCGTCGATCCCTCTGTGCGTGCATCGAATCCGCTGCAGCCTCCGCTGATGACTACCCAGAACCCGCAAAAAGAGCTCAACCCTGAGCAGACCGCCTCGGTCTTCAGCTTTGCGCTCTACTTCTTTCTCGACACCATCATCTTCGCCGCCTATCGCCAGAAGGAGGTCCCCGAGGACCAGCTCTACGCGCTGTGCGACACCGACGGGGCCGAACACCTCAAGCAGCGCAGCTTCAAGGTGCGTAGTCTGCATCACAAATACTTGTTGACACAAGTTGCAGTTCCTCGATGTCTTCTCCGGCGCCAAACAACGACACCCATTCTTTGGCCTCATGCGTGTCTATTGGAGGGAATTCGCAACCCTGTTTGCGCTCGTCGTCGTCCGCTGCCTCGCCAACTACACGGGGCCGTTCGCGATGAACCGGCTCTTGCTGTAAGCTGTACATGTGCAGGTTGCCAGAGCGCTGACTCCTTTCCGAAGGTACATCGAGACGCGCGACCAGCCCGAGAGCCACGTCGTGCGCCCGTGGGTGTGGATCGCGCTCGTCGCGGGCGGGCCGCTCATCGGCGCGCTCGCGTTCCAGGCGTACATCTTCGTCAACACGCGCACGCTGGTGTGGACCGAGTCGGTTGTCACGCAGCTCGTCTTCGCCCACAGTCTGCGCATCCGCGTCAAAGCGGACAGCAGAGATGATGAGCCGGCAACGACGGAACAACAGCCTGTTGCGGGCGAGGCGGCGAGTGAGTCCGGGAGCACGAGCTCGGAGGGCGATGCGGAATCGACAACGATCCAGCCCAGTTCGGCGAGTGTCCGCTCGTCGAGCAGCAGCAGTGCGGCACAGAAAGATGGCGATCAAAAGACAGCCGACAAGAAGGCGGAGGAGAAGGGCCAGTCGATGGTGGGGAAAATCAACAACCTGGTGACAACCGACCTGTGCGTGATTCCCCCACTCGTACAGCGTCTGACTCACGCGCTCCAGCGGCAACATCAGTGCGTATTCCTGTCCCTCCTGCGCGACACGTTGAGCTGGTGTATAGCCGACAGCCGCGACTTCATCGATCTGTTCCTGTACATCCCGCTGCAGCTGGTCATCGGGATATACTTCCTGTATGTGCTCCTCGGGTGGTCCGTGTGGGTCGGCGTCGCGTCGATCGTGCTCCTGGCGCCGCTGCCGGGGTACAGTGCGTTAAATACCTTCATTCTCAGCCAGTACCGCAGACTATACCACATATTTCTCCACCCATGTTGTGTAAAAAAAAGAAATAATATTTGTGTTGTGCCCGAGTTGAACCCACAGTGGACCGCCAAGTTGCGATCTGCGGACTTGCTGCGGACTCCGTGTGTGCGAAATTGTGGACAGCGCTTTTCACGCCTCTGGGCGATTTGGACCTGGGGTGGGCTGAGGGGTGGGCCTGCCTTATATATGGAAGAGTAGCTTGGCTTCAATGACCCTGCTCTTCCTGTTGTGGGTTCTGGGGGAAGACAGTGAAAGTGGATCAGTCTGGTCTGTGCTTCATTAAATTGGCGGAGATAGGATATGCTATGGTAAGCCTGCGGGTAGCGAGGTTGGTTCAACACCTTCCGAGCTGAGCTCAACCTGTTGGTCATGGTGTGTTCGTCAGTGGTTTGCTAGTAACTGTCTTTTTTTTTTTTGTTGTGTGGCATTTTTTCTTGGTCTGGCAGTCTTCCTTCCTAAAAGACTGCCACTAAGCTGATGGGAGAGTAGTGACCTCCCATTCAGCCACTACACCTGATTGGCAACTCAGTAAAACTGCTAAAAGAGTCAGAATAACAAAAGTCTTCTTACAAAGTGGATCATCTGGTGGATTGTACTCTTCCTGCATTCACAACTCATGTTGGCTTCTCTTTCTGTACTATGGGTATTTTTTTCTTTTTTTCCCACACTTTAGGGCCGGCCCCATAAATGACTTATATATAAATAAAATATAAAGACTGGCCCTAAAGTAACAGTCCATTAGGGCTGACCTTATAAATGACTTATATAAGACTAGCCCTAAAGACTCAATGAATGAACCGACTGACTGACTGGTTGGCTCACAAATTGAGAAAGAGTGAAAAATCACAACTGTCTTTTAGGGTGGAAATCCGGGAGTCCACTTTAGGGCCGGCTCAATTAATGAAAGTTGTAGATATTCAAAATTGAATACTAGGTTCAGTTTGGACCTAAGCCTGATTGTCAATGGTTAGGCCAGAAAACACAGAAATGTAAAAAATCACGAGTGTCTTTTAGAGTGGAAGTCCGCGGATTTCCACTGTAGCGCTTGGTTCAATCCCTAACCTAACTGCCAGGTGGAAATCCGCGCATTTCCACTTTAGGGTCGGGCTCAATTAATGAAAATTGTAGATATTCAAATTTTATGACTTGGTTCAGTTTGGAGCTAAGCCCAATTGTTAATGGTTGGACCAGAAAACACAGAAAAGTGAAAAATCACGAGTGTCTTTTAAGTGGAAGTCCGCGGAAATCCGACTTTAGGGCCGGTTCAACCCCTCATGTCGTGGAAATCCGGGAATTCCACTTTCAAACAGTGTTAGGGTTATAACTCAGCCAATTCTTATCCGTTTCAGATGATTTATATACCATTAGAAAGCTATTTAAATTCTCTATTATCTGGGTCTTACCTGTCAGGGCCAATCCCGCAACTGCCCATCCAAATCTGAACTTTTACCCTGTTACTAACATAACTCAGTCAATTTTATATATCATTAAAAAGCTCACATTGAAGCAAGTGCACTACAAATCTTTTACTACAGAATACTATGGCAGTTAAGTTTCTTTCTAGTCTGTTTGTGCCAAGTTATGTATGACCAGAAAGATCTTTACAAGACCTTAAAACTCAACTCTGACATGGGTGACTACCAATCTATACTGTTTTACTACAAGTCAATCAAATAACTTCAAAACAGTAATTAACTCAAAGAGTTTTGATTTATTAAGAATGATGTTTATATAATCAGAAAGGCTTTACTGGAGGCAAATACCCAGGCAGTAGAGCGCCTAGTGCCTGTTAGCACTAGGCGCACTATAGGCATGGTTTTGGGGTCCCTGTCTATTGCTGCTGTTTTTTTTGGGCTAAAACCCCCGGGAAAAGCCAGGGCAACACAAGAAAGACCTCTAATGCCTTGAGTCTTGCCTCCGGTGCTTCTTCACCTTTATAACAGTCAAATCTATTGACTTTTGTCCATGCCACTTATGGCAGCTACTAACTGCTAAATGAGTATGAAATTTATGAACTTTGTTAAGATTTCTGCTTTATCATTTGATATCATTAGAAAGGTTTCAACTTGGCATTGAACTCACTTGTACTGACTACAAATCTACTGACTTTTGTTAGTGCAACTGATAGGCTACTCTATAACTTCAAAACAGTACTAGGGCTGTATCTCAGTCATTTCTAGAACTTACAGAGTAGTTCTGGTATAATTCTAAAGGCCTCTGGATCTATTACAATCTAGCATTCAGCTCACTTTTACCTAGCCAAAAATTCATATACTCACTTGGGCTTGTCAGAAGAGTTATTTTTTGAGCTTCTAGAATGGTTCTGGTATGGCTGGAAGGGTTTCTGAATGTACTATAATCTAGTCTTCATGCCAGGGGAACCTCCCTTTCGGCCCCTCGGAGACGCGTCCGACTCCGGTCCGATTCCGGTTCCAACTCCGGTCCAGCCCTCCATCTCGCCCGCACAATCACCGATCCGTCAACACCCTCCCAACGGTCGCCCTGGGACCTTGCCTGTGACGCCGCCCAAGCCTTCTGTGCCTGACAGCGGCAGCTACGGACAAGCAGTATATAGTCAGCTCCCTAGCAGGCGGACCCTTAGAGTTTCTTCTCTTTGGATCCTCCCCTGCTAGGTCAGCTCCATTTGTATTTGCTTACCAATGTTCACGCTTTGGATCCTCCCCTGCTAGGATGCCTCCGGGGTTGCCCTTACAGCAGAAGAAACTCTCTACGGGATCAACCGGACAAGATTGCCAGGTTCGGCGCTGACTCAGGCTCAGAGTACGAGTCCGTTCCGCCCTCGTCACCGCCCCTGCCACTTGTCCCCTCCTCCTTTACTCCTGTGGTCCCCGCACCCGTCATGCCGTCCGGAGTCACTCCTAGGGCAGACGCCCGGCTGGACTCACTCAAGGTGAAAATCGATAGCCTAACTGAGGCCCTTGCTTTACTCACCAACCAGGCTTCCGCTGCCACTGCCGCCACTAATAATGCTGGCAGACCCCAAACACCATCTCCGGAGACGTCGATTCCGACTCCGACTCCAGTTCAGGGCGACTCCAAAGCCCTTTTGGCGCCATCAACCTCGCCTCAAAATTGGTAAACCCCCCCGTTCACCTTCAACGGCAATCGGAAACGCGGCCGGGCATTTCTCTACGCGGTCCGCACCTACGCCCGCCTTGCCCCTGAGGCCTTTGTGGTCAACGGAGAGGCGAGAGGAAAAGGCCGTCCGCTATGCCATATTGTTTATGGCAGAAGGACCCGCTCAGTAATGGGCGGAGCGCCACGGAAGCAAAGCCCTGTTTCCGTTTCCGTCTTGGGGCCCGTTCGTTTCCGAAGTTTCGACTCCGGTTCGTCGAGGAGAAGAAGCAAGATCACACTCTCTCCAAACTGGAGACTTCCGCCTATCACATGGTACAAAGATGTCTACCAGTACACTGACGACTTCGAGGACCTGATGGACCTCGCTGGATTCGAGGACGCCTGGTCAAGGTGACCAAGTTCCGCCACAGACTTGATCCCTTGATCAACAACGGAATCACGTCCTCAAACGACCCCCCCGGACCTCCGGGATTACCTTAGCTGGCGCACCCGGGCCTTCCGTCAATACGAGGCCCTGGTCCGGGCCAAGCTGATCAAGTCAGCCGCCCCAAAGATGCCTGGCGGTTTGATTCGGACTCCGTTTCCGGTCAACCGCATCCAGGCTCCGGCCCCTTTCCGCGGTTCCGGTCGTGCCACCCGCGGCCCGCGCCCCCGCTCCGGCGCCTCCAGTTCCCGTCCCTATGGAGTTGGACCGCACCAGGGCTCGGGGTGCCCCTCCTCGCGCCTGCTTCAGGTGTGGCGACCCAAACCATCTCGCCTGGGATTGCCCCCTCCCCACCGATGTTCGCTCAATGGACATCCTCGATGAGGTGATCCAACAACTCGGTGATGAGATGTTAGCGGAGTTGATCGCCCGCTACACGGACACAGCTGCCCTGCCGGAGACGGCAGCAGAGTCGATGGCCGGAGAGGATTTTGTCCCCCGCAACGAGTGACTGGTGTGCCCTCGTTCGCGTCCATAAATCGTTTTGCCTCTTTGTATGATGAATGCAGCTCCTTGCCCTACAATGAGCCCGAAATGAACGACACACCCTCTCCTGCCCCCCGCCTCGACTCCGTCTCCAACTCCGCCCGCGACTCCGGTCATTGTCCTTTGCTGCCTCACTGCCTGGGAAAAGAAACTACCCAAGCAGTATACCGTTGCCGCCTCCCCTGGAGTGAACTCCCTCCACCTCCCGTTGGAGCTGGAGTCCACCACCAGCGCACTGAAGCTCTCGCTCTCTGGGCTTGTCGATTGTGGTGCCACCTCCGACTTTATTGACATGAACTACGTCACTCGGAATGGCATTCCGGTCCGCACTCCAGAAACATCTCTGCTCCGGCCCGTTCCCCTCGGTTTTCACTATGGACCTCTCTGGCCCTGAGGACGGAGACGATTCCGATTCCGGTCTCAATTCCGACCTGCCTGATCTGACACTGGACTTGGACTCAGACGACGAGGACGACCAGCTCGAAGATGATGGTGACCGCATCTTCTACACCTCGTTCCGTCCCTCGGAAGAGATACGCGCAGGCAGCACCGTCTCGCAGCGCTTGGCCAAAGCCTTTGCCAGGAACTCCGCCCCTCTGCCCTCCGAGATCCCGGACTGGGCTAAGGACTTCCAGGACGTCTTCAACAAGGAGTCCTTCGATATGCTACCGGAGCGGGAGAGCCTGGGACCACGCCATTGAACTTGTCCCCGACGCTAAGCCCACCAACTGCAAGGTGTACCCCATCTCACCCCTCGAGCAACACGAGCTCGACGTGTTCATCGAGGAAGGGCTGTCGACGGGTTGGATTTGCCCCTCCAAGTCTCCGATGGCGTCTCCGGTCTTCTTCATCAAGAAGAAGGATGGCAGACTCCGCTTCGTCCAGGACTACTGTGCTCTCAATGCGATGACCATCAAAAACCGGTACCCCCTTCCGCTGATCAACAACCTCATCAACCGGCTCAAAGGTGCTCGTTACTTCACCAAACTCGATGTTCGTTGGGGCTTCAACAATGTCCGGATCAAGGAAGGTGACGAGTGGAAAGCGGCTTTCCGGACTAACCGAGGCCTGTTTGAGCCCTTGGTGATGTATTTCGGCCTAACAAACTCTCCCGCGACGTTCCAAACAATGATGAATGACATTGTCCAGGACCTCATCCTCTCCGGAGACGTCATGATCTACCTTGATGACATCCTGATTGCCCATTCCGACCTCCGGAAACACCAGCAAATCATTCAGGAGGTCTTACGGCGACTCCGGGAGCACAAGTTGTACCTTTGAGCGGAGAAGTGCGACTTTGAAAAATCGTCAATTGAGTACCTCGAGTCATCATCTCCCATAACCACGTCGAAATGGACCCCGTCAAGGTCGCAGGCGTCTCCGCTTGGCTGACTCCGGAAAACAAGAAGGACATCCAGCAGTTCCTTGGGTTCACTAATTTCTACTGCAGGTTCATTCGGGACTTCTCGACCCTTGAAGTGATGATGGTGAAGGTCAGCAAAAGTGTTTGTCATAAAGTGGGCAGTGTGTGGATGCAGGTTGGCAGACACATGACCGAGCGACGGAGCTGCACTGTAGGCTGATCACGGAGGCTGATTTTGGACTGACAGTGTGTCAGCCTCAGCCGAAACATCAAAGATGCGCCATTGGGAGTGCTGTCTGAATTGCAACTGTTAGATACTTTAGTAAGAGCCTCCGAACTTATGCATGTAAAAAACCAAACTACTCCAAATCAAACTCCGACGTGATCTGATTAATCTGAAGCTTGGCATAGGTGGTCTTAAGTCCAGATTAGGTTTTGTGTTGTCTTGTGTTTATTTGTTTGTTTGTTTGTTGTGTTTGTATTAGAGTTGGTTTGTGTGGTTTTGTCTTTTTCTCTTAGTGTCTCTTTGCTCACTTTCCAAGTATTTCAATACCACTAATTCTGCATAGAAGTCAAGATTTAAGTCTGTTTCGATCTGGTTTCAAAGGGCTATGAATGGGTGTTCAACCCAAAATAGGTTTGATGTGTGTTTCCCAATACAACATAACAGCTGAACTTTACTGTTACGATTGATGTTGTCTGCCAAGCTGCATTAACTCAGGCAATGCATTGCACTGACATTTAACCTTACCACATGAGCTATTTATCTGATTTCAATTATCTTAATTGAGTTATTTATCTCATTTTAATTATCTTAATTGCCTATATCTTTAGTCAATATGTGCTTTTAAGTCAGTG
This sequence comes from Mycena indigotica, assembly GCF_014461135.1. Classification (NCBI taxonomy): domain Eukaryota; kingdom Fungi; phylum Basidiomycota; class Agaricomycetes; order Agaricales; family Mycenaceae; genus Mycena; species Mycena indigotica. Next base: position 1,213,286 of record NW_023503014.1, on the reverse strand, counting down.
TATCTTCATTCAGGCATATTATTGGACTTACACCTAAACCCATCCTTGGCTGTAGCTATCTTGGGGACAAGGCAAATTTTCAGTCCAGCTCAAGATTGAATATTGAATGAAGACAAAATGATGTCCTGCGCGCTAACCGCTCTAGCTACACGAAATTCTAAGATTATATACCTCGACGCCTTCAAGTTGGCTCCTGCTCCAGTAGCGCATCGAGGGATACCGGCGGTGGATCAGTGCGAGATGCGTGCTGGGGGAAGCAGTATGTCTCCCCCAGCCCCTCGTGCCGTTTGGGCCGACGAAGTGCAGCGGAAGGCCGGCAGCCGGCTGCGGGATTCGGGCACCGCATGCACATAACGCAGCCGCGCGCCAGCGTGATCGAGCGCCCAGGATGAACAAGATCGAGATTCGGGAGAAGGTGTCTGAAATTCAGCCCTTGAATTCAACAGAAGACTGAGTTTACTCACCGAGACGAGATGGCGCGATGCAAGATGGCGACTGCCAGTGGACCGTTTCGCTTGGGATTCGCTGGAGATGTGCGCACATAGCGTTGCTTCCCGCGGTCATTTGCAAACGAGGCTGGCCGGGCCGCGGCTTCCTTCTGAAAACGCCGGCCGGGCCGCGCAGAGCCAGTCGCTGGCCCGTTCCGCTTGATATTTTGAGAAGGCGGAGGGAGATATTCGTGCTCTCTGCCCTGAGAATCCCAGGCGGAACGAACAAGGACCCGGCCCGCCGTCCTCGGGTTTTCGCGCAACAGCGTCCGGTGTGCGCAGACCCACCCGTTTCCCTGTTCGCCTTGAAGGTCTTAGGAGCAAAGGGGCCAGACTGTCGCTACTTGCGTTGGAAATTCCAACCAGAACAAGGAAAAGATGCGGTTGCTGCTCACCGATCTCGCGCACAACGCGCGCCACACTGGCGGCGAAGATGTCATCCGTAGACTGTTGCAGACCGCGGAGACGTGCCGAGACAGCTGCGATCAGTCTCTGGAGACACCCCGGACTTGAAGAACGTGGCCCGAGGCGACTTCCGGGCGAAGCGACCAAGCTTGGGCCAAAGTCGTGGCCTGGATACAGCAAGCAGATCGCCGGAAAGTCCACCGGAATGAAGAGACAGTGGCGCGCGTTGCGCGCAGCGAGTTTAGCGCCAGTCGACCGCCCCGATGGTGACCTTCGTGAGATTTGACCCCAGAACTCCCAAGAACTTGAAGTTGTTTCGCCCAGAGTATTGTGGACTCGTTTTGAGCAGGCCGCGGTCGTCCGGGGCCGCGATGAGGGCAGGAGAGACGAAAGGGAAGGTGAGTGGGCAGGATGGGCCCCAGTTCGTGCCAAGGATGGCTTTGGAGTCAAAGTCACTTATAGTTGTTTGAATTCAGCAGAAGACTGAGTTTACTCACTTAGACAAGACGGCGCGATGGAGCACGACGACTGGATCGCTTCTTTCGGGATTCGCTGGAGATGGACGCATATAGCGTCGCTGGCCGCGGCTTCCTTTCCAGGTCAGACGCGCGCGAGGCGGGCCGAGACGCCGCTGCTTTCGGGAAACGCCGGCCGGGCCGCGCAGAGCCAAGTGTGGGGCCGTTCCGCCTGGGATTTTTGAGAAATCGGAGGGACATATTCGTGCTCCCCGCCCTGTGGGTGTCAAGCGAAACGAACGAGAACTCGGCCCGCCGTCCTCGGGTTTCGCGCAACAACGTCCGTTGCGTGCAGACCCAGCCGCTGCCCCGTTCCACTTGAAAACGTCAGAGACGAGAGCGCCGCACTGGCGCTACCTGCGCTGAAGATTTCAGCCAGAACGGGGAACAAATGCGCTCGGCGCTCACCGGCCCGGGTCTCGCGCACAACGCGGACAACGTCGACGACGGCTTCCAGAGACATCGTGCGTCTCTCCGCGCAGACGGACACCACTAGCGCGCTCACACTGGCGGTCTCCTCGAAGGCGTGCGGCAGAAACTGTGCTGTACGCCTCTGTCACTTTGCCCTCCATCCGGACCTTCTGCAGCACCCTCCGCTCTAAAAGCCGGCACGCTGCGCCGGCTGACACTGCGCATCCCAACGCCACCGCTCTTCGACGACTTCTGGGCCCTGGTGGGCGCGCGCTGCCCGCGGTTGGCGCACCTCACAGTATGCGACGCGGAGATCGCCGCGCTGCTCCGGCCCGGCCTGCGCGTCCGCCCGACGCGGCTCACGCTCCTCGCCGACCCCGCGCGGGCGTCCAAGCTGCGCGAGTCGGTCCTCTTGATGCACTTCGCCGGCCCGGCGGGATGGTACACGGTCCCCGCCGTCTTCGCGCTCCTGCGCGCACGGCCCGCGCAGCTCCGGCAGGTCACGCACGTCGCGCTGCGCGGGACCGGCAACGAGATGATCGCCGGCGTGTGGGAAGATATTCGGCGACTGCCGGCGCTGCGCGTCGCGGTGTTTGCGGTGCCGCCGCACCGCGGCGGGTGGACTGAGACGGGTCCGCGTGATCCGCGGTTCGTGGCGTTCGGCGCGGGGGATGTGGATTTGGATGATGATGGGGATGGGGATGGGGAGGAGAGCCCGCATTGGGCGTGGGCGGAGCGGAAGATCGAGGAGAGGAGGCAGAAGGCAGTCGACTCGAGGCAAAGACCAACGCCTGCCAATAGGTCGGAGGCCGGGCCTTCGCACTAAAGGCTTGCGAAGATCTACCACGTCCGGTGGGCTACGGGTGGGCTTATCAGAGCTATACATAGTTGCGTTGTATTAGGCTGCTCACATACTTTTCCGTCCCATCCCGTCCAAATTACGTCCGAAGCTGTTGGCCCTCGCACCTTTATGGCCACGTCATCGACAATCATCAGCGTGGGAGACGCCAACGCGGCTCGGAGCGACCCAAGAGCGACCTCGAAAAGCACGCGCCTCCGCTCCGCCGTCCTCCAGTCCGGCCGCCCTGAGGACGGTGGCAAGACAGAGGCCGCACCATGAAACCCTTGTCGGCGCGGCGACACCAGGCCTTATTTATACTCCGTGTCCGGTCCCCATCAGATCGCTGATTTTCCAATTTGCCGTCTTTCTCCCACCCACCACCGCAGCCGACGAGACTGACTCCTGGGCGCTTGCTGCCCGTACAAGTAGCGGTGTTCCTCGGAAACAAGGCGGCCAATGGACCTGTCGTTCGCCATCCCCCAGGCCGTCCTGCGCCACGTTGCTTTCCGCCACGCGCTGGGTGACGATGATGCCCTCCTGCGCCTCCCCGTTTACGCCGCCGCGGTCTCTGCGTCTGTGCTGCTGGTGCAGACCGCGGTGGCATTCCGCTATCGGGGAGGGTCGACGGGGGCCACGCCGGCGATTGGCTGGGGTGCTATCCTTGCGTGGCGCGTCACGCGGTTTGTCGCTGCGGCGGCAGCGTTAGGGCTCTCAGTCGCGGTGGGCATTGACGAGGGAGATACGTGGCAGGAGGTGCTGCTTGGAACGGGGCCATATGTGCGCTATCACTCTATCTCTTTGCTGCCTATTCTGATTCTTTACAGCTCTACGCGACTTTTCTGTCGTTCTTCACGCTAGACCCCCGGAAGTACCGCCAGCGGCTCGTGCGCCACGCCAACTTCATCCTCTTTGCCGCGTCCGCGCTCTACATCTGCCGCGACGTCATGCCGCTCGCCACATTCACGCAGGAGCCGCTCGACCGTGGCGCGAAGATGATGGCCAAAATTGCATTGGTGTTCTTCAGCGGCCTTGTCGTGCCGCTATTCACACCACGGCTCTACACACCCGTCGATCCCTCTGTGCGTGCATCGAATCCGCTGCAGCCTCCGCTGATGACTACCCAGAACCCGCAAAAAGAGCTCAACCCTGAGCAGACCGCCTCGGTCTTCAGCTTTGCGCTCTACTTCTTTCTCGACACCATCATCTTCGCCGCCTATCGCCAGAAGGAGGTCCCCGAGGACCAGCTCTACGCGCTGTGCGACACCGACGGGGCCGAACACCTCAAGCAGCGCAGCTTCAAGGTGCGTAGTCTGCATCACAAATACTTGTTGACACAAGTTGCAGTTCCTCGATGTCTTCTCCGGCGCCAAACAACGACACCCATTCTTTGGCCTCATGCGTGTCTATTGGAGGGAATTCGCAACCCTGTTTGCGCTCGTCGTCGTCCGCTGCCTCGCCAACTACACGGGGCCGTTCGCGATGAACCGGCTCTTGCTGTAAGCTGTACATGTGCAGGTTGCCAGAGCGCTGACTCCTTTCCGAAGGTACATCGAGACGCGCGACCAGCCCGAGAGCCACGTCGTGCGCCCGTGGGTGTGGATCGCGCTCGTCGCGGGCGGGCCGCTCATCGGCGCGCTCGCGTTCCAGGCGTACATCTTCGTCAACACGCGCACGCTGGTGTGGACCGAGTCGGTTGTCACGCAGCTCGTCTTCGCCCACAGTCTGCGCATCCGCGTCAAAGCGGACAGCAGAGATGATGAGCCGGCAACGACGGAACAACAGCCTGTTGCGGGCGAGGCGGCGAGTGAGTCCGGGAGCACGAGCTCGGAGGGCGATGCGGAATCGACAACGATCCAGCCCAGTTCGGCGAGTGTCCGCTCGTCGAGCAGCAGCAGTGCGGCACAGAAAGATGGCGATCAAAAGACAGCCGACAAGAAGGCGGAGGAGAAGGGCCAGTCGATGGTGGGGAAAATCAACAACCTGGTGACAACCGACCTGTGCGTGATTCCCCCACTCGTACAGCGTCTGACTCACGCGCTCCAGCGGCAACATCAGTGCGTATTCCTGTCCCTCCTGCGCGACACGTTGAGCTGGTGTATAGCCGACAGCCGCGACTTCATCGATCTGTTCCTGTACATCCCGCTGCAGCTGGTCATCGGGATATACTTCCTGTATGTGCTCCTCGGGTGGTCCGTGTGGGTCGGCGTCGCGTCGATCGTGCTTCTGGCGCCGTTCCCGGGGTACAGTGCGTTAAATACCTTCATTCTCAGCCAGTACCGCAGACTATACCACATATTTCTCCACCCATGTTGTGTAAAAAAAAGAAATAATATTTGTGTTGTGCCCGAGTTGAACCCACAGTGGACCGCCAAGTTGCGATCTGCGGACTTGCTGCGGACTCCGTGTGTGCGAAATTGTGGACAGCGCTTTTCACGCCTCTGGGCGATTTGGACCTGGGGTGGGCTGAGGGGTGGGCCTGCCTTATATATGGAAGAGTAGCTTGGCTTCAATGACCCTGCTCTTCCTGTTGTGGGTTCTGGGGGAAGACAGTGAAAGTGGATCAGTCTGGTCTGTGCTTCATTAAATTGGCGGAGATAGGATATGCTATGGTAAGCCTGCGGGTAGCGAGGTTGGTTCAACACCTTCCGAGCTGAGCTCAACCTGTTGGTCATGGTGTGTTCGTCAGTGGTTTGCTAGTAACTGTCTTTTTTTTTTTTGGTTGTGGCATTTTTCTTGGTCTGGCAGTCTTCCTTCCTAAAAGACTGCCACTAAGCTGATGGGAGAGTAGTGACCTCCCATTCAGCCACTACACCTGATTGGCAACTCAGTAAAACTGCTAAAAGAGTCAGAATAACAAAAGTCTTCTTACAAAGTGGATCATCTGGTGGATTGTACTCTTCCTGCATTCACAACTCATGTTGGCTTCTCTTTCTGTACTATGGGTATTTTTTTTCTTTTTTTCCCACACTTTAGGGCCGGCCCCATAAATGACTTATATATAAATAAAATATAAAGACTGGCCCTAAAGTAACAGTCCATTAGGGCTGACCTTATAAATGACTTATATAAGACTAGCCCTAAAGACTCAATGAATGAACCGACTGACTGACTGGTTGGCTCACAAATTGAGAAAGAGTGAAAAATCACAACTGTCTTTTAGGGTGGAAATCCATGGAGTCCACTTTAGGGCCGGCTCAATTAATGAAAGTTGTAGATATTCAAAATTGAATACTAGGTTCAGTTTGGACCTAAGCCTGATTGTCAATGGTTAGGCCAGAAAACACAGAAATGTAAAAAATCACGAGTGTCTTTTAGAGTGGAAGTCCGCGGATTTCCACTGTAGCGCTTGGTTCAATCCCTAACCTAACTGCCAGGTGGAAATCCGCGCATTTCCACTTTAGGGTCGGGCTCAATTAATGAAAATTGTAGATATTCAAATTTTATGACTTGGTTCAGTTTGGAGCTAAGCCCAATTGTTAATGGTTGGACCAGAAAACACAGAAAAGTGAAAAATCACGAGTGTCTTTTAAGTGGAAGTCCGCGGAAATCCGACTTTAGGGCCGGTTCAACCCCTCATGTCGTGGAAATCCGGGAATTCCACTTTCAAACAGTGTTAGGGTTATAACTCAGCCAATTCTTATCCGTTTCAGATGATTTATATACCATTAGAAAGCTATTTAAATTCTCTATTATCTGGGTCTTACCTGTCAGGGCCAATCCCGCAACTGCCCATCCAAATCTGAACTTTTACCCTGTTACTAACATAACTCAGTCAATTTTATATATCATTAAAAAGCTCACATTGAAGCAAGTGCACTACAAATCTTTTACTACAGAATACTATGGCAGTTAAGTTTCTTTCTAGTCTGTTTGTGCCAAGTTATGTATGACCAGAAAGATCTTTACAAGACCTTAAAACTCAACTCTGACATGGGTGACTACCAATCTATACTGTTTTACTACAAGTCAATCAAATAACTTCAAAACAGTAATTAACTCAAAGAGTTTTGATTTATTAAGAATGATGTTTATATAATCAGAAAGGCTTTACTGGAGGCAAATACCCAGGCAGTAGAGCGCCTAGTGCCTGTTAGCACTAGGCGCACTATAGGCATGGTTTTGGGGTCCCTGTCTATTGCTGCTGTTTTTTTTGGGCTAAAACCCCCGGGAAAAGCCAGGGCAACACAAGAAAGACCTCTAATGCCTTGAGTCTTGCCTCCGGTGCTTCTTCACCTTTATAACAGTCAAATCTATTGACTTTTGTCCATGCCACTTATGGCAGCTACTAACTGCTAAATGAGTATGAAATTTATGAACTTTGTTAAGATTTCTGCTTTATCATTTGATATCATTAGAAAGGTTTCAACTTGGCATTGAACTCACTTGTACTGACTACAAATCTACTGACTTTTGTTAGTGCAACTGATAGGCTACTCTATAACTTCAAAACAGTACTAGGGCTGTATCTCAGTCATTTCTAGAACTTACAGAGTAGTTCTGGTATAATTCTAAAGGCCTCTGGATCTATTACAATCTAGCATTCAGCTCACTTTTACCTAGCCAAAAATTCATATACTCACTTGGGCTTGTCAGAAGAGTTATTTTTTGAGCTTCTAGAATGGTTCTGGTATGGCTGGAAGGGTTTCTGAATGTACTATAATCTAGTCTTCATGCCAGGGGAACCTCCCTTTCGGCCCCTCGGAGACGCGTCCGACTCCGGTCCGATTCCGGTTCCAACTCCGGTCCAGCCCTCCATCTCGCCCGCACAATCACCGATCCGTCAACACCCTCCCAACGGTCGCCCTGGGACCTTGCCTGTGACGCCGCCCAAGCCTTCTGTGCCTGACAGCGGCAGCTACGGACAAGCAGTATATAGTCAGCTCCCTAGCAGGCGGACCCTTAGAGTTTCTTCTCTTTGGATCCTCCCCTGCTAGGTCAGCTCCATTTGTATTTGCTTACCAATGTTCACGCTTTGGATCCTCCCCTGCTAGGATGCCTCCGGGGTTGCCCTTACAGCAGAAGAAACTCTCTACGGGATCAACCGGACAAGATTGCCAGGTTCGGGCGCTGACTCAGGCTCAGAGTACGAGTCCGTTCCGCCCTCGTCACCGCCCCTGCCACTTGTCCCCTCCTCCTTTACTCCTGTGGTCCCCGCACCCGTCATGCCGTCCGGAGTCACTCCTAGGGCAGACGCCCGGCTGGACTCACTCAAGGTGAAAATCGATAGCCTAACTGAGGCCCTTGCTTTACTCACCAACCAGGCTTCCGCTGCCACTGCCGCCACTAATAATGCTGGCAGACCCCAAACACCATCTCCGGAGACGTCGATTCCGACTCCGACTCCAGTTCAGGGCGACTCCAAAGCCCTTTTCGGCGCCATCAACCTCGCCTCAAAATTGGTAAACCCCCCCGTTCACCTTCAACGGCAATCGGAAACGCGGCCGGGCATTTCTCTACGCGGTCCGCACCTCGCCCGCCTTGCCCCTGAGGCCTTTGTGGTCAACGGAGAGGCGAGCGAGGAAAAAGGCCGTCCGCTATGCCATATTGTTTATGGCAGAAGGACCCGCTCAGTAATGGGCGGAGCGCCACGGAAGCAAAGCCCTGTTTCCGTTTCCGTCTTGGGGCCCGTTCGTTTCCGAGTTTCGACTCCGGTTCGTCGAGGAGAAGAAGCAAGATCACACTCTCTCCAAACTGGAGACTTCCGCCTATCACATGGTACAAAGATGTCTACCAGTACACTGACGACTTCGAGGACCTGATGGACCTCGCTGGATTCGAGGACGCGCTGGTCAAGGTGACCAAGTTCCGCCACAGACTTGATCCCTTGATCAACAACGGAATCACGTCCTCAAACGACCCCCCCGGACCTCCGGGATTACCTTAGCTGGCGCACCCGGGCCTTCCGTCAATACGAGGCCCTGGTCCGGGCCAAGCTGATCAAGTCAGCCGCCCCAAAGATGCCTGGCGGTTTGATTCGGACTCCGTTTCCGGTCAACCGCATCCAGGCTCCGGCCCCTTTCCGCGGTTCCGGTCGTGCCACCCGCGGCCCGCGCCCCGCTCCGGCGCCTCCAGTTCCCGTCCCTATGGAGTTGGACCGCACCAGGGCTCGGGGTGCCCCTCCTCGCGCCTGCTTCAGGTGTGGCGACCCAAACCATCTCGCCTGGGATTGCCCCCTCCCCACCGATGTTCGCTCAATGGACATCCTCGATGAGGTGATCCAACAACTCGGTGATGAGATGTTAGCGGAGTTGATCGCCCGCTACACGGACACAGCTGCCCTGCCGGAGACGGCAGCAGAGTCGATGGCCGGAGAGGATTTTGTCCCCCGCAACGAGTGACTGGTGTGCCCTCGTTCGCGTCCATAAATCGTTTTGCCTCTTTGTATGATGAATGCAGCTCCTTGCCCTACAATGAGCCCGAAATGAACGACACACCCTCTCCTGCCCCCGCCTCGACTCCGTCTCCAACTCCGCCCGCGACTCCGGTCATTGTCCTTTGCTGCCTCACTGCCTGGGAAAAGAAACTACCCAAGCAGTATACCGTTGCCGCCTCCCCTGGAGTGAACTCCCTCCACCTCCCGTTGGAGCTGGAGTCCACCACCAGCGCACTGAAGCTCTCGCTCTCTGGGCTTGTCGATTGTGGTGCCACCTCCGACTTTATTGACATGAACTACGTCACTCGGAATGGCATTCCGGTCCGCACTCCAGAAACATCTCTGCTCCGGCCCGTTCCCCTCGGTTTTCACTATGGACCTCTCTGGCCCTGAGGACGGAGACGATTCCGATTCCGGTCTCAATTCCGACCTGCCTGATCTGACACTGGACTTGGACTCAGACGACGAGGACGACCAGCTCGAAGATGATGGTGACCGCATCTTCTACACCTCGTTCCGTCCCTCGGAAGAGATACGCGCAGGCAGCACCGTCTCGCAGCGCTTGGCCAAAGCCTTTGCCAGGAACTCCGCCCCTCTGCCCTCCGAGATCCCGGACTGGGCTAAGGACTTCCAGGACGTCTTCAACAAGGAGTCCTTCGATATGCTACCGGAGCGGAGAGCCTGGGACCACGCCATTGAACTTGTCCCCGACGCTAAGCCCACCAACTGCAAGGTGTACCCCATCTCACCCCTCGAGCAACACGAGCTCGACGTGTTCATCGAGGAAGGGCTGTCGACGGGTTGGATTTGCCCCTCCAAGTCTCCGATGGCGTCTCCGGTCTTCTTCATCAAGAAGAAGGATGGCAGACTCCGCTTCGTCCAGGACTACTGTGCTCTCAATGCGATGACCATCAAAAACCGGTACCCCCTTCCGCTGATCAACAACCTCATCAACCGGCTCAAAGGTGCTCGTTACTTCACCAAACTCGATGTTCGTTGGGGCTTCAACAATGTCCGGATCAAGGAAGGTGACGAGTGGAAAGCGGCTTTCCGGACTAACCGAGGCCTGTTTGAGCCCTTGGTGATGTATTTCGGCCTAACAAACTCTCCCTGACGTTCCAAACAATGATGAATGACATTGTCCAGGACCTCATCCTCTCCGGAGACGTCATGATCTACCTTGATGACATCCTGATTGCCCATTCCGACCTCCGGAAACACCAGCAAATCATTCAGGAGGTCTTACGGCGACTCCGGGAGCACAAGTTGTACCTTTGAGCGGAGAAGTGCGACTTTGAAAAATCGTCAATTGAGTACCTCGGAGTCATCATCTCCCATAACCACGTCGAAATGGACCCCGTCAAGGTCGCAGGCGTCTCCGCTTGGCTGACTCCGGAAAACAAGAAGGACATCCAGCAGTTCCTTGGGTTCACTAATTTCTACTGCAGGTTCATTCGGGACTTCTCGACCCTTGAAGTGATGATGGTGAAGGTCAGCAAAAGTGTTTGTCATAAAGTGGGCAGTGTGTGGATGCAGGTTGGCAGACACATGACCGAGCGACGGAGCTGCACTGTAGGCTGATCACGGAGGCTGATTTTGGACTGACAGTGTGTCAGCCTCAGCCGAAACATCAAAGATGCGCCATTGGGAGTGCTGTCTGAATTGCAACTGTTAGATACTTTAGTAAGAGCCTCCGAACTTATGCATGTAAAAAAACCAAACTACTCCAAATCAAACTCCGACGTGATCTGATTAATCTGAAGCTTGGCATAGGTGGTCTTAAGTCCAGATTAGGTTTTGTGTTGTCTTGTGTTTATTTGTTTGTTTGTTTGTTGTGTTTGTATTAGAGTTGGTTTGTGTGGTTTTGTCTTTTTCTCTTAGTGTCTCTTTGCTCACTTTCCAAGTATTTCAATACCACTAATTCTGCATAGAAGTCAAGATTTAAGTCTGTTTCGATCTGGTTTCAAAGGGCTATGAATGGGTGTTCAACCCAAAATAGGTTTGATGTGTGTTTCCCAATACAACATAACAGCTGAACTTTACTGTTACGATTGATGTTGTCTGCCAAGCTGCATTAACTCAGGCAATGCATTGCACTGACATTTAACCTTACCACATGAGCTATTTATCTGATTTCAATTATCTTAATTGAGTTATTTATCTCATTTTAATTATCTTAATTGCCTATATCTTTAGTCAATATGTGCTTTTAAGTCAGTGTATCTTCATTCAGGCATATTATTGGACTTACACCTAAACCCATCCTTGGCTGTAGCTATCTTGGGGACAAGGCAAATTTTCAGTCCAGCTCAAGATTGAATATTGAATGAAGACAAAATGATGTCCTGCGCGCTAACCGCTCTAGCTACACGAAATTCTAAGATTATATACCTCGACGCCTTCAAGTTGGCTCCTGCTCCAGTAGCGCATCGAGGGATACCGGCGGTGGATCAGTGCGAGATGCGTGCTGGGGGAAGCAGTATGTCTCCCCAGCCCCTCGTGCCGTTTGGGCCGACGAAGTGCAGCGGAAGGCCGGCAGCCGGCTGCGGGATTCGGGCACCGCATGCACATAACGCAGCCGCGCGCCAGCGTGATCGAGCGCCCAGGATGAACAAGATCGAGATTCGGGAGAAGGTGTCTGAAATTCAGCCCTTGAATTCAACAGAAGACTGAGTTTACTCACCGAGACGAGATGGCGCGATGCAAGATGGCGACTGCCAGTGGACCGTTTCGCTTGGGATTCGCTGGAGATGTGCGCACATAGCGTTGCTTCCCGCGGTCATTTGCAAACGAGGCTGGCCGGGCCGCGGCTTCCTTCTGAAAACGCCGGCCGGGCCGCGCAGAGCCAGTCGCTGGCCCGTTCCGCTTGATATTTTGAGAAGGCGGAGGGAGATATTCGTGCTCTCTGCCCTGAGAATCCCAGGCGGAACGAACAAGGACCCGGCCCGCCGTCCTCGGGTTTCGCGCAACAGCGTCCGGTGTGCGCAGACCCACCCGTTTCCCTGTTCGCCTTGAAGGTCTTAGGAGCAAAGGGGCCAGACTGTCGCTACTTGCGTTGGAAATTCCAACCAGAACAAGGAAAAGATGCGGTTGCTGCTCACCGATCTCGCGCACAACGCGCGCCACACTGGCGGCGAAGATGTCATCCGTAGACTGTTGCAGACCGCGGAGACGTGCCGAGACAGCTGCGATCAGTCTCTGGAGACACCCCGGACTTGAAGAACGTGGCCCAAGGCGACTTCCGGGCGAAGCGACCAAGCTTGGGCCAAAGTCGTGGCCTGGATACAGCAAGCAGATCGCCGGAAAGTCCACCGGAATGAAGAGACAGTGGCGCGCGTTGCGCGCAGCGAGTTTAGCGCCAGTCGACCGCCCCGATGGTGACCTTCGTGAGATTTGACCCCAGAACTCCCAAGAACTTGAAGTTGTTTCGCCCAGAGTATTGTGGACTCGTTTTGAGCAGGCCGCGGTCGTCCGGGGCCGCGATGAGGGCAGGAGAGACGAAAGGGAAGGTGAGTGGGCAGGATGGGCCCCAGTTCGTGCCAAGGATGGCTTTGGAGTCAAAGTCACTTATAGTTGTTTGAATTCAGCAGAAGACTGAGTTTACTCACTTAGACAAGACGGCGCGATGGAGCACGACGACTGGATCGCTTCTTTCGGGATTCGCTGGAGATGGACGCATATAGCGTCGCTGGCCGCGGCTTCCTTTCCAGGTCAGACGCGCGCGAGGCGGGCCGAGACGCCGCTGCTTTCGGGAAACGCCGGCCGGGCCGCGCAGAGCCAAGTGTGGGGCCGTTCCGCCTGGGATTTTGAGAAATCGGAGGGACATATTCGTGCTCCCCGCCCTGTGGGTGTCAAGCGAAACGAACGAGAACTCGGCCCGCCGTCCTCGGGTTTCGCGCAACAACGTCCGTTGCGTGCAGACCCAGCCGCTGCCCCGTTCCACTTGAAAACGTCAGAGACGAGAGCGCCGCACTGGCGCTACCTGCGCTGAAGATTTCAGCCAGAACGGGGAACAAATGCGCTCGGCGCTCACCGGCCCGGGTCTCGCGCACAACGCGGACAACGTCGACGACGGCTTCCAGAGACATCGTGCGCCTCTCCGCGCAGACGGACACCACTAGCGCGCTCACACTGGCGGTCTCCTCGAAGGCGTGCGGCAGAAACTGTGCTGTACGCCTCTGTCACTTTGCCCTCCATCCGGACCTTCTGCAGCACCCTCCGCTCTAAAAGCCGGCACATCCTCGCCGGGTTGC